>NW_027210648.1:260000-602500 GCF_029030835.1 Brachyistius frenatus | reverse complement strand
CAGGGATGTGAGCTTTCAGTCGCCACAGCAGATTGATTTTTGTTTTTTAATGGAGAGGAATTGCACACAAAAAGGGCCTTAAATGAGGTCTGGAAGTCAGCTTTATTGCTGCTACTGTCCTTTACCTGCAATAAGATGTTTAATAAACCACCTATCAGGCTGTAAAAGGCCTGCGAACCTACCTTGACTAATACCTGCAATGTACACCTAAGACATCATAATGCTCTGTACAGGAATGACTTTAACAGCTTAAATCGATATAAAATGCTCAAAATGAAAAATAATAGGCATTATTCTTCTGTAGGCTATTTATATTCAATCCGTTACTTTTATTTTGTATATTATTGGTTATTGTTATTTGTTCTCAATTTCAGTGGAGCTACTTGGTGTTAACCCAGTCGATGTGCCTCTCCTCCTGCCTTTCAGAACGAAATGAGCAGCGCCCCCTACCGTCCGAAGGGCAAACTGCACAGTGGCATCAGCACATAAAGCTCATGGGCCCAGTGGTTAGTAAACAGTTTTTAATCCCATAGAGCCGTTTCACACCTCCCGATGTGATTACAGAGATACACTCACAACCGTAAATACTCACTTCCTGCGTGAGCGATTGTGGAATTTAAAGCACAATATTATTTTTTTTAAATTGGTGGATTTGGTAAAACATGACCAAAAACACTTCTGAATCAGTGTGGATGAAGAGTCCCAATTTATAGGTAAAGCGGTTCCAGCAGTTCGGGTGTAATATGATGAATCGCTTCAGACATTTCCGCGCAAAAACAGACACGTTTAAGATCTGATTTTTTTTTCCCCCACTACAATTTATTCTTTGGCTGCACCCGGAATCCTGTCTGATTCGTCATTTCTGGCTCATATTCTACATTTCTGCCCTCATCCAAATCAAAACCTCCGTGCGCATACGGCTTGTCAAGCCTCCAGTTTAGTGATGTAAAAGTAGAAAGAAAGAAAAAAAAGGAGGTCAGCCTGAGCCCGGCGGGATGCAGGGCAGCTGCTCCCAGACCAGTTCCCCCGCCACACCTACTGCAGCTCCAGTTCCAAAGGCATTTCGCTGGCGGAGTAATTAATAGGAAATAATGATGTAGCCGAAGGTGCTGCATCGCTACCGAGGACGACGTGTTGGCTGCATTATTAATCTCCTTACTGTAAATGACACATTGATGCTGATGCTTATTCCAATGCATGTGGAGCATGGAGGTGTCACAGCTAAACTAACAAGCAATGCCCTTGAAACAATTCGACAACTTGATTAATTAAAACCTAAAAAAAAAAATGAGCGCGTTTGGAAGATTTCTATTATTTTATTTTGATTGACTCAAAAGGCACAACAAAATAAATACAAAATTCGTATGCACTCTCAACGCTTGTTTTATTTCAAAAACACAATAAATGATTCCTTCTAGAAAACAAAAATCCTCCGACTCTGGGAATAACAGCAGATATTGTAATCGTGCCATAATGTACTTGTCTGCCCAATTAGTTGAAACAATTATTGCAACTTTGACTTTAATTACGTCTCAATTTGAAGCCTCGCTGCTGGTCTATAATTTAGTGATTAAACCCTCTTTTGCCCCAGTGCCTTTAGGGCAGCGCATGATTAGGACCTGTCAGCTGCTGGAGTGAACGGAGCCAGCCATGCGTGTTGTGCAACATGACCCGCTGTTGTTAAACCATGTCAACATATTAACCTGAATTCCCCAGTCATTATGGACTATGAATTGCCTAGATAGGAAGGGAAATTGTACACATATGTATGTGTAATTGAAAAAAAAAAAAAAATGTAGACTAGTATTTTTCTCAAGGACATTTACCAGGGGCGTGACGTCACACATGTCCCAAGGCCTTGCTTAGACAATAAAAGCTTGAATGAAAATTAGCTTGTGTTGTTGGCACACTGGTTGAAAAAAATATCTGCTTTTCTTTTTAAAGTGAAATTCTACACCTCAAATCAATAAAAGATGCAGCCATTTAAAGATAGGAAAGGTTCAATTATGCTGCTTAAAGTGATCTGAAAAACCAAGCGTCATGGGACATCTGATCATTACATGGAGACAAACAAAAATAAAGAGGTTTGACAAGAGGAGAAAGACTGTTTTGGGAGGGCCGAAAGGTTCATCTGAAGCACATTTGATCCTTGTCAAAATATATTGATTCATGTTCTTTCAAGAGACAGTTGATGTCTTCCTTAATT
This sequence comes from Brachyistius frenatus, assembly GCF_029030835.1. Lineage (NCBI taxonomy): Eukaryota > Metazoa > Chordata > Actinopteri > Embiotocidae > Brachyistius > Brachyistius frenatus. The sequence continues at coordinate 600,294 of NW_027210648.1, read as the reverse complement.
TCTGACTGGCCATCTGGACTGACTGATGAAAGCAGACTCCTGTTTTCTTTGTAGGTGAAGAGCTAATATGTCAGAAAGTCAGTAATATCAAAATAATTATTTCTTATAAAATAATATGGTTTGGATTGAAATTGCCTTTCATGGTAATTTGCAAATCAAAATGTTTTCTGTATACTCCAATGCACAAGCTGCACATACAATATGCTGTGTATAGAGGCTGCAGGTGAGGTTTTCAGAAGTTTGCAGGGATGGCCGGGCAGCAGCAGTGGATGCAGACTTGGCCGTAGGTTTTATGAATCTCCCCTCAGCCACAATCAGTGCAAGCGAGTTTCCTTTGGTGTATCCAGAGGTGAATAATTTATGGGAGGATAAAAGCATTTGTGGTTGAGAGCTAGACAGTCAGACAGTAGAAGGAGACTGGCTGGGAATCCCCCACCACCACCTCTCAACCCCTCCACCCCACCCCAGCCAAGCTCACCCCCTGTGCCGTGTGGTGGCCTTGCACGATACCTCCTCGGACGGCTGCTTGAAGTGCAAATCTGTGTTCCAACTTGTTCCCGGTGCCTGTCAGCATGTTTTCCTCTTGTCAGCAGCGATTGAGTGTGGGCCCGTGTCACCCTTGTACCGCCGCTGTAACAGGATCATTGACAGGCCAGTGACACTGCCCAACCAGATAATGGAAACCTATTGATTTTTCTTCTCTTTTTTTTTCTTTTCACACAGACAGTCTGTGGCACCTCTGAATAACTGGCCAAAGAGCAGGTCATGATCAATGGTCCTGACCTTTGGATCGCTGCTGCTGGAGACACAGAATGAGAAAAAAACTAGCTGACAAAAAAAGTCCTGTTAGTTGATGCACACTTTCTCAGGATACTGCAGCACATCCTAAAAATAGAAAAACTATTGAGGTGCACATATGCTAATAAACAAGCACAAGAGACGTGAAGTAATTTGAGTTTTTTCTCATGTTGCCCCTCATGTTAATTTGCTAAATTGATACCTCTAAATGAAATGCAGGTTTCTTTTTGTGTGTGTGTACAGGGGTTAGTGCTTGCAGTTTTAATGGAGAACTCTCCAGAGAGGAGGCCCTCTTGATACCCATGGCAATGATAAGCATGCATTGGCTGCCTAACATTGGACCCCCATGGCAGATGGCGAGTGCAGGTCCTGCAACAACACATTTCTTTCTGTCAGCCTTGTCCACCCCTCCTCCCTCCTCCCTCCACTAGCCAGTGATATAATGAAAATCCCAATTCTGGTCATGGCTAACTCAATCTCATTATAATCTCTCCTTTCTCCTTTCTTTTTTTTGTATTCATTCGACCCCTTGGGATGCTGTCTGCCAGCAATGTGGCTTTCAACCTCCAGAGAGAACATCTTTTGAAACAGCCAGGAGACCTAATGAAGTCACAGAGTGGCACAATTATTTCCCAAAGAAGGAGCATTAATGTACTTGAAAATTCCCTCCGGAGAAGTATGATGACAATTGGTTTGTACAGCTTTGATCGCTGCTTTAAATACTGCCCAAGATAAACTGCAGGGTTAGCCCCCTTTGCCACTGGTTAGTAGAAAACCCAGAAGTGGCTATCAAGCATTAAATACATCAAATACTCAGCCTGTACTGCTAAAAGAGCCTGCAGTTTAAAACAGCCTAAAAATGTTTTCTGTTGGTAATAATGGTGCTAAGTGAAACCAAAATGTCCATGTTTCACCCAACAGATTTATAAAAAAATGTTGTTAAGAAAAAAAAAGGGTTGTGTGTTGTGGGGCAGGGAATGATTCATTATCACATAAGACACCTTCAGACAACTGAAAACGGCAACTCCAGCTGCTGTTAAAAGTTGCATCTGTGCTCTGTAATCAAAGACACTTTCTCTTGAAAATAAGAAATTCCCAAAAATGATTGTGATGCTCAAAGTTGTTAATTATACCATTTACGGGCAGATTAACAGATTGCAGTACATGATAAACACCAATCAACCTTAAAGTGTCTTCCATTAAATCCACCAGAAACTCATCATATGCTTTTATTTTGCTGAAATATTTGGTACCATATCATTGCTGCATTATTCCCCCAGCAGATACCAAGTCACTTAAATAGTACGTTCAATGTTCACATTGTCTTGTGTCTGAATCTGAATCTGAATCTTGTTGAAGTTCTTTAATGGTCATTCTGTACAAGCTGGTAGAATCCAAAAAAATAAATCACTTACTGTGCAGCATACATTATTTCCACTAAACTTTGGAGCAGCAAAGGTGAAGTCACTCCTGCTTAAACTTAAATTGGAGTCCCTGTTGTTACATTAATGATCATTTATTGACATGACATGTGGGACAATTGTAGATTTTTAGAATTTTCAATGAAAAACTTTTGACAAAATCGTCACGGCACCAAATGTGTAATCCTTATCACACCCCCACAAACATCAGCTCTGGACATGCTAAGACATGTTTTATTTAATGGTTCGATTCAAATTTTTTTGAAGTCTGTATTAAATAAATATTGGCCTTCATAATTTTCCAGTGTATGCAATGGGGGACAAAATCCACCGCCCTTATGTGCAAAAATGTATTTAAAAGTAAGCGATATGAGTTTTTAGGGGTCTGCATTGGACTATTCAATTGACCTGGACTGACCTGACCAGCTAGTAGAAAACCAGATATTTTGGAAAAACATTTTTGCATGGAAAGAAGGTTGTGCATTTTATCACTTCCACTGCCCTATGGCAGACTTTAAATTTTAAATGATGAGTTATGCTAATTATCCTTTCAACAGCATCTTCTTTGTGTGATAAACACAATTCTGTTGGAAGTGAAGGCTCTCAGCCAGACTTCACCTTGCTATATTATCCACACACCCATAAAAAAAACTTTGTTCAGCCCTTTAAAACTGCTGTTGTCAATACTGCGCTGTGTATCAAGTCTGTGTGATAATAGGGTCAAAGTGCCCCGATCCTATTTCCAATATTTGCATCCCATTCTTCACATAACATAAAAGCACAAGTAGCTGTTTGAGTGTTTATAGTGATATTTCATACCATGCAAGTTGTTTATTAATGTAGCTGGTATCTAAACAAACATTTAACAACAAAAGTTGTGTTAGAATAACAAATACTTGAGTAGAGAAGTAATATATATACTATACATCATGTGGAAGGTATTTAATAATGTATCCACATGTAATGATAAAACTCTACATCATATATATTGTATGTTAGAGGGTGCTATGGGTACTATTTTAAACTCTCTAGTGTAACAAGTTAAATATTTCACTATACACAGATAAATAAATGCCTAAAATAGCTAACCTTATGACATTTGAATGCAGAACTAGATTAAATATTTCTTTGATTTAGCTAAATATATATGTATATGCTTTTTTAATTTCATACTTATTGGCTTTTAATTAAGTGTTACTTAAAAAGTTGTTCAGTGTAAGCTGACTGTTTTGGAAATGGGTACAAGACATCCTTACTTCTTTAGTTGAACAAGGGAGATATGAAAAACAGAAAAGAAAAAAAAATTGCATCATCAAATCAAAATGATGTGCCATCTTGGCACAGTGCATAGCTTGTTGTCCTGTCTGAAAGTATTGAACTGTCTCTGTTAACTAAGAAGCACCAGAGTTCAAGAGCTGTGATAAGTTTGGACATGTAAAGTATGTATTGAGTACCAGTGAATTTGAAGCATGACATCACTTATTACAACACACTCTGACATGAGAACCAAAAACAAAACCTTTACAGAAAGAGCTAATTATAGACAATGTTGTTAGACCCTTTTACAACAAGAGAGTTTTCACTGTATAAAAAGTTATTATGCCTATAATCAAAGCCAGATTTCAGAAATTAGGTTGACTGTTGGAGGTTAAACCAAAGAACAAACAATGTTTGTCCCAAAGATGCTGTCCCAAAGTAACACAGCATCTTGAATGTCAATTTGATTAAGGGAGTCTCTCTCTCTGATGCAGAAACAGAGAGGTGAAACTTTACAAAGCTTTCACAAACTAATGACACTCCTGTGTATACTGCTTAACATGGGAAAAATTTCATTGGATTTTGTTTTGATGAAAAGCTTCTAGTTCCAAAAGTCAGATAGTGGGATTTGTTTTCCATTTTATGTTAAGTTTTCTGGTTATTAGAAGCTGCTTTGTTATAATAACAAGGCACTTTATATCATCACAAAATATGAGAAACAATTTTGGCAAAGCAGCACCGCCAGATGAGCTTATCCATGTTTATATAAATACTATATATATATACACTATATTTTTGTCATTTTGCAGCTCTGTGGTTTGGCTACTGTTGTCCATAACTTAAACAGCAGTTAATAAAAAATAAATCCTAACGTTTATTAGCTAAGTTGATAAGGCAAAGCATAGCATTATATTCTATAATAAAGTTTTTACTATTTATAAAGTAGTCTGGGTAAATTGTTATTTATTTCTATAAACAGTTGCAGCAATAAACTATAGATATATAATGTGCAAATTCAGGGGGCAAAAGGAAGTTCTAAATGGACAAAACTTTACTCAGTTTCTGAGTGTTGATGAGTCATGCTTATTTGTATTTTGTGATGAAGACCCAAAACCTCTACCATCCCTGTCCCTGAGTGGGGCATGCTGGTGTGCAGGAGGTGCCTCTGTAAATGTTTGATCCAATCCTCCTGGATGGACAAAGGACCCTGGAAGACGAGGTCACAAAACCTGCAGAAAAAAAGGAGAAAAAGACAGTTTTCCAGACCAAAAACACAACAGCTTTATTCTAGTGTGAGATGTAAGTTTTTCTCAAATTTATCAAGCCACCTATTGTACCAAAACAGGTTGAAAAGTATAGTAAGTGTCTAGTGAGAGGTGTTCCTTTTTGAGAGGCATAGACGTTAATAAAAGTGGATGTAGCTTCCGGGTCTGAAAAATGAGGCCGATGCGGAAGTGCCTTAACCTCCAGTACCACAAGGGCTGCTCGAGTTTGGCTCCAAAAAGCCTCTGACTCGAAAGACTCCAATTTAACTTGACTCACGAAATACAAAGTCAATACATTATTGCCATTCTGCATTTTGGTGTTGTTAGCTAAGGTCACACCTTCTTATTAGTTTTGTTTTGGCTACTGAAACTTCTCTAAAAATTGTTGTGCAAGTAAAGCCCAACAATTGCATTGCAGACCTAGTGCATCACCCTGACAAGGGGTTCATAATCAACTGGGATGGTTGCCTCAATTTCCCCTGAAGAAGGAAAGCTGTTGTCCACTGACCACACAGTGTCCCTCTCTACTCTCTGATACACCTGTTCCGTGATGTCCCATGCAGCTTTGGACCATCCACCCCAGTGGTATCTCCAAAGGGAACTGAAATTAACAAACAAAGGGAAAGCCAATGCTTCCATGTTTGCATTCTGAGGGAAGTTGTTGGTTTTGTGACATTTGGAGGATAAAGGGAGCAGAATTGTAAAGATTGAGATTGGGAGTAGCCTTCATCTGGTGTGCATGTACGTACATAACATTGGAGGCTTGTTTACATGTGTTACAGGGAAAGTCCCAGTCAGCACCCAGTCACCATAAACCAAACACCCCAAGACACTATAACATTAGAGCTCTATAGAGTGGCTGTGTTTAAAGAGCAACAAATATGGAAACACAAGTTTTCTTTTGGGCACTGCAAACTGGTTTACCAGTTCTTTAAAGAAAGTCTAGAAATTAATTACTAGGTCCACCCTGGATCTGGTGCCCAGGAGGCTGAAGAAAGCTCCATTTAGGCCTTGGCTGGTGCACCTGAAGAGGTCGCCAGTTAAGACTGCCTTCCTGCTGGCACTGGCTTTTATTAAAAGGGTCTGGAAGCTACAGGATCAATCAGAAAAACTGCACATCTGTCTGAAGGTGTGTGAAGGAGTCCTGTAACAAATTTCTCCCAAAAGATCATTCCTGACATTCAGGTGGGCCAACTGATTGAATCTTCCTCTATTTTAGAGACCACTTGTTTGTGGGACTACCCTCGTTCAAGGTCTGACTTTCCTTTTGGATTTAGAATTTAAGTTCTAGAAGTAGATCGTTGTGGATGATTGTGTGATATTCTATGCATGGACTAGCAGCATGTGTATTGTTTCAAATTGTGCTGCTGCCATTTAAGTCTGTCCCAACCAACAGTGGAAAACAAGCAGTTGTAAGCATTTCCTCTGGGGAATTTTGGGATAGTATTTGCTACTGTCCATCTGTTGCTATACCACACCATGGATGGACGGATGGATAGATGGACGGATGGACGGATGGACAAATGGATGGATGGTCAGATGGATGGATGGATGGACGGATGTTGGGCAGATGTAAGCCTTGATAATATGCATTTGCGAGATAGCTGAGGACTGGCATGCTTCTATACTACAATCAGAGATTGGACACAACTCAAATAAACATATTAGAAAACGTGACGTTGAGCACCTGACAGTAAGGCAAGCTGCTTTGTTTATTGCATTTGAATGAACAACTTGAAAAAGTCAAATAAGGAAATGCCGTGTGCGACCTTCCATTCAATGTACCTGCAGGTGAGTGTGCATATTTCAGTATTCAAGGAGGATAAATTCTTCTCTTTAAGTCCAGGCCTTGGTCTTGGTTTCTTCAGCTTATAATCATAGCCTACAAAAACAAAACACCACACTGCTTTATCTGGGGGAATATCAACGTATCATTGTCAGGAAGCATAACTTTAAAAGAAAAATAATTCCAAAATCCAAAACCCCTTACTAGCCTCTGAATGCAGAATATGTTGACCTGGTTTCACAGAACTTACCTAGTTCTTTAAAAATGGCCATCCTCTTCCTGTGTGTATATGCTCGAAGATGACCAGGAATCTGGGCAGCAGTGGGGAAGGTGCTGTTACACTGAACACAAACCTTTTTTGAATCACATTCCCCTGAAAGATAAAACAGTGAAAAATGATTTTATTTTCACTTTGCTTTGAGCTATAATGAAATATATATTTTAGTGATATTTTTATTTAGACAGTTTAGCTTACAAATATGTCTCAAATCAAGGTTTAGAATCAACTGAAGTTAAATATCTAAGGATAAACATTGTAGAATAGTGTTTGAGTTCATGCAGTAATTTTATTATCAAGCAAAACTGTTAATCCCAGTGTGAGCTCCATTCTTCTTCCATCTGCTCTCATTCTAAGCATCTGATTTGCACTCTCCTGTTTGGAAAGTGTTACTGGTAAAGTTTAACACAATCTTGTGTCTTCAGGGGGGCTATTTTCACGTACAATACATCACCTCATGAGAATCACTGAAGATTGACAAACTACACACACGCATGCACGCACGCACACGCACACGCACACACACACACACACACACACACAATCACAGATCTGTTCTTTCTGACAGAAAACTGGCTGTGCACCACTGCTTGTTAGCAAACATTGCGAAATGGGTTAAAAAATGAATGAACCTAATTTAACTTTTCAAAGTAAAAGAAAAGCTAAGAACCATGCCCCATTGATATAAAAATGTCGAAGGAATAGAAATATCTGTCATAATTAATTTACATTAAATCACTACTGAGTCACTTTGAATTGGTCTACGAACTGCAACTCCTTTATGCAAATATATTGCCAATATACACCTAAAGGCATTGTACATATTTTAATCTAGACATCTTTGGGAATACAGTGAAGCTGCTACAGTATCACTGAAACAACAACATTCAGTTCAGACTAGAGCTCAACAAATAGCAATTTGATTTGAAATCTTTAGAAACATCTTTGTTTGTATCTGACTGAAAGTCTGATTTGGATAGACATTAAACAAAATAGTGGAAACACAGATGATGGGCTTCCAGCTGAACATGAGGAAGATCTCATGACTTTTTAATAGGAACTTCAAAAGCACTTTGGAGATATCCTATCTACTGCATGTGTTTTTTCCACAAATCAAATGACTGTGAACTCTTTTCACATTGTTTAACGTGTGTCTAACAACACTATACTGTTGATGTCATCTGTGTAGAGGTACGGTAAATTTCTAATAAAATATTGATTCAAATCTGGGGACTGAGTCTCTGTTCAATGAAGAGTGGAATTCTCAAGTAAACAAAGCTAAAAACTGCCCCCCCCCCCCACACACACACACACACACTGCTGATAAGGGCACAAAACATACTGTATGAAGCAGAGTTGTTTTACATTACCAATCTTTGCCATTGCCAAATCTTTATGATTGGATTATGACACAAACTCCTGCTGCAAGATGTGGACCTAAACTACATCACAATCCTATTAAAATTCGACATCAGAGGTATGTGATATATGATTAATATAATTAGTGTATTAAAAATATGCTATCACATCAAGCAATGCAGAGATGAGCTTTTTAAGCATTGCAATCATATTTTAAGAATTCACATCAATGCTTCCTTTATTTACAATAACTTCAATATAACGTGTCATCATGTCATACTTTGCTTCAGCTGAAACACCCTTAACAAGCACATTTTTGAATTAAGTATAATTTAGAGAAATAGGAGTAAAGTCAGGGCTGTTTCATACACACATTCAGTGCAACTGGTGCAACGTACAAGTGTCTGATGCCAAGTGTCATCGGTGGCTGCTGCTCTGTTGATCATTTATTAAAAAATAAACAAAGATCAGATGACCATAACCAGACCCCCGATTATGTGAGGAAAATTTGCAGGAAAGAACTTATAAAAGTGCAACAATTAATGATATCTTGTAATAAAAGAGCTTATACCAATATTTTGTGAACCCTTCCACGAACATTAGCCATTAATAACAATAAAGCAGCTAGTACAAAATATATACTTGAAAAGGAATAACACGATTGATCCAACTACGTTGTACTTTACTGATAATGGCTGAGGTGATTTGAAATGCTGATCAGGTTTTTGAGAATCATGTACATCATAAAGTGTCAAAATTAACATACAGACTAAGAAACTAAAATCTTAAGATACTCTGGATGTAATGTAACTGAGTGTGTACTATTATATACAGTATTCCTACCTAGCTAAAGCGTGCAAAACCACCCATGTCACCATGAGACTGTTCAAACATGAAACTACATTAAAGCAAGATGAGCATTAGACTCCATACCATGAGTCCAGTTCGGTTCCACACTGGTCATCTGTGTCTCCTCCATGTAATCTTTGGTCATGTCACAGATCATCCTGGTTGCATAGGCTTTCTGGTTGTTTCTCACTGCAAGCGCCATACTTTCCTGTTTTGTTTTGAGCAGCTCGACTAAAGTGCTTGACGAGGCCTTAGTGCCTATTTGTGCTTCTACCTGTGACGTCTTCCTCTCTGAGAAGGCGGCAACCTGCTGCTTTGGTACAAAGCTGTCCAACATGGGAGTTGTTGTCCTTATCACAGGCTGGATTTTTACTGGGATGCCTGTGCGCATCAAGAACAGGCCATCGCTGCTGATGAACTTCTGGGAGGCTGAGGGTCGTGAGGGGAAATGGCTCTTGTTGAGGACCTTGAGGATTTTCCAATGTTCCTTTTTGTTCTGTAGCAGTTCATTCAGGATGCACAGCGGGGACTTACTGCCGCTGGTAATGCTTTTACCTATTTGTTTCAGGTGCCCCCTCACATGGTTGGAGAGGCCAGTCTTCGTATCAAACCAACCCCAGCACAGGGGACACGTGTGCGTTCCTTGATTTTCTGGCTTAATAGCTGTAATATAAAATACAATTTGTCACAATAATCAATTGAAATGAATTGAATACCAATCTGGTGTTTATACTGCTTTGGATTGTGTTACATTGCACAAACTACACTTATTGGTATTACATTATGTTGTTGTAAATTTCAATGTCAGTTGTAGTTAAAGTAAAGTAAGTTCCACGATTTTCTTGAAAACAATGTATTGTCAAGTTATTAATACTCGAGTAATACTAATAATACGAGATGGCAGCATACATTATATTGTGTTTAAAAACTGAAGTGGTCCCTTACAAAACGTCAGAATTTCTATCAGTCAAGGATCCTTGTAAAATCCAAAGGAAAGAATGAAACAGACATGTTCTCATGTGGCAATGAGGAGCTAGTTAGCTGTACAATTATGTATAAGAAAACTATAAAATCAGAACATAACCCCATTTAGCTTGAACATAACTGGACAAGAAAACCATTCAATCTTATATTCTAAGCAATAACGGGCCGATTGTTGTTTGGAAATAGGGTGTGGCGAACAGTCAATTCAGATCTGCTTGGTTGTATAGAGCTGTTAGTCTTCTGCTTATTTCAATAGTTATACTAGCACTCTCACCTTTTCTCAATTTTCTTTTGCCACTAGGGATCCTTCTGCGGATTCGTGGCTGATGGTCCCGCAGCGCCACTTGCTCTGGTGAAACCATGTGCCGAGCATTATAGCTCAAGCCAGCTCGGTGAAGATGCCCTCGCACATGATTGGACAGACCCACTCCAGACTCAAACATGGCAGGGCAGTAAGGACAGGGTTTGTGTTCTACCCGGGGTGAGGGGAAAATATCAAAGCTGTCACCCGGAGATGTACCAGGCGAGGCTGGGGAATCATCACACGCTGTCTTTTCGATATACTCCTCCTTGATTACGAGTTGCTCTATGTCGCTACAGTCTTCATCTCCATCATCTTCATCCTTGAGTGTGTGGGGGCTTTGGTGTTTGGCTGAAAAGCTCTGCCTCTTACTGAAATACCTCCGAGCATACGGGTTCCTTTCATTCGTGCTGCTTTCCAAGAAGCTGCCTGTAGCTTCGCTGGTGTCATCACTGAAGTTATTGCTGCCCTGGCAGCCTTTATCTAACTCCCTAACTGCACACGGTTTCATAAGCCTCTGGCTAAGCCTTGGCAATAAATTACCATTCATATTTTCAATAGTGTTATGCAAAGGTGTTGACATTTTTCTCATTGATGGAGAATTTTGGTTTGCTGGCACTTGTAAACTCCCGCCTGCTGGGTCATTCTTGCTTCCCTGACAGAACATCTGGTCTAATTTAAGCTTCCTGGCTGATAGTGAAAAATCAGCGTTTGCAGGACAGTTTGCCTGCATTGAGCTGCCAAAAGCCTCGCAGTCACTGTTTTCAGCATCTTCCTCGACACAGGTGAGATCAGTTGCTACATCTAACTTTTCTACCGGTTGTCGGAGTAATTTTCCATGCTTGTCAATCCTCCACAAAGATGGTGACAGCGTGGTTTTGGTACAGTCAACATTACACTTAAAATAAGGAAAATCTGTGATTTCGTCATTGGACTTTTGAACGTCAATATCCCGTTTTTTACTGGAACGATGGGGGAAATTTCTCTCTTCAAAAGTACACTTAAAAAGATTTGGTTTAAATCTGGCACTTTTGGTCTGATCAGAAAACCTTTTATAATCACCATTGTGTGGGGGCTGATGCTCTAGTTCAGTATGTTTGTCCAAGACTACTTTGTCTGTACCGGTGAAAATACATTCACCACATTGAAACTGAACATGGTCTGATGCCTCTGCATTATCAGTATGAGTCATTCTCCGGTACTGAGACCGGTGTGTGTTGAGGTGTGTGACATGTAAGTGTGCTTCAAGTGCCTGCTGTGTGAGAGTAATGTAGTTACACTCCTCGCAGAAGTAATAGTGCTTCAGATTATCGTGTGTTTTGGCGTGCTGGACAAAGATTTTCGGGCAGTTACAACCAAACACACCCTGAGGGCAGTGCATGATGGTGGCCCTGTCTTTAAATTCTGTGGTTTTGAGACCTTTGATTTCCTCTATAAGTTTTTCCAGCCTGTCTTGGTGAATAATAATGTGCCTCATGAGGGAGTTGCTATCACAGAACAAACGCCCACACTCCCTGCATATAAAGGGCTGTGAAACATTCTCACTGTTCAGCTGATTATGCTTGCCTAAATGATACATCATATGTCTATGGAAATGTCTTTTTTCCTTGAAATTAACTTTGCATACCGTGCATGAAAAGAAGAGTGGATCTTGTTCAAGTTGCTCTGTCTTCAACTGTTCCACTTTTGGACCAACTCTGTTTTCATCTTCAGGGTCATTTTCCTCATTACAGCCTTCTCGTGCTGAGCTATAAATACGGGGCTCAGAGTCTAAAGCTATGTTCCTAGAAAGGTCTTTGAATGGCATAACTGAATATTTAATATCAGATTGTGCGCCCAAAAAATCATCTTTGTTGCCAGTGTCAACATTTTCAACATCATTACCACTGCAGAAATGTCTGTAGCTGTTGTTAACCTTTTCCAGACAGCCTGACATGCTTTCTGTATGTGTATTGTGCTTCCTTTTTCTGTGGTGCAACACTTTGGTCTCCAGCCTTCTGTCATTGTGCAAAAAGCACTCGCTTGCTGAATCCCATCTGATTACTTCAGCATTATCATAATCATCAGAGGAGCTTTCTGACCATTCCACATCCCGTGGAGATCTTGTTTTTATTGTCTGTTTTGTCAAAGGTTGGCTAATGTGCATTTGCTCTGCACTGTCACCCAACAGTGTGGAATAGGCCAGTTTAGACTCATTCTCCTCCGAGTGAGACAGTGGCGTGTTGACACCTGACTGTGTGGCCAGTGTTTTCACGACGGGCCCCGCTGTGTTCTTCCAAGCGTCTGATTGAAGCTCACTAGGTGGTGGTAACACCTCAGGGCTCGTGTCCTTCTCCACTTGCCACGCAGCATCCAGGACACTGTTGGATAAAACAGTGCCTTTGTTCAGGACACAGTGTACCTCTGAGGTGGGGTGTGAACCAGGTCCATTAACAAGTGCTCCTGAAGGCAATGAATTGCCTGCATGGGGAACAGCAGGGACACTGCTGTATACAAATGGATTCGGCTGGGTTCCATTTAAAGGGTTTTCGTGTTCATCTGAGGACAGACCTGCAGCATTGTTCTTCAGGGAGAATGTGTGACTCTGTAATGGCTCCTGAGTACGACCTGGGCTGTCAGACACAGATTCCGCGTCTTTGTCCTCCTGTGCATTTGGCTTCAAATCAGACATCGTAGCGATACTTTCTGAAATATAAAAGAATAACAATAATATGATTAAGTGTACTTCAAGCAGGCCGATTAGAGTATGCAATGTCTTACAGGCATAATAGTTCCATTATTTTAGTGCAGTATGCAACTTCCATACTACAGATGCAAATTACAAAATGGAACACTGGTGCACAGCAGGTATAATAAAATTTAATTTTTATTTTTTCTCATTCACACTGAGAATGTGGTACCGTTTTTAAAAAAAAAAAAAAAAAAAAATTTTTCGGCTATTCCCACCACCCCGTAAAATGAGAGTGGTATTATTCTGTGCTGCATTATGATTTTCCAACACCCTCTTTCGCCACCTCTATTCACAACAAACCCTGCTGTTAGCCTTGAATACCCTGGCGAGGATGCTTAATTATGTGAGTGTACCTCTGGGATACAACCTTCCTGCTTCTCCACCTAAAGTTCTCAGTCGTCTGCTAAAATTGACCAATTTCCATGGGAACAAAGTACACCTCCAATGAGATCATATTGCGTCTTATCACTCTGTGATGGTGCCAACACAGATCCCAGCAGGAGACTGTTGTTACTTGAATCCTGACAAATTGGCAGTCACACAATCTGTCTAAAACACAAACACAGACCCACACACACACACACACACACACACAAAACCATATACTTTTCCACATACACATGGACAGGAATACAAATTTATTTAAGAGTGGTTATAAATATATTTATTTGGACAAACCTATTTAACAAATGGTTATGAGTTATTAAATTGGATTACTCTTCACAATTTGTATGTTAGATGAGATAATACTATTTTGTCCAGAGCTGATTGAGGATGTAGTGTCTAATGTATGCTCAGTGGATTTGACATCCAGGGCTGGTCGCTCTCTACAGGAAGCTGCATTGCTAACGAAGTGGTAAATTCAGTGTTAATGAGTGGCTTCACTGTTACCACCTCAGAGGTAAAACCTTCCGAGCTCCATATTCTCCCCATCTGTTGTGGTGTTAAGGTTCGAAAGGGGAACAGACGCTCTACATTTAAAGCGAACTGCACTGTTACCCCCAAACGGCAGGGTGGCAAAACCATCAAAATATCTTGGTTGAAAATGTGCAAACCTCATTAGCAGCCAACTCACACAACTCGTTTCTATATTAAGCAAACAGGGTTTCAACAGCAAGAATTTTTCTTAAATGTATTTGCTTCTATTTACTTCATTTAGTCAATGTTAAAAGGCTGACTTTGCCTTGCCTGAAGATATTTACAGGGATTATGAGCATTAATACAGTTAAGCTGTATGCACAAATCAATCTGATATGAGCTTTTACTAACCCTGTCTGGTATTTTCCCCAAGACACCCACCTCAATTTTTGGTTTGTGTTGAGATTTAGGAGGAGCATCATCATCATTGTGTTCACTTCGACAATAGAAAACAAACTCAAACAACTCTCAGTTGTGTATTGTGAAGCTTTCTGACTTGCTTTTTTTTTTTTTTTTTTTTTAAACTTTGTTGTCTCAGTTTTGTTTTTTCTTTCAGCACCTGATGTTTCTATTGTTTTATCACCTTGTGAACAAAATGATCTTTGCAGAATGTAGTTTTGTAGCTGCAAACCTCTACTTTATTCAGTAAGTCTGTACAACCATGCAATCCAATGCTACAGCCCTACAACAGATCCCAACTTTGTGGTGTTTTTTCAGATAATAAAAAGAGCTGTTTTTAATCATTGACATTGGGTGGACAAAATATTAGGAACACTTACTAAATATATGTACTGGAGCTACCCCCAAATAATGGACTAAGTGTCGACAAGAAAAGTCTTATCGAGTGAGTTTTCATTAGTCTTTTTAGACTTTTTCTACTGAGATGTCATAAATATCTTACAGAATCATTTGAGGTTTTTTTGTTTAGGAAGTTGCCTTGTGGGTAATGGGTGATGTACTGCTTGTCCAATAGGTGTTAGTTGAGGTAATTGAGCGACTATTACGTGTTGAAAGTCAAATAGCACATAGCCACAGCCACTGTGAAGAGCATATTAAAGCAGTGATTTAGTTACTGTAATCATCCATTACGTGTCCAGATAAGCCCAAGTTTGAGTAGTACAGCTATTCACTGCCCCAGAAAAGGAAATAAAGGCCCTGGTTCATGCAACATTACGACAGTGGCTACGCCTCTTCTCATCTCACACACACACACACACACACACACACACACACACACACACACACACACACACACACACACACACACACACACACACACACACACACACACACACACACACACACACACACACACACACACAGGGCGAAGGGTACATGTCCTCTTACCCTCTGGCTGTCAATAATCTGTTAGTAGCTTAGACTATTATAGGCTAAGACTGCATTGTAATAAATGTACTAAATCTTCAGTCTCTTCACTGTTTGTTCAGACACAATCAGAGTCAGTTCTGCCGTTCACGTAACAGGCAGCTTGTTTCATACGTGTGCTTGTAAAAGTTATTCTTTAAAAGCTCTTATTTTTATGATTTTGTATTTCTCTGTAATGTAGCACAGTGTTAACAAAGTGTTCCAAATTAACTTGAAAGACCACATTTATAACAGTAAAAGCTCTGATTTGCACTTTAGCAACTGCAAAAATGAACTCAGTTCAACTCCAGTTAATACAATCTCCTGCAGCATGCTCTGATAGTTGGTGGGCTGGGAAGCATGCCATGTACTCACATCAGTATAGCTTTGAGTCTGGCTCACAACCACAGCGCACGTCATGCCCTATTCTCTTTCATCTTCCTGTCATCCTCTACTCTGAACAATCTCATTCCACTCATTCCATGAAAATGCCATAACATTCGGCTGTAGAATTTTTTTTTTTTCCCAAATTACTCGTTTCATTAAGCAAGGTGCAGAAATTTTGCATGTGCTCTTCAAATCAATATTCCTATGCGAGCAGGCACAAATTGCTAAAGAGTAAACACCCTGTCTTTTTTCCAATAACATAGTGCGAAGGTCATGCATTGTAGTCAGACCCGCTAATGTAATTTTGTCATTATTATCCCTGTTACCTCCCTATTATTTCTGTAGCAGTGTGAAGATGACACCTTAGTTTCCAGTCATTTCTTATGTGTTGGGTATCCCTGAAAAACAAGAAAAGAAGGTAAGCGAAGAGTGAAAATCTAAGGCTAATATGGCAGAAGAACTTGAAGCAAAGGAGAAACTTAAAGAAACTTGGGCTCATATAATTTCTAGGAATGGTAAATACATTGTGACATGAGGTTTTGCACAGCGCTTATTTTAAAACAGTGAAATCAAAAAGAACGGGTCTGATGACAGTAGGTGTTGGAAGTGTCAGAGACCTGTTGTCCACACTTTGTGGAATTGTGCTGTGATAAAACCTGCACGGAAATAAATACTGGAATAAATGGAAGTAGAACTGTATTTCAGATTCAGAGAGAACCGCCGCAGGAATAGAGAGAAAGGCCCCCGCCTCAAAAAGGTTCGGACCAAGCCCCAGCCGAGGTTCGAACCCAGAACCTCCTTTCTGGGTCGTCATCATTTAAAGACTGCTTAGATTTATAAAACAAGATCATAGATGACATGCTATTAAAAAGGGAGAAATCATGCAGTCATATGGAAAACATTTATGTTACATTTAAAGAGAACACATTTCTGATTGAACTGTTTGTTTGTGTTGCAATTGAAATTACCATTACAGATGCATAGTAAGCACTGTTGTGTGAGATTCAGGTACATTATAGAAAACGTAAAATGGGTTTTCCACCTATTACTCACCGCTACAGTCTTTGCTGTGATTTTATTCTGAAAACTCTGTTCACATCAAGGTTTGCTAAGCCTGAGGGGCGGACAACTCAGCAACCACTGTGGGTGACGAAGTACGGTGTTGTTGAAGTAGTTTCCAAAAATGGCGGCAGTGGTAACATTTTGGCGCACAACATATGGGATATGGTGGCCGATGCCAATATGTTAAAGCCTTTTTCAACAGTTTCAAAACTAACCTGACATCTACGCCCATTAGGATGCAACGACTGGAAACAATCCATCCAAACAAGCTTTAAATAAATAATAAATAAAGAACGGGTCAAAAGTAACATGTCATCTATTCAATTCATGACATATCAGGACGTATAATTAACCACACTCAAAAGTTCTGACCAATCAAAAAATACTGTGATAATGGACACTGATTGAAAATGTAACCCAGACAAAATGTGTTTTATTCAGTTTTACACCTGAAGCCGTTTTTTATGTTATTTTAACACACACTTCCTAGATTACTTTGGTAACTCAACACAGAGATTTATTTTGCAAATGTACTGCGTACTCTGAACAATAGCAAAGACAGAGTAATATAAGCAGCTTAAAAGATCAGTAAATTGAATTACTACATTTGTATAGTTTTTTGATAGAAACCAGCCGCTATAAAATGTTAATTTTATCATTTATTATACAACAAGTAGTGATCTGATTGGTCAACTGTACCTTTGGAACTTGCTAAATCAGAATAACACCCTGCTCATCACTATAAATATCACCCCACCTTCTCAATGGCAATATATAATTAGAGTTGAATTTCATATAATGTGCAATATAATGTTGTTTTTACTTGTTATAGGCCTATTAAACGTGACCCATTTGGCTAAATCGGGTCTATTTTGGTCCTTTTTTGTCGCTCCGAACACCCGTACCGTAACACCACGGACAGTCACGCACTTACAAACCTAGCAGAGGCTAGCTAAAATTGTAAAAATACATGAGTCCATCGATATCTTTTTTCAGTGAATATCTTACAACAAGATTGAGCGAGCTAAGCAGTTTTGTCTTTCTATGTGCTGTATTTGTTCAGTTTGACAAACGATCTCTAGAAAGCATTAAAACGGTCTAGAAATCGCCTCTGTTGCTAGGTCGTTGCTAAGGGTCGGTTTACTTCCTGGTAGACAGTGCATACATTACATGAGAGTCTACTGACGTGACTGATTGTTTCCCAGTTCTTAGTCACACTCCATGTATTGCCATAGAAAAGGTAATCACACTAACATAACGTTGTTTTTATTTAGAGAGTGAATTGCCCCACAATACGTTTTGATTACATATTGTTTGTAGTTGGTAACTTGTTGTATATCACAGGGTCTGCTTACAGACCTTGGCGCAAGCACCTCGGTCCTGACCGCATCACTGTTGTGCCAATAATGACATATATGGCAGCACACCCTCTCGTATAATATTGCTTAATTAAGACATAATGCCAAACACTTGAATGGTACCAGCTTCTTAAATTGGAGTATTTGTGAATTTTTATCCATATCATTTCAAAATCCAATCCCCTTGGGTTTTGGATTGTTTGTCTGACAAAAAAAAAAGATATCTGGGCTCCAAAACATTGCAACATTTTATGGGGAAAACAAAGTGAGAGAATAATCAATACATTATTTGATTGGACAAATAAGACAAAATCATTGTTGTATTGTCTAAAAAGGACAGTCAAAGGAAATAAACAGCTTTTTCTGTCTTAAACAGTTATCAAATGAAAAAAACCGACAATACAACATTTTTAGAAAACAAACTGATGAACAAACTCATTGAGCAGGAGGTCGGTGCTGTAGGCTTGTACGGCTGTGATTGTCCAAGCAAATTCTTCTTTCCTGTTCAGCTGAAGACCCAGGATGGCAGCACAGTGGAGACAGCGCTAAAGACCAACTGAGACCAGTCAGCCAAACCATTTCAACTGCTGGAGCTGTCTGTATGGCTCAACAGCCAACCTCACATTCCTCTGCCATCGCCTTTGCTGGAGAAACGCCTGAACGAGGGGGGCCACGGCCCCTCAAGTACTGCACTACACAACTTCCTCAGTTAATGGGATCTATTGATTTATTTGACACAATGTGAATTTATGAAGCTGCCTCTTTAGTGTGAGAGTATCAAAGCGTGGCTCAAAACAAACAGAG
This sequence comes from Brachyistius frenatus, assembly GCF_029030835.1. NCBI lineage: Eukaryota > Metazoa > Chordata > Actinopteri > Embiotocidae > Brachyistius > Brachyistius frenatus. The sequence goes on along the minus strand of NW_027210648.1, from coordinate 581,372 downwards.
ATTCAGTTTGACACTCCAGTAATCCCACGGTGAATATAATCTCTCAGTGAAGGTGCCACAGTGAAAAAAAGAGAAGAAAAAAACCAGTTAAGTTCCTCTTCTGCTATTTTAGCCCTGCAGTTGTATCAAACTGCAGAAAAGCACAATGGGATTGGCAATGGAAATACAAATCTCACTCCTCAGTGTAATCAAGTGGTTTGTTTCACAGAAAAACGTAAAACTTTAAAAGACAATTATACAATTATAAAACCCTAAATTTCTTAAATTAGCAGGGAGGAAATAGAGTACGTTCGCATGACTTCTTTGTCAGGATTACATTATCTACTCTTTTATCCCACTGAATTCTTGTCACCCAAAGGTCATTTCCATAATAATGGCCTCCATTCTCCCTAATGGGATTTTGCCTGTGATTATGTATGCCAGCATCTTGTGCAGACACTATCAGCCCTGTCATCCTGAATTGCACAAATGTAATTACACAAAGCCTTTGATACCTAAACAATGTAATTTACTGCTTGAGTGAAAATATATATGACTTATATGAGTTATATGACTTAAATTATGCTCAAGGAAATATATGAGTACCATAGGTGGTATGTTGTATGAAAATTGTATTCTTTATAATAAGAACAAAGTAAATGCTAACCTAGGGTTTTGGCAACAAGAATATCTGTGTACATTCAAGTTATTAAAGAAAAGACTCCCAGGTAATTATTAATGGAAGAAAATGGCAGATTAATGGAAGAAATTGACTTTTTTGGGGAAGTGCTCTTAAAACTGTTTTCCACCAGGCAAGGGTCTGTCACGGCGCATGCTGCTTGGTTCTGTTCGTTGCCCAGCTTCATACCAGAAGTACTTCAGAAGCAAAGCGTATTGCCTACCTGTTTCCTTTGTTTTGTTGTTTTTGTTTCTTTAACGTCCTGATTTGACCATTGTCCCTTGGTTTTTGTGCTTCTAGTGGGTGAACATTGTTAAATGATTTATTTTTTGTCCATTTTGTCGTTGTTGTTATTTCCTACTTTGTGCTAGCATACAGACACGATTTAAACAGCTTGCTGTGTTTTAGTTGTTAAAAAAAAACATGAATCCTCCTAATTATTTTTTAACTATTTTGCAGACAATGCTCGGTCAATTTGCATTGTTCAGCTTTTGTGATCTCCATCAAAAATACATTTAGCACCTATCTTTAGGGGAGCGGGCTCGCTTCCGGAAGCTGAAAAAACAACAACAAGGTGCCACAGCATCGCAGCGGGTCATGCGTCAGCTGCTACCGATTGGACGCACCGCAATGCGTGAAGACTCTACATGGCATGGAAAAAACTAAATGATAAGTTGCCCATTGTCCTTGTAATAACAGAATTGTGGGTCGAATAGCTCAGGATATTTCTTGACTTCGTCCAATAGTCTCTCCTCATCCATTGTGAGACTGCACCAGAAAAAGGTGAGCAAGTTGAGCTTCCCCAGGAGCAGAGGAGAATATCAACTGCTATGGGGAGTCACAGAGTACAAAAAATATATATTTTAGGAGCGGTGATGCTGTAAAAATAGCACCTAGTGGAAGTTTACATTGACTACAATAAAAGCAGCTGTTTAGACGTGTGCCATGCAGTGCTTGTGTGTTTTGGTCGTGACACACGGTGCGACCGGTGGAGATATGAGGTATCGACGTGAATGCCGACGATCAGCTCCAGTGACCGTGATGCAGACGGAACCGGTGGGAAAAGACAAATCCTGCTTTGATACATAAGCTGTATGTTGCAGTAGGCTAAGGATTTTAGCAGGCTTGAAGGGACATTGTTTTCTATGAGACAGTGATCATTCCAAGTAAAAGTCAAAAGCTCGAGTGCATGAACATGTCTGAGGAGGATTTATATTGTTGAAGTTTTTAGATGTTAGAGAGTACAGCTAAAACTGAAAAAAAATTAATAAAATTGTAATGTGAGATATTTAAAAAAGTGGACAAATCCCAAATGTTGTTTTTATTTTTGTTATTAAAGCCAATAAAGTTTATATTTTCAATTTATTTGTTCACAAACAAGGAGGAGGAAAGAAGAGGTCTGACAGATTGAATTTGAATTAAGTGACAGAAACTGAGGATAGCCAAGACATCATGTCGGGACTATGACTCCCTAACTCATATGAAGCTACAGCCAGCAACAGGGTCACTAGCTTTGGTGTGGTTGTTGCCTCTGAACTGATTGTTGATATGAAAAATGATTGATTTTGCAGTGGCTTTTCTCAAAAACTAGATTTATGAGATTTTGGTGGTAAAATTGCAGACATTGGCAAAAATGAAGAAAAATTGTATTCTGATATTTTTTAACTTAAAGAGCCGTGGGCCCAAGTTTACCAAAACATTCATAGTGGCGTAGCTTTACAAAACAGACAGTCTGTGACTGTAATATAGGCTACATCTGCTGCAAAAATAAAGGCTTTAAATGCTTTATAAATAATATTAATTCAACACATAGTTGACGTGTGTATAAACCTAATTTAATTTATTCCTCATTCCCATAAACCCGCATTTGCCATAAACCCAGTCTCTTCCATTTTTTCCTGTTCTGTTTTTTTCCAGTCAGCCAGCATGCAGCCTGTTTTGATGACGAGAGGAGCGGTTGGAGGTTGCTAAGTGAAAATGCTATTTTGTTGTTGTTGTTGTTGTTGTTAATAAAGCATGTTTGGTTTGAAAATGCATACTTAGTGCTGTAATATCGCTAACAGCTTCTATTGAAAACCCTTTTTGCTGAAAACTCTGGGAACTTTGCAAAACCGTAGGCCCTCAGCTTTCTGGAATTTGCGTTAATTATTGCAATCACAAAGTACACAGTCTCTACAATAGTTTACAATAAAATGCATACTCATGTACTAATAGCAGCTCGCAAATTATATTCATAGAGCATGTCTGAGTTAGAGTCAGTTACATTTTTGCTGATTTCATTTTTGTAAGTACAGTAGTATAAATTTACTTTTCAACAGGCCTGAGATGCTTTACGCTAAAAATAGCTGGTAGCTCGTCAGCTGGCTAGTGTACAGTCACTTAGCACAAAGACTCACAGCCGGGGGAAACTAACTGTCCAAAGGTAACAGAATCCACCTACCAGCAACATTAAAGCTTACTAATTAACATGTCACATTGTATTTGTTTAATGAAAATAAAACATTAAGTGTAAAGGTTATTGTTGGCACATTTAGTTTATTTTAGACAGAGCTAAGCTAGCGGTTTCCCCTATTGTTTCTTGTATTTGTGCTGAGCTAAACTGGAGCTCTATATTGAGCAGATTGAATGGTAGTCTATCAAACTTAATCTCATGTCAAGAAAGCAGATACAAATATTTTACAAAATGTTGAACGACTCTACAGCTAAGTAATAGTATAGAAAACAATATGGCAAGAAATCTGTGGAGGGCTGACACATAAGAAATAATTCACGACTTGCACATTCAGTGGAAAAGAAAACTACAAAAAGACACACTAAGACAAGAGCCAAACTGGCAAGAGCCGTGAACCACAGGTGAGATTGTCTGAATCTCTCAAAACAAAATCCCATTGGCCAAGGTTTGACACTGGCGGAAAAAAAAAATCTGAAATAAAAAAAATGGAACCTGTCCACAACAAACTTCTCCCCGCTCCCCCCTCCGAAAAAAGGGAATGAGTGAAATGGCTGTGATGGTAGATTTACTGATGAAAAAAGGTGAAGCGAGAACATTCGGAGTGATAAAAGGGGACAGGGAGCGAGTGACAGTTGGGTTAAGACAGAAGTCATGTTCAATAGCAGGTAGAAACATCAAACAGTGAGTTCACAGGAAACTCATGCAACCTTGTCTTGAAGGAGGATTTTCTGTTGTGTGGAGTAGATTATATCTGTTCAAGCTGCTGACACGGCCTCATTTGCTGCCCGTAGTGTTGGAGGGGGATTAAACGATATAAACTTTAAAGCTTTAAACAATACCTTTCAAAATTAAATGGATTAAGGGAGGGATGTCTGATGGGGATTTCCCAAGGCTTTGTTAGTTTTAAACTCTACTCCTTTTAAAGGGGGGAAGAAGGGGAAAAAAAACACAGCAGTCAGAAATTTCTCAGGCATGTGACCGTTTTAATGAGGCTGCTCTCACGTTGAGGAGGGCAGTGGGCACAGGAGGGCTGCCAAAGCAGATGGCCCTCATAAACATCATATCTGCTCTGTTTAGATACATGACTTCTCATCTCCCAACACTGAGAGGAAAACAAACCCGACCATCACCGCAAGCACTACCCACTTGCCTGCTTTTGGCAAGCTGTGCCGGCTCGTTGAAATGGCACATTTCCATTTCCTGCATTTCTCCTTCATAACAATATGCATGAGCTGCGCAATTGATATACATAACCTCTAATCTGTTATAAGTATGCAGAGAAGATGCTGCGATTGCGGTGGTGGGTATTTTTGTTTAGTGGCAGTTAGGATGTTGACTTTTATTAAATGTTATTATTACCATATAACTGAAAATATATAAATACTAAGCAAGACAGAAGCTGTTGCTATGATTAGGCATGCTCAGATGCTTCTCTCTCTAGTTGGGAAAGATGGGGGGAAAAAAAGGAATATATATCAAACTTTGTTGCTGCCGCTTTGCCGTAGACATGTGACCATTCAGATGAAAGGGAGTGTGTCAAACTGCTCTCCAAATTGAGGACAGGCTCTACATTGCCGAGCAGACATCAGTGAGCTTAAATTTGGAGGCATGTCAAGCATCGCAGGTATTAGGATGAAATCTCTCATTATATTTCTTTAAAACATAATATGAGTGCACCATGGCAGGGATGGGACGGTGGGGGGCCAGGTAGCACGGGTTCAGTTCTCACTAATGGCAACCAAAGTGATCCCTCAGTAGTCACCTTGAATTCTATTATTAGACCAGGACGAACAACTCTAAAAAGAAACTGGATCAAGTGTGTTGTCCCTGGCCTCTGATTGGGTGTAGAGCCCTGGAAGAGGATAAAATAAGCAACACTGTGATCACATGGGGTCAAAGAGATGACAGGAGCAGCAAATAAAAAAGAAGAGAGACTCTGAAGAGAAGAAGCCAAAACTGTGGCTGTCAAAAAGTCACAAGGAATTCAGAGGCCAACAAAAGCCTATTTATCTAACTCTATCAGGAAGAGTGGACAGCTGGAGCACAGCAGCCTTGACAGCAGTGGGATTCCCTTGTCATTTCTCAAGGTTCACACACACACACACACACACACACACACACACACACACACACACACACACACACACACACACACACACACACACACACACACACACACACACACACACACACACACACAGACGCGTGTAAGACAATTATTCAGTACTGCTTGTCAATTGTACCTTTTCAACCCAGATCAATGAGTCGTCTTGCACCAGGGGCCTGTATCAGCGCCAGTCATTAACATGTGAGTGCCACTCTATCAGACCCAGCTCTAAATAAATCAAAGGGTCGGCCACAGAAGAAAAGGGGCTAATATTTCCTCAATAACCCCAGAGAGACGCCATGGAGAGATGCAAATTGCCTCCCAGGAGACCCCGGGGGATGTGAAGGAGAAACTCGCTGGGAGGCAACGGGAAGCTAATGAGTATAATGGTAAATGTATACAAGGAGAGAGAAAACTCTCTCTATTCATACCAATTAATACAATCTTATCAATGGAGGTGTACTGTAGTCGGAGGGCCCGTGTCTAACCCCTTGCCCACCTCCCCACTTGCTCCTCATGAACGTCTGTATTATTCAACATGGGCCAGGCTACGGTCATTAGCCCTGTGGGAGGCTGTGCTAGGCCTGGGGAGTTAAGGAGATTTTAAAAACCACTCACTCCTCACATCAAAACAAATCGGACCAAATCAAAGGGGCTAGAAAATGTCCTTTCTTTGAGGGGCGAGGGAGGGAAGCGCCATTGTTCTGAAAGCCTGCTTTCTGCAGCATCGATGTAAAAAAAAAAGAGAAAATATAGCAGCAGCTAGGTGTCGCTTTATCAATCATACTGCATTTGTGAAAAAAAAAAGGATTTCAGAAGTTTATGATCCCGTGACATTAAATAATATAAATTACAGCCTTAATAGTGTTACACATTTTTCTATAATAACTCAAAAATTATGACATCAATACATGTAATCAATTAAATGGTGCTTAACAACTGTGACATTTAGGCTTTCACAATTTTTTCTATTTAATTAGCGGATTAACAAGATTTGTCTTTTCCATCCAGTTAAAAAAGCAGTCTTTCACTGCATTTGCTAACAGCATGTTAAAAAGCTGAACACATAAAACTATCTCATATGTCCACAAGTTCAAAGTCACACTAAAAATATCCAGTTACAAAATATCCAGTTGTTTTTGGATGATGGGAGGAAGCAGAACCCGGAGAGAACCCACGCAAGCACAGGGAGAACATGCAAACTCCGCACAGAAAAAAAAAGAACCTTTTTGCTGTGAGGCGACAGTGCTAACCACTGCACCACCGTGCCGCCCAAATCAGAAATCAGAAATCAGAAATAATGTTTGGTGTCTCATTTCAAACTCAGGCTAATTCATGAAATAAGTTGATTTGTTGTTGAAACTTAAAAAAATATTTTTAAAGATTACTTTTAGAAATTGCTTATTCATTTTTTGAGTCTTTGAAGTGCCAAAAGACACCTGTGGCACAAGTTCATACCTTAACTTCAGTCACATTAACCGTGTTACGTGATGCTAGAAAGCTAATATCTTCATTTAAAGGTAATAAAACAAACCACCATGATACCTTACAGGTGCCCTGTGGAGTTGTCTTGTAAACAAAGTTCTACTAACGTTCAGTGTGTATGACAAACAAATCGAGGGCCCACTAGCCAAAACACTCCTCCACAGCGCTACTAGTGGTCAACTACTCTGCAGGGTGTCTGGAAGAAAAAATATGTATAGCCTCAAAGCTGAAGAATTTGAAGTGGAATGTAGTTTAAGGAAGCATTTGAACTACCTGAAAGGGCAAAGAAATGCTTCAAAAGCACAAGAAAAAGGACTGCCTCTGTCTATGATTTTGAAGGTCATTTATCAGGATGGAGAAATATACCTGACTGCAGCTGATTGGAGGAGGATTTTCCTGCTAGAGATTACGGAGGAGACTGAAATGAAGGTTAATCATTATATAACTTTCTCCATGTATAATCCTGTACTCCAGATTTCATTGAGCATGTCTGTAAAAGCCCTCCGTCAGCATAATTGCACCTAACCTGTGCCCCGCATGCTCAAATCTCTAAAATATCACATCCAACTCTGAGAATAAATGGGAAATTAATGAGGAAAGTGCTGAGCTCAACCTCAGATAGGTATCACAGAAAGGGTTAGCCGCCTCCCAGCTCATGTACAATGGAAGCTTGCTAATCCCAACCCTCAAAAATAGAGGTTGTTTGGACTTGTGAAATGTTCAGAGGGATAAATACAAGACCATACTGATTTGACATTCTTGCAGACTTGTGTGCATTGGATCAAACTTAAAATATAACATAAACTGCAGGAATGTATTCGGTAGCCTTAGGATTTGACTGTAGCTATGCCAATATACTAAAACCATGATTAACTCAAATACAATGGAGGCACACTACATTATTCCTCAAAAACACACACTAAATGATCTCTACTGTCATTTCATTAATATCCATAAAAATATTATTTAATTGCAACTGCAGGTAATTATGATTTCACAAGGATTTTTTTTTGGGCCTTTGTTCATTATTTACTTTTAGGTTTCATATAATAAATATCCCCAGATACATAAATCATCCCATCTTTTATCATCTAATTTAGATTGCACAGTCAGATTATTCAGTGACTACAGTCCACATTAACTGATGCTGCTTTTGATAGTATCATCCCTTAAAGTGAGGGCTGAGAGTATCAGTGATCATATTCTGCCCCTTAGTGGAGGAAATGGTCCACAGCCCAAGTGAAGCCGAGGGCTTGATCTGCAGAGGCTGAGCAGCAGTTGTGTGCAGCTCAGTTCTCCATTCAGCCTCTGATGGACCACAGAAATCTCCCTTGCCTGTGAATTAAGATTCAAGTAGCTGAAGTTTGTCTCTTCTTTAAAAGAAATTCCTCTCCGAGAAAAAGTCACTCAAATGTCTCTTTAAAAGGGGAGTGACACTCAATTTAAACATAAATTCCGATTTGTGAACATAAAACAAATCCTAAACTTGAATCTTAAAAAGAAATAGAATTCTGTAGTTTAGGTGTTGTCAATAAAATGCAAATTGTCCTCAAAAGCTCCCTGTTTGAGGCCTTTTTTATAATCAGGCTGCATCATGTTAAAGAATCAGAATACAAGAATGAACCTTTAACCTTTAACGGTAGGAATTCAACGAAAGTAAGTTTCCTGTAAATCCTTCACAGTACAGTTGCTGTTGCAAATTAACCAAAGCCTTCTTGTATCTTTATTCTGTTTGCTACAGTGGCAACAGTGGATGTTCATTGAAACGAAAGCTAGAAAAAGACAAACAAAACTGGGAACTGAAATTACCAAATAAATGCAAAACCAATGCAAAAATGAAAAAAACTATTTGTAATAGATTTCTTCTGCATTGCTTTGTGCCTAAATCTGTCTTTGAATATAAATGTTCATTGAAACACCTGAAAAGTGGATGAGACTCAAATTATTCTGATATTTTAATGTACACTGAGTGGCTGAAATAAATATAACTGCTGTCTTCATTAATGAGTCATCACAAAACTATTAATATTGTTTACATTATTTCTAATAATTGTTTGGTCCAAAAATTACTTGAATGAGACCGGTCCACACCTTTAAATTGCTTGTTTGATTTAATCAGCAGTCCAAAATCTAAAGACACTGCTGCTTAAAAATGACACAACTATTAATAAAATGTCAAAATTGTTCACAATTAAAGTGATGTTAGTAGTGCCGACAAAAATATGTATCAAAGATCGTCATCTAAAGGGACAACATCATATTTATTTTCACCAGTATTCTAATTGGAAATTACTTGACAAACAAAGCTTCTTGTATGTAATGTCTAAGCTTTATCTCATTTTATCAGACAACTTACTAGCTTTTTTGCTTAAATAAATAAAGAAGACACACATGACCGCTGATCAACTATGACTGAGTATTTGCTGATAGTGCAATGTCAATATGGTGGCAATTTGAACATCAGAATTCACAAAAGTCACTTCGGTTTTAAGATAACTCAACAAAAAGTGGGGTATTGTAAACACAATCTGTGCGTCAGTGATTCTGTTTCACACTGGGAAATAATCAACAGCCAGCTTGTCACTCCTTACAACCTGCCAAGTGTAGAAGTGGAAGCAGTGACACATGTAACTGACATCTCAGATTTAATTTGACTGGTAATCACACCTAGCTATAGTTTCAGAGCATTTCACACATCTGAGCTACAGTTTCAGGTGTTAAGCTGGTAGGGAGACATGCATCTGTGCCTCTGAATGATAATACCTCTTCAGACACGGTCACATTTTAGGTTTATGCTCCACTATTACGATTATAATAATGATAGCAGAAGAAAGTTAAAGCTCATCTTACTCTGCTCAAATGTATTCATTTCAGTCCAGTGGTTATACGAATCGAATTATAAACGCGTATGCTTCACTGCATGTCAGCTTGTTGTGATTCTGCATCATAAACTATGAGTGGAAAATATCACTTCTAACAAGAGACAATATTCCATTAATACCACCTGCTTCTGTCATACTTGAGAAACTTGAACTGAATAGTTATGCATCATGTTTAACAAGATAAAACAATAAAAAAAAACAATGAAAAAAAAAAAAACAGTTAACGTGTGCTTACTTACAAGTCTGTGTTGAGATGCTGATTCCACCTCATTGTTCTTAGGAAACACGTCTGCAACAGAGGGGAAAATAACAAGTACATGTTTTGAAACTTTGTTAATAAGCCTTACAAACCACACAAACTTTGATCAAATGGAGAGGATTTCGATCACATTTAGTGAATCCATCTGACACACGCAGCTGCAAGGAGATTTTTTTTTTCATGAAAAATATATCTATAGACACAAAGAAACTTTAGTAGGGTGGGATTACATGCTGAAATGATAAGTTAATTAACAAACCGTATTATTTGTTAGTGTAAAAACAATATTCATCCAATAATAATTTCAAAAAAATGGACTCAAACCAGGTGTAAATGTGATGCATACCGTTCGAACACATTCTTAAAAAAATAAAAGTCCGAGCAGCTAGCTGAAAGGTCGCCTCACTCCACCTCTTCCTGCTAACTCAAGCAAGCTGGACAAAAGCTATAGGTAGTATAATATTAGCTTAGCAATGGACAAAAAAAACAGAGTAAGCAGCAGTTTCCTTGACCTGGGATGCACCAGCCACAACAACCAAACCAATTTGCATATTGCGATAGGATCCAATAGCAGGCACAGTAATGAGTAGACCCCTGGCTCAGATCCGTGTATCCAGATACAGATCACATGTTAATAGCAGGTGTAAATGAGGCAAATGTGTCGGAGTAGTGAAGCGTTCTAAACCCTCAAAATCTGAGCGAATACATTTGAAGAGGGAGAAATTACCTTGAACATTGCTATTATGTCAAACAACCAAATAGTCTGTGTTTTATGCTATATACTCAGCATTAACAAACAAGTGAACAGGCTAAAAGTGAGATTTGTGAGGTTAGTACAGCATAAAAAGCACTCTAAACACGAATCATTCAGGGCAAATGAAAATTCCTCATATTTAACCACAGACAGATGATGTCTCCGAGACCCTGAAGAAGAAGTGTGTCCTTTGCTGTGACTTCTGAAACACTTTCTGAAAGCAAAACATATTAATAATTTGATAGTCAGTTCTTATTTCCTATATCAAGACAAAATATAAGAATATGGCCGTTAATTTTGAACTAGTTTCTGACAATCTATAGACAAAATTTTAACAAAATGAATATACTTATCAATAAGGGAAATCATGAATTGCAGTTCTGGTATATTGCCTGTTACAGCAATGCCATAATTAGTTAGCCCAAATGGCAAGTAAACAGCATAACATAGGGACAGCCAATAATCATTAATGTCCTTAATATTTATGAACTGGACATGAAAACCTGAAAGTGTAAGTGGTGCCTTTAAACCAAAGCTGAACATTGTTTTCAATTTAAGAGTTACTAGTTCACTATTTTCTGTTAAATTGCTAAAAACTCCCTGATTTCAGATACTCAAATGTGATAATTAGCTGCTTTTCTGTTTTATACAAGTGCCTTTGGATTGCTGGTTGGGCAAAGAGCATTTAATGACAGTATCTCGGGCTCACAACAACCGTGATGGACATTTTTACCGATTTCCAACATTTTATGGGCAAAACAAGAATGAAAATACTCTGAGGTTGCAGCCGCAGCGGAAACCGGCAGAACTGAGTTTAATATGTTTGCTGCGAAGAGAAACAACTGTGATTGGTTTTAATATCATGGTGATGGTTTAATGGTGTGAACAGTGATTCAGTCAATATAACGCTATGAAAACTTGCCGGTCTCATTTCTTCACATCTGCAATGTGCTTGGTAGGTGCATCTGATTACTAAAATATCTCATGTCTGCAGCTGTTCCTCAGCTGAGTTGCTAATTCAGTCCAGTGTGCTCAATATAAGTAGTCCCAGGTGTCTTCATTTATAGCTGCGTAAGCAGCCAGCCAGGCCAACGGAGAACACATAACTGTTTGCTATGCTGAGCATTCGGGGACTTCAGGCATCTTGGTTAAAATATTTGACCTTGTCAAGTGACATATAATCAATTTGTGGATAACATGCCTCAACCATCTGATTTATTTAGTCGAGCAATTGACTCCTTTACTCTCTGCGGTATACTAATGCAGTAAAACCTACACAAGGCTGTTAAGCTGCCGCTGACTTTTTTCTACAGCTGTGTAAGCTCATCCTTAGACACCTGCAGGGAGTGATGGACTCACTTATGTAGGTCTACTTTGTTTTGATAGAGCTGATAACAGGGGTGTGATGCACACTCACTGTCTGAAGTGCAGTGCAGTGGCCAGATTTTGCCCGTCTGTCCTATCAATCAAGTGTCTCAGAACATCACAGAACAGACAACCTTGTTTGTCACTGACTATTATTATCGTAATTAAATGTAAGTGTTCACCACTGACCAAAATCATGATAACCCATGATTCATCTCAGTGAATTGTGATTGTTTACCACCAGTTCGCTGCTGTCATTTACTACCAGCTACGCGGTAAAAGGCTCCCTTTCGATCGCTTCATTGTCTTCTCTCTCCTGTAGTTTGTGCTTATTCCTCTCTGTTGTCTCTCTCTCTGTTGCTCTCTGCAGGTGTCCCTGGCTGCAGAGCATCATGTCTCTGATCTGCAGTTACTGGCCCTACCAACCTGCCCAGGGTTTATTGTTCAGTGTCTCCATGCAGCTCTTTTCTGTCTCCGCTCTCTCTTCACAACCAACCGGTCGATGCAGAAGGCCGCCCACCTCTGTCTTGTTCTGTCAGAGCTTTCTTCCTCTTAAAAGACCTTTTTTTTTCTTCTTCCAAATGTCGTTCATGTGGGAATTCTTGAATTATTAAGTTCCTCGATATAACATTGTATGTTTCTGTTGTCAGGACCTTACTAAATGAAATGGCTTATGTTGTGATTTAATAAAATGATGTAACAAAATTGAATTGTATTCATTATTTCCATACAAGGCTAGCCCACACTTATTAATAGATTAGAGTTATTACAGTAGTCTTTTTATTGTATTAATGTTTTTGATTGAGTAGGTTGGAGAATTTATTTTGTGTGTGCGACTGATTTTTCTCCACACTTATAACAAATATGTATATTATTAATTTGAAAGTCTAAGACAATCAAACTGCAAAGTAAGAAGATCTAATCTTTTGGAAGTTCTTTCACAACAAAACTACAGAAAAATAATGTCTAAAACACCTCATACGAGGTGTGATCAAAAAGTTCAGAGACTGTTCTTGCTGACAACGGAGCGCAGCCTAGCGACGCTCATGGAGCAGGGAGAAGCAACAACTTCGTTGGGCACGTTTTCCAAGTTACGCCACTTAATCAACATGAGCATCTGTGTTACACGTTTTCGTTAAGAGTTGTACATGCATAACACAAATTTCGCCTTGGACCTGAAACTTGAACAGAGAGCGCACTTAAAATTCTATGTCAAATTTATGGGCAACAAACAGGGAGAGGACATCGGGATCTAAATCTGGTGAGTCCGAGGTGTTGGGAACGATGATTATGTTGTTGCGTGTCAGAACCCAATTGCTATCACAGCATAGTTCAGATCATTTGCGCCGAATGTTTTCCCTCTGATGCCTCAGAACTTGACAGAAGAACTCGGTGTTGACAGTCTGACCCCGGAGGGATCAAATTGCGTTGCACAACCCCCAAGAATATCAACAATAGGCCACCTGGATGCGTACAGTGATGTTTTCCCCTTTTTGAAATTTAAATGCCACTCAAAACACCTCACCAGGCTCATTGCTGCACTGCCTTAGACTTTCAAAAGTTTTCCAAACAGTCTCCCTTGCTGATGTCTGGAGTTAAAAAAAATATTCAATGAGTGCTTTTCGCTAAAGTCCCACAGTGAAATCACAAACATCCCACCCCGTACCACTGGTCACAAAAACATATGCCAACCAGGTGCTGATGTTGATCAGCCAACGCTACTTGGAATACTTACTGATGAAAGTTATTGCTCCTTCCTGCTTCACATGCATTACTGTTCTGCGCACCATTCAAACGCAAACAGGAACAGTCTTGAAACTTTTTGATCAAATCTTATTTTTTTGATCAATGTCGAGAATACTTCCACAGGAAAAACAATCAAATCAAACTATGTATAACATTTCATTGAATATGACCCTCCACAGTATATTACACAATACAACACATGCATTCGGTTCAGGATCACTGCTACGAGTCAGATCCAGTCCAATCAACCCCAATGAAAACAACCTCCTTATAAATCAATGTGTTTGTGACTTTCGATCCATAAATGCATAAATCAATCCATAAATGCTTCTTTAGCCATTTTTATTCCAAGATGTGTATTGCCAGCTCAGCCATTAACATCTGAACGCATCACTTCTTCCAGTAGCCTATACCAAAACTCAGCTACTCTTTAACTTGCTCATCAGTCGGTGTTACCGTATTGTCATAGTTATTCAAAAAAAAAAAAAAAATCAATTTCAGTTTTAAGAATTTAAGGATAAACTTGATAATAAATGTAATTCCAGTAAATACATTTAATTACCAGTAACTTATTAAAACACTTTCGTTGTTGTCATGCTAACAAACATTTTGAAAATCGTTTTACAGTTTAGATATTTTAAAACAACACAACATAGTTGCAACTTTGTTTTCGATCAGGCAGCTGGAGAGGCTGCCATCTTTGTTTTGATTTGGAAACAGACATAACTTGGGTGACTGTTTAAAAATATGTTTTCATCAATTAGTGGACAGAATATTATTTCCTTAAGGATTCTAGAAATACCCTTTGAACAGATTCTTTCAAACTAGTCACTGGTTAATTCAGTTTGAGGGAGAAAAATAATAATAATAATAATAATAATATTTAGCTCTGTGACCCAAATGAGAGGATGAAGGGCAGGAAGGCAGGCTGGCTCCTGCAGGACTTTACAGCTTTGATTGCACTTGGAATTACAATTCACCTCTGCTTTTTGAACTTCCATTCAATGTTAACAGTACCACCTTAATCACTGTGTTGCTAATAGCCAATTTAAGGACAGATAAGGAAGTCAGAGATATAAAACTTGAGCAACCAAGTTTATACGATCATGTTTTTCAGCATAAAATGGTTTCCATGTCCTGCAAATATGATCAATGTAACAAATAAACGTCATATCACTTAATAACTCCGAGTGAACATGTCTGCTGAGCTCAGTGCAAGTTGAGATGAACTCAGATAGCAAAGAGCTGTGTGTAAGCTGGGACTTTATTCGGACAGGCTATGCGACAGTGCGCCAGCTGCTCTGCCGACGAGGCGGAGACGCACAGAGAAAACGGTGTCAGCGACAAATGCTCAATGTCGCAACCGTGAACCCATTTCAGTTAAATGTGAGACGACAAAGCTGCAGCTTAAACAGCCCTCCGTCGCTGCGGTGTTTCACCTTCGACTGACTGACCGCACCTGGCTCCGACGCATCCCTGCGCACATCACAGTGAACAGCAGGCTGCGACACCTACCTCAGGACGACCGATCCTGTCCTCCAGTTTGTCTTTCCATCTCACTCCGTCTTTCCCACTGTCGCCATTTTGCTGTAAAATCCCGCAGGTTGCACTCTGGTCTGGAGGAGAGGGATGTTCACGGCAGGAGGTAGAAAACTGAGCGTCACCCAGACTGCACGCCGACCCCTTATGTCCATTTTACTGCGCTGCCAGTCTGAAGAAACGACGCATTTTAGAGCAACATACCAAAATGGTACAATGTCCCTCCGATCAAGGAAATAACTGAACGTTACAACGTACGAGTTTGAAGTTTGTTAATGAGGCACGTGACCTTCACCTGACGTGACCTTGCATACTTGTTCTGGCACAGGGACACGTGCACTAATAAGAGTCTCATCTTACAAGATCATATTTCAATTCAGTATTCTAACTTGTTCTAGGGTGCCCAATATTACTGTGAGGCAGGGTATGGTAGCCTGCCCGCTATTGGTCTGAGTGTACATTTCCTTTGTTGCTCCCTTTTGGGTTTAACAAACCACAACTGTGTCACTCACCATGTAGAAGAACATGTCCTTCAAGCAGGACAGAAAGGGTTACATTTCTCCTGGCCTCCAACTGAATTTTAAAATGGCTCAGATGAATGAATGAATGAAATCTCACTGGTGAAAATATGCTACTTTTCTATATTTAATGTCCAATTGCTCTTGTTCAAGTAAAGCAGCGAGCTTTAACCCTCATTTAAATTGCAGAATAATGTTGCTGAATGTGTGCTGAAAATGCATTATTAATACTGTCTCGTGGTTTCTCTTGCCCAAGTGTTATTTCTGTTTCTACTGGAAAATCATCAAACTTCATTACTCTCGGAGAAAAGTCATGTCATCATCAATGTGTTTTGGTGTTATTAATTATAATTTCTTTCCACGTTGCCTCATTTAACATGATTCCCATCAAACAATGCAAGATCACAGGCTGGTAGCGTGGTTTTAGCCATATCTCATTACAGCTACAAGGAACTAATGTTTAAGCCTTATCCATGAAGCTGTCTGCATCATGTTTAGATGATTATTATCAGAGGCTACTTAGACAGAAGACTAGTGCATTGGATTATATTGCAACAGCTCCACACTTCAACTTCATTTAAATGTGACTTAGAGCCTAGAAAAGTACAGCATAACAATTAGACTTTCTGTCAGAATATTATTATTTCTGACTACAGTAAACAGAAAGAATTAAAAGCAGAATTTCAAACCTTCCTCTGCTTTTATTGTGTGAAATAATTTGCGTTTGACCGGTGCATTGAGGAAGAGTTATTCTGCATGTGGGGTCTGCATTGGAGTGCTAATTCTCATATTCAAAAACATATGAAATATTTATTAGATTAAGCAAACAACTAACAAATCTCTCAGTGCACATCGCTCCAGTGATTGCTATTATCTACAATAAATAGTCTGCAGACAACAAAAATGTCTCCAAAACTCTTGAATATTTATAGAGTGGGCAAAATATGACTTATTTATTTTTGCTAAATTATTAAAAGTGTGGAATGCAGATCATTAATCATTGATATTGATACATTGAGAAACTGTAAGACATAAATATTTGTGCATAAATATTTATTTACTCCATGCCATTGTGTATTAACTCTTGGTTTAGCTCCTTATTCAACAGAGATATGTTTCTTTCAAAGCTAGTTCCAAGTCACTTACTGTATTTGTGCTTGCCTCGCTGTGATCTGAGCTCATCATTGTACCCACCTAGATGGCAGAAAACACAAAGCAATCCCAAAGAGTGCCTTGTCTTTTTGTGTGAGATATAGGGATTGACACAATCCCTCTGTTTTCAGAGCATGAAGTAATTCTTTTAATGGCCTGCCAACTGCGCACTCCAAAGTTTGATTTTGCTCTGCAAAATGAGAGCAAAATCTTGAACAATTTATTATGCTGTTTGTGCCTTGCTTCACTAGTTATCGTCTGCAATTTATTTCCTACCTTGGGGTACTGCAAGCCATTTTTCTCCCATTTTCAGTGGCTCACTTTTTTTTCTCAATCCTGCACGCTGCTGACTAAACTCCTGCCTCCAGCCATGGTGTTGGAACATCACAGAAAACTACATCATTATGCTGAAGCTGGTTAACAAAGAGAGGCAGAGAACCAGTTTAAATCACAGGCCACAAGACAGTGTGTGAATTACCGAGTTCACTAACTCAGACGCAGCAAGTCCTATACTCTCTCTCCAGTGGCACAGGTGAACTGGCTCACTAATGAAGGCTCTTCCAGACCTCAGTCTGAATTCAAGGTCAGCACCTGACCACTCCACCGTATTTACAATTCTATTTTTTTCTATTATAAATTAAGCTTTAGTTGAAGTGAGTCCGTCTGCCTCAGCCAAGTACAAGTGATGACCTTTTTTCAAGACATTTATTCATACATGATTTACATCTGCCCTTCTTACTGTTACATGTCCTGATGTCTTTCCAGAAAAAAAAAGGTCTATTATTTTCTGTAAAAACGGGTTTAAAGTGATGACAAGAATTTTAATTTCAAAGACAGACAATCCTATAAAGCAAATTCAATGTCCTCAGTATAGTCCTCTGGAAGAAGTATACTACCACAATGTTAATTGGTTTTAATTCTGTTTTTAAATTTGACAGTGATATTTTATTTTGAAAAGTTTTATAGACCAATACAAGAAGAGCCACCATTCCTGGGTGCAGGGCAATTAGCACATCAACTCGAAGTTGTGCAAAGCCAAAGATGGCCCGGTCATGGTTGGGCCGGATGTTTCTATAATAGACCTTTGTGAGAGACATTGGAAAAATGTAGTCCAAAAAAAAAAGAGATCTGCTGGTGACCCTTTAGAGAAACACTTATTAAACTCAGAGGACACTGAGGGGAAAATGTGGTTCAGTTTTGTTGAGTAACACAACCCATGCATCATCTTGTACTATATCAGTCTGTAACACCTCCGTTAACAGACACATGTTAACATGTTTTAATAGCAAGTGTTGAAACGTATTACTTACTAAATAAAAGTATTATTTACACAGTACAATGGCCCCTGTCAGTATTGTACGGTACTGTAACTGTCAAATAAATTGTAGTGGAGTACAAGTACCTCAAAGGTGTACATAAGGAAATAGTTAGATTCAACCATTGCCAAATTTGCCAAAATAATATTGAACAACCTTGGTATTCTGAGTATTTATTCAAATTCCAAGCAGCAAAGTTTGTGTCTAGTTTAAATGGTTATGGTTTTCAAACTCTATATCCCCAGTCTAACACAGTCTGTCTGGTATAAATCTGTAGTCTTCAAGCCCAAATATAAAGTGGTCATGATGATGTTCATGGTTTGGTATGCCTCTCATTTGTGCATTTTAGGTTCAAAAACCTCAGGTATATTATAATATCATATTTGTTTTGAACACCATTCCTCCCTTTCATTTCTGCAGTAAGAGAAAATGACCACAAGGTGGCAGAGAGAAACCTGCTGTGTCCATCTCTAGTATGCCTTTTGAAAAGACTCTTATTAACTACCATTAAATCACTGCTCACAAATTGTATTTTGATATGCAAAACGATTTTTAAACGCATATTATATGCTGTTTTAATCCTTAATATCAGTAAATACGGCATATTAGGGCTTTTAATATTCTTAAGAGATTATCACACACTCATTGCCTGTGTGCTTATGCAGGGTTTGAGCATTATCAAATATTAATTCTTCTAAACTTGCTCTTTTAAGAGGACTTCTTTGATGTTGATGTAATTTTTCATCGGCTAAGCAGATCTCACACAGTGGTATCTTTAGGAAAGCATTGGGCCATAATTCATTGATGAGCCATGTGTGGAGCACAGATATTCACATCTTCATGCTTATGCAAGATCTTAAACAGTTCTCGGTTGTGAAATGGATGTTACAGTGGTGTGGTGCTGAGCTCCTGGCCTCACACTGCTTTAAAGGGCTCAGTAGTGGCTGTTAATTTTGTAATAATTTAAAATGTTTAATAATAAGCCAGCAAAGTCATTTAAAAATCTGTGAGACATTGGGATAAATTAGACGAGATCAAAGCGTCACACACAAAAGCTTTGCAAGCTTCTTTTCTAAATCTGTTTACAGCTGAAGGTCAGAGTGATTATTTTTTTGTCACCACTGTGACATAAACAAGCAGCCTTTCTGTGATTCCGGTCATGTCTAGTAGGCACAGAAAAAAAATCAGGAAGAATATTACAGGGGCAATTATGGCAAAACAAAGTTTAAGGTTATCATTATTAAATTATTCATTTTTGACAATGTTGGCCCTCGGAGTTTGGGAATTGATCTCTCTGTAAACATGCTAAAGCAAGCGAGATTGACATAAATTGCACAGACGAAGCCATCTTTTGAGCGCTCTGCTTTCCCTTTCATGTTGCCTCACTTTGGGGGCTGAATGTTGCTAATAAAAAATGGGAAGACCTTGGGCGAGTAACACAGGCTGATTAGTTTTGTACACTGGAGACGAGAAGCGCTTTGGAGTCTGCGATGATATTTGTTTTCTTTTCACAACATATCTGAGGAAGATAAATAAAGAGAATGCTTAAAGTTTCACCGATGTGTTTGTTCTCTTCAAAGCACAGAGAAATATTGTGAGTCTGTGTCAGATGTTGTATGTGCATGCTCATTATTTCAATAAAGCCCATTTTGCCTCCTGTGATTGCTCTATAAAGAGAATAGTGGATGACCTCGGCTCTGTTGTTAAGTTAATGCTTTTGCTCAAAAGAATAACAGATGCTGGTTGAATAACAGTGAGGTTACGGTGGGACCCCCTGTCTGCCTTGTTATTGGGACCACTGCCTCAAATGGACTCAATGAGCCCGCCACAGATTGTGGCCCCTTGGAACATGCTTGAGTTAGTAATCACACAAGACAAACAACACTCTTCTGTAAAGTTTTCAACTAATGGGATAATTGATTGACAGTCTTTGAGCCTTCATGCAGCTGCGTTATTCACTGCTGCGCTTGCATGCTGCAAACTCTTTCAATTTAATTGAGAAACAATTGGGTATAAGGGCAACATAGCCGTGGGGGGAAATCAAGAGATGGGAGTGTTTTAATGATTCCCCTGCCAGAAAAGTTAGATCCACAGTCAACTGAGTCTCTCTGCACTTTGATCTCACAGTGACAGTACACTATGAGGGATTTTATTGTTGATAGTGATCATCTGTACTGTGAAATCCCATTCCAGTTGAATATATGTATATGTACATGTTAGCATCCAGCTGGCCGCTCTGTGTCAGTTTCAATATCACAAATTAATTCTTTTGTTTTCCAGACAGTAGCAGTGCAGGAGTTTTGCTTCTTTTCAGTGGGAGTGTGGCGGCATACGTACTTTTTTTGCTCAGAGGCCTCTGCCTGTTATTCCTCCAAACTTTGGCATGATGAGCGCACAACAGGCCAAGCAGCTTCCTGTACATCCAGCTGCTCTTATAAATGTGCTACAGTACTGTGGACTGTACTGTGTGCAGACTCTGGCTCCAGGTTTCAGTCTGCACTCCTCCACACACTCATCTCTATTACTGCAGAAGTGTCTGTCTTTGCTGGATCACTGAAATATGCTTTCTGATTTTTCTTATCAAACTTGCGCTTCAAGCGAAACATGTGGATGTATGTGTACAGTATGTAAAAAAAGAGGAAAATAAAAAAACGATCATCTATATAGTAGATGGATCAAAACGGCACAGAAAAAGTAGAATGATAAAAGCGCAATTTGCATGATTTAGGTCACAACTTGTAATACCACTTACCATCAGGAAGGTTAGGTGATAGTAAGCCAGTGAGGCATCCAGTCTGCCCTCAATCCTCCAACAGTTTCCTCAGATTTCTAAAATGTTGTGTATTCTTGCCCTGACAGTTATCTTTTTTAAACTAATCTCACTACCTGACATCTACGTTTTTGACTCTCGTGAATTTCATATGATTTGAGAAATCTTTAACTCACGAACGGAAATGTTTTCAAATGTAAATGTATGTATTACACAGAATTAATTGTAAATATTGATAATAGATTGCAGGGGAGATATAACTTTGCCAAACACATAAACACTTAAGTCCAATAAGCAATGGACTGTAAATAGTAAAGTTCTACAAATCTGAGAGAAGAGTTAGTTAGATACAGCAGAAGGTTATTCAAAAGGCAGAGTTGTTACTGCTCTCTGCCTCGGTAGTGGAGAAGTATGCCCAATGTAATGATAGCCTACATTTAAGAGCAAGTATATGCATATGAAATCTTAAGAAAATTAAAAAAAATGAGGAAGGTGGGCAAGGGGGAATAGAGGTACCATAAGACAAATGTCCGGATGAATGCAAGCCCTTTAATTTCTAATCCTTTTCTGTATTGATATTGTCACTCCCTCATCTAACTGAACCCACAATTATATGTTGTGTCTTAAGATAAGACACAATGATACAATTTTAAGCAGTGGGTGCAATTACCCAACAAATCTATAATTCGCACTTCATTATAATTTCCTCCTGCCCTTCCAAACAGATATTAAAAAAATTAGTAAGAGCACACTCCCTCATACAGTAGAATTCAATTCAATTCAATTCAATTCAATTCAATTCAATTCAATTCAATTCAATTCAATTCAATTCAATTCAATTCAATTCAATTCAATTCAACTTTATTTATATAGCGCCAAGTCACAACATAATCTCTCCACACAAGAGGAAAATAGCATTGTATTTTACTCCTCTTTTACATTGTTTTATGTACACCTATGTAAATTATATGGAGCCTGAAAGTGGCCCCAAAACAATTATTCAATTCAATTTGATTTATATAACATCAAATTACAACACAGGTTATTTCATGGCACTTAACACATTAAAGTCCTTACAACAAGACTTTACAATATTATACAGAGCAACCCAACAATTCAACAATTCCCACATAAGCTAGGAGGGAAAAAAAAACTCCTCTTTAAGGGAGAAAAACCTCCAACAGAGGGAAGGAAAAACTCCCTCTTAACAGGAAGAAACCTCCGACAGAAAACAGGCTCAGGGGTGGACGGCTATCTGCCTCCACCGGTTGGAGTGAGAGGAGAGCAGAGAGAGAAAAGGACAGAATAGAGATAGAAGAGAAGAACTGTGTATACTGTACACTATCTACCTAAACACGTTCTTTTCTTCATTAGTGAATGTAAAATTATAATAAACTATACGAATATCACAGATTTAATATTGAAATGATTCTGATAATGATACATTGTGCTTTATTCAGCACTGCATGGAGGCATTTTCTAATGGCATTTATTTTCCACCAGAGGGTGCTGCAGATGAGTAAATGCACGTTGGAGACTTAACTAACTGGAGCTGCCCTGCATTTAATGGTTACCTCAGCAATAATACAGTTGGGTATCCTGAAGCAAAATGAGACGCTGTTATTTCCGTCTTATATACTTCAACATGTTAATATAATTTAAAACCTGAGTGCTTAAACAGCTTCAAAATGACAAATGTATGCCATAAAATTGTTCAGACAGTGAATAACATTCAACAATTTCACCAAATTATCTGTGTGTGTTTGTGTGGGCATGCCTGTGCAGATTATGTGTATGTGTTGGCTCAATGTTTGCATGCATCCTCAAATGTATGATTTTTGGCGAAGTGTATATGCATCTGGTGAGCATGTGTGTGCACCACCAAAGCACTGGGTCCCTGCCAGTGTGTGTGTGTGTGCATGTGTTTGTGTGTGTCTGTGTGCGTGCGGTCATCGGATTATTTTAGCGATGACACACTCGTATAGTAACTGCACTGACCCTTGCACATCAGCCTCAGAGAGAAATATGATGTTGTGTCTTATCTCATCTCACAGTTTGTCCTGACAGAGTCAAACGTGAACTCATGTTACAGTTCCACCTCCTGATAATCTCTCTGTCTCTTCATACACTCGGACACATGCAAACACACTTGGAGCCCCTTCTCTTAGTCTCTGTGACGAAGTCTGACTTAAATTTCGCTCATCACCTTTCATTAGAGGAGGATTTCGACCAGTCGTCCTCTGGGAAAGCGTCTTCAATCTGATGGTTTGACTGCTGCCCCCCCCCCCCGTCCTCCTCCTCCCCCTCCTCCACACCAGATATTACACAGAGTGAGGTCAGCCTAATGTTGCGCAACCCTCTCTGTTGGTGCATATCCAACACAAACGTTTTCTCCCTCTACAGCGCGTTACCACGACTCTGTGGTGCCAACGAACACATCCCAGGAAGCAGCAGAAACTACACTCTGTGCCATGTGTAATCCCGGCGAGCTTTCTCTGAACAAGCGATGGCTTCACTGCCCTCTTGTAATGAACCGATTTAAATGATCAATAAACAGCATTTACATTTGTTTGTGTTGGAACTGAAGCCATGCTCCTCCCCGACCTTTTATTGCGCTGCTGAATAGTTATTGCCAGCTGGATTTTTATGAAGAATTATTAGATCATTTGAGTTGCTCAGTGATGCCACTCCTCTTTTTGAAGATGAACAAAGCACAACTGACTTTATGGAAACACTGGTGCTGAGCCAGGGCTCGGTGGACGGACTACATTTCCCAGCATGTTGCTGGGAGAACTGGAGGCAGTTGAAGCTGAGGACGTTTTTTGTTTTTTTCTTGTGTAAGCCAACCTGGATACAGATGCATGACAAATTAAAGGAAAAACTGACAAAGTGAGTCTTGTAAGAAGGTTACCACAAAAGCCTTCATAACATAATGCTCCTTGACAAAGACTCTCCACATCTCTGCAACTCTTCTGAAGAAATAAACTCTGTTCTTCTTACATTTGCTGTTGAGATGGTGGGTTAGTAATAGTTAGCTAAACGTTCCATTGTCACAGGAGACACATGTATTTTTTGTTGATAATGGTGTCAGATTAACATATGAAGTCTTTGGTATTTTTGGTACAACAGGACCGTATATAGGTTTGTCATTTGAAGCTAACAGCTGTTGGTTTTGTGGAATCAACTGTCGGTGTCTGACATTATCCAATGTCACCAGCTCAACGAATGAGTCAACTATAGTTTCATAAATTGAGAGAAAACACTGTCTAACTGTCTTTGGCTGACTTTTTCTTATGTTGCAGGTGGTTTGTGAGGACTCCGCAGCATTTTTGGTTATCCAAAATTCTGCTGGCCACAAGCGCAGCTAGAGATCCCTTTTAACGGCAATGTTTCCTGGGTCCTCTTTGGGGATCCTGAGGCATTAGCAGACCCCATGATATATGTAATCTCTCCTGTTGTGGGTGTAGATAAGGGCCCCCTGTTACCGGATGTCCGATCTTTCACGCAAAAGAACAGAGGCTCTACTCCAAGCTCCCTCTGATGTCTACGCTCCTCACTCTTACATCTCTAAGGATGGGCCCAGTCGCCCTGCAGAGAATACTCATTTGGTGCTATGGGTTCTAGGCAAGAAAAGCAGAGCTGGCATCTCAAAACTTGGCATTGTGATTTGGTTTAATTTCACTTTAGCCATGATATGCATTCTCTAAAGCTCTTCTTCTTGCTCTATTTCCACCCAAACAAAACCATGAAGTGCCTCTTTACATAAAAAAATATAAATAAATAAATACTCAACAGAGATCAGTAAGGCTGCCTCTGAATGTCAGGTTCAAAATGACTAATTAGAGAACGCAAAATAATTTGTATTTCCTTCATGACTCCTCCAAAGAACTTTCAAAGGCTAAGGCTGAATCCCAGGCAAAAGTGTTCATCCTCACCAGCTAATCCTGTAGAAAACATGGAACTCAAGTAACATCTTGCTTTCTTCAGTATCATTTGCAGCAGAGAAGTACACAGTTTAATCAATTCCTTACAGTTTTGTCTTTATAATTTGGGGTTTGGAAAGGCAAAACTTATATTGGTAGTTAGAATGGCAATTGTTTCCTTCTATCTGTCCCCACCTTTTCTAAATAAGGTGTGGAAGGATGGAGGTGGACAGCCAGGTTTATCTGAGGCTGATCAACGGACATCCACAGCGACCCTTTGGCCCAAACACAATGCAGGCAGGAGCCGGCACCATTCATGTGAGGATGAATTATTCCTTTCTGTCCCGTCTGGAGGAGACACTGCTCCTCTGCCAGGAGTTTCCCCGAGGGAGTCACTTCCTCCACACATCTGGATCACTGAGCATTTTCCCCTCCTGTCCTTGTTCTTCGATTATTAGCATTCATCTGCAATACAACATCTGTGAGTCCCTCTTTTATTTCTCCATATTTTCTCTCCCTCTCTCACCTCTGATTTGCTGCCGGCTCAGTGGGCTTACACCAGGCAGCCAAGTCTCGAGAGGTCACAGATGTGTTTGCTGCTCTGTGTGGAGGAGCACGTGGCTGCCGGACAGCAGGTAGACTGCACCTTCCTGAAGAGGAGAAGTCTGGGAGGATGCCATGTACTGCTTCAACGCCATGGAAGATCTCAGCAGGGAACAGATGCCACATTCACAAATATCGCATGTAAACTTAAACCCAGAAACGTTTTTGCAGTGGTTTTCTTTGGGAAGTTTTTTGGGTTTTTTTTCAGTTTACTCATCTTTAATGTAAAAATAAGCAAGATTTGGTCAAAATTTTGTATATGGCTGGAATGTGTATGAAACAGGGCTTTTAATGTGAAATGGATACAGGAAGTTGCAGCATTCAGCTGACCACTGGTGTAACTTTATCTCTCACTCAGTAACAGGCATGCACATTCAAAGGGCTGTCCTGACTGTTGCGATGCAGCCGCACACAATCCCTCCTCTGTTCAGCTTTCTGCAGCTCATGGAGCTCATTTAAATGTGTCGCTCTCTTAAGCCATTTCCTGTTTACTGGGCTGAATGTGAGGATACATGTGACAGTAGTCTGTGAAACTGAAGACAGCTGATGTAATTTCCTTCGCTTAACACCCTTGAAGTCACATGCAGTGAAATGCCCTCAACCTGGAAACATCTGGCTCAGATAAGATGGGCTGCGCATGCACATTCAAATATCAGCACACAAAGCAACTGAATAACAGCAGCACAATCTGCTGTGTAAAAAGATGAATTCCCTGCAAAGATAGACATCAGACTACACTTTTAACTGTGTTTGATAAGTGAGCACGTTTTCTCGCTCTGTGTACAGATTGTGTGGAAAATTCAAGCAGCGCTCAGAGAAAATATGTGTGGGAGCCAGCCAACAGCCTAATTGTCAGTTGTGGCTAATCTAATGGTCTAAATATGAGGGGAGGGGGAGGGAGAGGGGTTGTGTGTACGCCGCAGTTTTGATCACAACAGAGCCTGAATCTTAATGATTGCCCATGTGATTACGTTTTCCCCTGGGAACGGAGATTTAGCGCGGCCCAGCTACCGCACAAGCTCCGCTGGCGTCATTAACCATGCAGTTTATCGTAAAGAAGGTCTCTATCTGCTTTGAGGCGCCATAAGCATGTGGTCTGCATTTTTATACTACATTTCCTCGGCACCACAGTGTATCAGATGCTGTAATCAGGATGCAGTCTGTGATGCAGACCCAGGCTAAACTGGCGTAATGTGGGTGTTTTTACTCCAAATCCTCTGAGTTCATAGTCATAAATATATTTTGTCAGTATCAGTCTGTCTTAAATACTGTTTATTTCTGAATCTAACCGCTCTGTACAGATAGAATCGCTCCACTAGTTTCTTTTCTTGGCTCAGTACCCCGCAGGCATGTATAAATGGTCCTGAAAGCTGGCACAACTAGAATTATTATCCCCAAAAAAAAAAAAGAAAGAAACAAAATCCCTATTCATCTCAGCAGAATTTTTTTGGTCATTAGGGTGAATCATTAGGGGTTGGCAGACTGTCGGCAAATTATTATGTATTTTTGTCTGTAACTAGACTGTGTAAAGAACTTTAAGAGACACTTACTTATACAGTGGCCTATAGGATTAACAACAAAGTGTCAGAATGGTCACACGGATTTGAGGGAGTATTGGCTGAATGTTTGATGCTGTCCATGAAAGAGGCTTTCCATCTCTTAGCAAGTGACCACCGAAGCCTCTGGATCAACAGCGGGGAGAGAGATGAAGAGCAGGAGTGATACATTCAGGTCCTGGAGGGTATTGATGGAGCTCTTGAAGGACTGCAGACACCCCAATGGAGCAGCAGTGAATCTGTCAAATCAAAGTTGACCATCCGTGTCTCCAGTGACACAGACTACAGAACCCACTGCGCTACAGTTCCCCATTTGCAGTTCAGTGTGCTGCCTCAAAGGGTTGCTTTGAATTCTCAAGTACACATCATGCATACATCAATGCTGAGGCACACACTACCAAGAAAAGGTCACATACTGGCCACGTTTTTTAAGCTTTTGATTTTACTCTTTATGTTGTCAGTTGTTTGATTGACAGATATTTGTTGCATTAAAAAGATCAAATAACATTTTGATATAATAATTGATTAAACAAATACGAATTAAGGAATTTTATTTTATAATTTGTATACAGGTCCATCTCAATCCAGTTAGTGTTAGTAAAAAAAAGCTGTCATTACCAACATAGAAAGCAACCATGTAAAATTATAGTATCATTTCAAATTATTCTGATGGCATTAGTGTATCGGATCCATACCAACCTACCAACAATTCAAAGGTCACATAAACATGTTTGATTTAAGAGTCCAAGTAGCCGTCTCATCCTCACCGTTATATTTAAATCTTGGGCAGCACCAACAGAGAAACATTTGGGAAAAAAATGATTTGGTGCTGCTGCAGTTTACTTTCACTGTCAAGTAATGACAAATCATGAATCGTTATAAAAACAAATGCCACAAAAAAGAACCACAAAAAGAAACCCATACTTACCAGCCAACAGGAAGACAAAGTTAAAACCCTTCACATCAGTGCTCATGGTAAATACGACTAGCTGTGCAAAAGAACAGCTGGATACGATGCTGACAGAGTCAAGAGAGCTGACCTTGATGAGTGCAGAGCCTTCAATAGCAGTGAGGCAAAAATGGAACTGAAGAGGCCTGGTCAGTCAGCACTCACAGCAGGAAGAGTAGGGATATAACAAATGAAGGGCAGCAGGAAAGAAGGGAAGAGTTACAGCAGCCTTCGTACGGTGAGAACACCCTGCCATGGCTGGAGAGTAAATGAATTGTTAGGAGGAAGGATCAGGGTGTGTGAAGGATGTTTCTTTGACAATACAGGGTCACCGGCGGAACTGGGAGAGGAAGAGCTGTGCCTGCCGGTTATGGAGGCTGAGGGAATATGATCATGGTCTGTTGTCTCTACAGAGGCTAACAACCAGGTGAACCTTCTGCCTTCAGGCAGCAAGAATGGTTTACTCATGGATCTGATAATAATAAGAGCTGCAGCATAGTGAAATATATATATATATATATATATATATATATATATATATATATATATATATATATATATATATATATATATACAATGTTTTTAGACTAGGCCAGTCAATGGTGGGTAGAGATTTAAAAAATTGTATTTTGCTTATAGGATTGTCTTCAATTTATATATGTTTGGATGATTTATGAATATTAAGCTTCAAAAGTACAGCTGCTGAGACCACAATAACTTACTTATTTTTATTTATTTATTCATTTTTAGGAAGGCTTGCAAGATATCTTATGTATAGCCACACTGTGTGATACTGAATAAAATGTTATGACTGGTGGTAAAACTAGAATCTCTTTATAATACAATTATTCAGTCAATTCTGAAATATTAGCTCATCTGGATGATAAATAGTGGTTTGTTATGGGCAGCCTGCAGTCTGGGTGTCTACTCATCTATACTTAAATTAATAATTATTATGAAACTTCCCAACCTTGCAGGAGCACACAGTCAGAGCCTCCAAAATAAAAGTAAGTGTGTGTGTGTGTGTGTGTGTGTGTGTGTGTGTGTGTGTGTGTGTGTGTGTGTGTGTGTGTGTGTGTGTGTGTGTGTGTGTGTGTGTGTGTGTGTGTGGAGGGGGTCATCTGGGTAAAGCATCAGCAGATCAACCCAAACACCGTCTGTGTGTCTAGTGAGTTTCACCGCTGCCCGGCGAGGTCACAGTGCTGTGCTCTGCTCTGCATCACATCCACGTCTGATTTATATCCGCGCTGAGGTGTTAGTACGCCAGTAAATTCCTCTCATTACTGGATAATGCTGATCAAATGAAACACTTGCATGCTAAATAAAACGAACAGCTGATGTAAACTGATGGTGAGCAACATCTGCTGGCCGGAGGAGGTCTCACAGGTGCAGAAGAACGCGTGGCGTTTTCATGGATGTCAGCTTTAATCTTTGTATGTGACATACTGAGCATGAGGGATTTTTAACATTGAGATGTACTGTTCAATCTGAATGCTAAATGCACTCTAACTGCAGGGCTTAATGTTTCAGATTTAATGTTCACATGTTTTGAGAGCGAAATTGCAGCTGGACTCCAGCGAAGGAAAGGAACCTTCACAAAAATGTGAAACCTAGAGATGGTGACACTTCCATAAACAGAGGTCCCTGTGAATAATATGTTTTGGGTCCCAACCCTGAGTGTTTTTACTATGCTGACCATATAGGGTGTAGATTCTCTGCGGGGCAACAGAGCACAGCTGGATCTGCAGAGCAGGGACAGCACTGTTTACACCAGAGCAATCAGACCAGCAGGACTTTTACAAGTATCAGTGGGTTTCTCTTATTAAATTAGCATGCCTGCTGCCCATCTACTCCTGACAGCCTCCACAGTAAAAGAAACTGTCACTGTGAAAGGGGCTGCGTCTCAAAATCGGCACAGTTGTGAGGCTGTTGTGTAGGGCCCACATCTGTTTATGAGCTGTTTAAGTAATCAATGATGTCTGCAGAAAATTATTGATTTGTAGGTGAACTCAAGAGCAAGTCCAGCCTGGTTGTAGGAATGTATAAACCAGTGGATTTGTAATCAGAAGCTCAAACTTTAAATGGTGTGATTCACTTCAAAACACCAGGAATATTTGTCCCTATGCTGGAGGACGAGTAGATGCAGGATAGATTAACAGAAATGTGCTATTTGGTAAAAGAGGGGGAGGGCATGTGACATCGGGAGGAGTGAAGAAGAACAGACAAACCATAGCCAGGTCTAACTCTGACGGGGCTGTATGGAAGAGTCTGGTACTGAGATTGTAAATGGAGATGAAATCTCCTCAGGGAGTCTTTATGGTGATGTGTCTGTGGAATTTAGCTCAGTCCAGCCAACATAGAGGGCCTCTTTAAGGGATACCTTCACAATTGTATTCTGATATTTTTCCTTGCCAGTCACGTGACCAAGATTAGAATTTGTTTTTCCATATTTGTCTGAGAGCTATCATAAAAACAGATGTCCTCTTTGAAGCTGATTAGTACCATTCGCTGTAAATTTCTGAGACTACTAGCTACCACCAACGGGCTCTGATGACACAAGAAATTGTTTCTCTATTTTTTTGGAAAATAACACAGCAAAGACCTATCATTCAGGAACTGCTTTTTTTTTTTTTAAATTTTATTATTATTATTACTCAGATTACAAGTAAATCTAGATAGGAATCCCAAGTCAAGACTTACATGTCCTCAGTCAAGACCAACATGTTTGTGGTCAATACCAACAGGTTGTTAGTTGAGACCAACAAGTCAGAAGTCAAGAATAATAAGGTCCGATATGTCAATAACAAGTCCCCACAAGTCAGACTAACCAGTCCCAAGTCACGACCAACAAGTTCCAACAAGCGGTCAAGAAACAGTTGGCCCAAGTCAAAACAAGTCTTGAGTCAGAAGTTCTGTCAAGTCAAGATAAAACAGGTCCCAAGTCAAAACCAAAAGACCCATAAATCAAAACCTGAAAGTCTCAGGTGAAGACAAACAGGTTCCATCAAGTCAAGACAAACAGGTCCCAAGTCAAGACCCATAAATCCCAAGTCAAGACCAACAAATCAAAGTATGTCACGGCCACTCGACAAAGTCTTAAATCAGGAGCAATAATTGCTGAGTGAAGACCAGTAATTCCCAAGTCAAGACCAACAAGTCAGGTCCAAGACCAAAATGTTGTGTTTGAAGTTTTAAACAAGTAGTTGTTAGCTGTGAAGTAAATTTAATGTAAGTTGTTTTGCAAATTTACAGAATTAATGATTCAAATTGTTTATACCTGAGCCAAAATGTTTCCATGTGGTATTATTATTATGTATATAGTTTGTTTGTGTGTGTGTATTTATTCATTGGTCTTACTTAAAAAAAAAAAAAATTAAATGTATTTATCTTATTTTATTGTATACATATTTGTAATTTGTTCTTATTGTGTGCACCTTTTTTTTTCTTCCTAACTGTGTTTCTATGCTGCTGTGATGACTACATTTCCACACTGTGGGATTAATAAAGTCGAAAGTCTATAACACTTGAATGTTATAATGTAACATATTTTATTATCTGTAGTATGCTGGTATCGAAGCACATCTCTCCCAGCTGCTCATGATGGTGGTAAGTTGTTGTTACACAGATTCAAAGTATTTCCAATGTTAGGAAAGTGAAGAGATGATTTGCTGCATAATTTTCTATGACTACATTTGTACAATTGTTGGGTTCAGGGAAGTCTCTACTAAAAAGGGACGTTTACAAGTTCAATGGCTGTGTCTTTCCACAAGAATGTCTTCTCTCTGTGTGGATTGTGAAGATTTGCCAGTATCTGATACTTAAGATACCGCATTCTAACGTATGATAAAATATCTATGAACCATCTAATGTATGCATAATATGTGAGGCTCTGCTACCGCATTAAATGAAATGATTAAAACTTAATTGTTTGCACTCAGGTATTCTGTGTGGAATCTGGGGAAGAGAGTTGAAGTAAACACACATTATGGTCTTTGTGTGAGGCCGTGTCTATCAGCCTCAAGGCTGCTTCTGGCTTCGTGGGCCAGTTTGTGAAATTCGATTTGGAGACTCCGACCTAATCCACTGTGAGGTTGTTACTCGCCTCTGTTATGTCAGACTGACAATCAGAGTAACAGATTCAGTCACTGAGAACCTTTTGATGATCAATGAATTTGTTTATATTGAGGCTATTTAAATCGTGTTGAATTCTGTATACCAGCAACAGTCAGTGGAAGGCTGTATTTCCAATTATTAGCCATTTAAAAAAAAGAAAGAAAATTATCCAGAAAATCTTTTGTTATTAAACAGAAAAAAAAAAAACATCTTCAGAATGCAATTATACTCACATGGACATATAATGCATGAAATGAGATAATCAGTGTTCTGATTCTAAACCTGTCCTCACCACTGAATGTTCGTGTCCTCTCTTCTCAGTGACAGTATGAGCTGCAGAGGTCTGCAAAGCAGCTTTCTTTTCCACGCAATTGTTCATTATTTTCTTAAACTACACCTCTGCTCCATTCACCTTTCAGTGCTGCCTCAGGCTGCGAGCATAGTTCCTACGCACATCTGTTTTCTGGATGACAGCTGCCACTGATCAGCTGGGGGCTTCCACTGGACCAATCGTAGGAAGGGTGTATATTTTCTCTGATTATTGGTAACAGGGCAGACAGCTGTTTGTACTTAGGAGCGGGTACTTGGACCCAGCTTATTTGATTTGGTTGCAGCAGAGATTTGAACTCCTAAAGCAGCATTTCTCTGCCCAGGAACTTGGATAAAGAAACAATCCTTAATGAAGTTTGGCTCTCTCTTGGCAGTGATGAAGAAAGTCAAAGGAAAACTGTGGATTATATGTGGTTACATGGAAAAGGTACTCAGAGGATGTATGTCCCCTATGTAGAAAGGATACAGATTTGTATTCTTTGCAAGCATTCATCATCTTAATGTTCAAATCGCTTTATCTCAAAGAGGGATGGAACTTCCCAAATTATAGCTCTTGCATCTCTTTAAATATCAAGTATTGACAATGAGGTTCCTACTTAGTACCGAAGTTAAGACCAAAAGTCTGCAAGTCAAGACCAACAAGTCTCAGTCAAACTAAAAGATTAATCAAGATTAAAAGATCCAGAGTCAAGACCAATGAAATGAAATTATTTGATTTGAAAGGTGGACGGAACTTCCCAAAGTTTACATCCTGCATCCCATCTCAAACCACTGTTGATTTGACTTTCTTGTGACGATATGCAATTTGAGGCATGGATGCATTTCATCTGAATGTTTCAACGATTACTCCAAACCACACAACCATATAGGTTGTTTATTCCCAACCTCCAATATGACCCACCAGTGTTTCCTAAATTAGCGTCCCTGGTTAGGTTTTGGTAAATATTTAAAATGATGACTTAAACCATGTTTTGTGTTTAAGTTGCTACTTTCTTAGGCCATACGTTATGCAACCTTTGTTGTTTTGGCAACAGTGAACAGTTTCAGTAAATGGTTTTCGAAAACTGTCTCGACTCGTGGTTGGGTTTTTTGATGAGGACGGTCTTGAATGTTTCCGCTACTCCTGGACAACAATGAGAAACGTAATAAAATCACAAAACAGAGAAGCAACTAAAATAATTTTCACAAACAAAACTCCAGACCTTACCCGTTAACAACAAAATACATAAATCACAAACAATTCATTTACTACGATATGTAATGGTGGAAAAATCATAATTAGAACTAAATAAACATTCCACCTTTCCATCTCATCCAGACTTTTACATATAAAACTAGCAAACTAACTGTGACATTAACTGTAAAATGAAACAGCTATCCCAGGTTGAATCATCCCTACCTCCGAATAATTCAGGGTGTTATTTTGTTTCTTTCTTGGTTTTTTTTGGTTTTTGGTTGTTGTTTTTTTTCCATTTTACGGACATTTGTTCAGTGCAACAGAACATCACTTTCCATTTCATTTGCACCCTGAGAAAGAACGGTAGTCTTCTTAAATTAAAATCTTTGGATTCTGGATGAACAAGTTGTAACATATGATTCAAATGTTTGTTTGTAGGCTTTAACAGCATGTTTTCATCTGAGTTTCATTTCCACAAAACAAAGACGACTGACTTACATTCTTCTTAAAGCAGAATTAATCATGTTTGTAAAAATAAAAAATAATTTGAATGATAACGATAATTAATACAAAACAATTATCCTGTGTGTTACATTGAACTTCATGAACTTAGATACATTAATTAACTCCATGCATGTCTTAGCGGTGTGGTTGATATCATGGAAGTGCCTTCAGCTCCTATTTAACATCGCATCCTCTATAAATTCAAAACAACAAAAAAAGGCATTTTAAAGACACATCAGCAAATATATCAGCAGGCCCCATCTGCTTCATAAATGTCATCTGCACCACAGATGATATGCTTGTGTTGGCACAAATCCAAATGAGCACAGCAAAAGTTCCTTCTATTAAAAATAAACAGCGGTCTTTGACGTTTAGAGCAGAAAAAGTCTTTTAAACAGTTTCAAATCCTCATGGAAGTTTTTGTCTATGGATCAGTGTTTTCAAAAAACAAAAAGCAGATTAGATCTATTAGTTCATTTATGCAGCCTCCTCTTAGATAGAAATACCAAGTATGAATGCAACCAAGACACATTGGTTAAGTATTCTAATCTGTTTATGTGTTACACATATTAAGAACCACCTCCCAGAGTGGTTCGAGTCACTTTGGGATTGAGGTCACAAGTTGGTTCGATATAAATGAATGATGTGTCTGCTGAAGCCACGTGCGCCGCTATGCTCCTCTTAAAAAGTTACGACTTCAACCGCACCAGTGGAAACATAAACTCCCAAACTCAAATGAGAAAACGACTCATTTTCACAAGGAAACTGTTGAGTCGATGCAATCACGCTTCTGCTGTGTGAGGGGAGATGTGGCCAGGTGTCAACACGAGGCGACTGCACGCAGAATGGGATGAAATGAGCAGCAGATGAGGAGTCTAACAGTGAATAATCGATGGGATCATTGGAACTTGTCTACATTTTTATTTTTGCCACCAGGACTTTTCTATTTGAAAACTGACATATAAGCAGCTTTGTCAAATAAGACAGTTTGTCCAAACATTACAGACTCATGAACTGGAAAAAAAAAAAGAGCCAGCACTTCTTGCTGACTCTTTTTTTTTTCCGCAGTTTGTTTTTGTTTTCAATTTGGATTTGTGGCTTGGGCAGAAAATCAGTCAGTTGCATTAAGTGCAGGGAGGAATTACTCTGTTTAATGTGTGTAAGTGTGTGTGTACATGGACACGCACATCGCATATGTGCAAGGAGAGGTCTAGTTTGGAGACGAAGAAAAAGAGCCCAGTAAAAAAAAAAAATTGACATTAATTGACTGGGAGATGTTTGTGGTATTAAGCTAGTTATGAGAGCTTTTTCATTATGAGGAGTGTAATTTTAGGCTGCAGTTTTTTGTTTTTTTCTTCTTCCAACTGGAATCACTCTAGTACTTTCCACCAATAAGTACTAGGGCCTCAAATCTAAAAAAAACAACAACAAAAAAAAAACTATGCACATGCAGTACCCATGTGCCACAATCAAAACAGAGTTTGCAATTCAGCAAAATGAAACCTGTTTCATGGATTCTGGCAGCAATGTAAAACATAGTTTAACCATATTTTTGTGCAGCATGAACCAGCTGTGCTGTGAAACTAAAGTTAGCATACCTCAGTCAGGGGCTACAGTTTCAGGGTGGCTGCAAAAAGAATCTCCCCAACAGGAATAGTTAACTGGACCAGAAGAGCGCTTTCATTGCTCAATAAGCTCAACTTGTTGAAGCTCAAATTTAAGGGATATCTCAGCAGTGACCAGCAGGGGAGATGTGTGTCTGTGCAGATTTTAGTACAGTACACTGTGTATATTACTGTTAGTGAAGTGTGTGGGAGGAATCCTTTGGCTGATGTTAAAAAGTAATCCTCATGAAGAGATTATGAGACAATAGGTCCCCGGGCACAAATGTGTTGAAGGCCCCTCATTGACCTCACAGGAGTGCGACACCCAAACTGGAAGCAGGAGTGTTTCTATTCATTTGGAGTCTCTTCGTGGTCACGTTGGTCTCTCGGCGGTTGTTTCATATCTCCTTGTGATTTTTCATGTTTAATCTCTTTAAAGCAATTTAACGCCTCTTCTAGTTGTTTGTTCTTGTTCATCCCCTTGTGGCCAATGGGTTTAGTGTCTCAGCAACATATGAATGATTTGCTTTCTTATTGTCCTGTTGATGGTTTGTTAAATATATTTTTAGAGTAAACTGCTAACAGAAATACAAAGGAATGACTCTGTGGTGTGATTTTAATCTCTGCTCGCTGCACTATGTCTGTGCTGTTATTCTTCCAGCCACAGTTATGGTCCATGGGACAGGAAGAGGTGCTGATAGGGTGGGTACACACAGACTGTTAATCTGGTCTCATCCCCCTCTGATGTTGCACACCAGCCAAAAAATTCCAAAACAACTCACTTAACTTAATTCAAGTAATCAAGTTTAGGAGCAAAGGTCTAGTCTAAATTAGTCGAGCCTCTCCAGCGTGTGTTTGGAGTCTTGTCAGCTTGGAAAAAATCCTGCGTTTGTCATGCACTATTGTCTGGGACACATGCAATCAGTGACTAAATGGATTATCTGCAGAACAACACAACTGTGTTCCAGGTACCCAGAAGGGAAAGCTGGAAATAAAAACAACTACATCACAATCTGCGAACTGATGAGGCATATGAACATTTGCTGAAAAATTCAATAAATTAGTCACTATTTTGGATGAGAGCCTCACAGCGTGAGGACTGCCTCAGTGAGGCCAGTCTGGGAAAAATAAACAAAGAGATATAGATATGTGCATCACAAAGGCCTGAAATGGGTTCGCAGGATTTTGGGACAAGTGGACCTTTCTACTCAAATCTGAGCTGGCATAACGAGAGGCTGCTTTATTTTTCGCCCATGGCCTCTTTCTCTCTCCAGTCTACTCTGAGGCAAACTGCTTTCAGCCGTCTCCAAGGAGCTCTAATCAAAAGCAAAGAGGCCGGTGGGAGGGGTGAGGGGTAAACACTCATCCCAGTGCCCCCATCCCCCCAACCCTCTGAAAACCTCCAGCCAGAGGTCCACATGGTCTATATCATGTTATGAGCTCACCAGAAACAAGTCATGACTTCACCACCGCAGAGCCAAGCTTAACACATCATTACTGCGGCTGACTGTTGTAAACTCAATCCATACAGGAGGCATCCACATGTGTGTACACTTAAACACTCGACTCGCCTGGTGCGAAAACTCCAAAAATGGCAGAGGAATCATCAAACAGCCATGAATCTTGTGAATTATCATGGAAATGTATTGGTCATATCGGGTATACAAATGTCATGCGTATTTACAGCATATAAAAAAGTTTCAATAACTAAAAGCAACAATATCGGCTAACTTGAGTTTGACACATTTCCAAAGTCTAAAAAAGGCAATCTTGGCATCATGGAGAAGCTTTAGCTCGTCATTGTTTGCTTTAAAATTTTAAAATTAAATGTGAGACTGCAAAAAAAAACATATCTGCAGTATAATATAGCATACAGAATACACTCACGTACATACTTACAGAGACACAAAGTACACATTCACAGAAAAACAAGAGGTAGTCAAATGGTTAAAAAATACAATCAATAACTAGAATGGATTTGTGCTCCAATTACAACTGTTCAGCATTAACTGTGAGTCAAATAGTGGAACTCCATCTTTTACTTCTTCACTACACATACTGTAACACGATTTTGTGTGGAGTACAGCATTCATTTATATTGATAACAGCATAACATTATCTATACTTGTCATGATCGGGGAAGCGGCATAGCTTCTCCCAGCATGCACCGGGGCAAAAGGTGGGGAGGGATGTTGATAGTTAAAGAGCGAATTTCACAAATTGTATTGAAATATTAGTTTTAGTGAGAGAATATCCACAACATGTTCTTAAATGAGAGGAGAGGGCGGTAACTACATTGGGAAATACATTTACTGCATTTGAAAAGAGTCATTGCAAAACTACAAGAACGTCAGAAAGCCTTAATCCCAGCATGACTGCTCTGTAGCACATGGATCTGTCAGTAAGGATATTTAGTATACCGAACACTGGGATACTGCAATGTTGTTCATTATCATGCTAATGTAACATATTACTGCATAACTCAGCTGGATTTTGGCGGTGGACACACGTGGCCCAAGGCCCAATAAAACAAACATGTTCTAAATGTTGCTCCAAAACCAAGTGGTTCTAATACAACTCAATAAAAAGGATTTTCTCAAGTGTTATTGAGAACAGTTGAATTTTCCAAACAACCGATAGCTGGACTTTCTCCACCCTCCATTCTCACATACAAACGTATTACAAAGTCCAGTTTCTTATTCAAAATATAGTTCAACTTTGAACATTGGGGGGTTTAGGGATGATTATTTAAAGGTTATAAATTGTACATCATTGCTGTGACAACCAAAAATCAATACCAGTTGGGGAGTTTTATTATATGGCACAACAGTAACTGAAGGGGATCCATTCTTTACTAATCTCGCGTCAAAAACAAAAAAATATAGTCCAATATTTAGCTACATTCTATCATCGATGATATAAAATTTGCATTGAAGGTATATTAATTTTACAATATTATGTAACATCAATTTCTTTACTTCATATGAAAATATGCATACTTAATTGCCAAGTGGGGAAATTCAAATTATCCCCAAGTCTAAGATGATGACATATAATAATTGTTGAAGAAAACATCATGAGTTGTAATCCATGTACAGATGCTCCGATTGAAAAAGCATTTATAAAGTGTTTAATATTCATTTTAAATTCATTACATAATTTATGGTTCTTTATTTAATAAAAAAAAGGACAGAAGTTTGAATAGTAGATAAATGGGATATTCTTTTTTTTTTTTTTTAATTTTGACAGGAAAATGAGCCTCTTTCTGAACATTTTGTATTAAATAATCATATTTCATTTTAATCAAAGTGTCATAAAACATGGCCTTTGTGAGTATTCTAAATAAATTCTCTCACAAACGTGTTACGCATACGAGGACCTCCACATTCACAGTACTTACACACATAAAGGACAATAAATTTCTCTTGGTAAATATCTTCCAAAATATAATTTTATACACAAATATATATATTTATACTCTTTGTAGAAGGCTTTATACATGTTTACATAAGAAAAGAAAAATAAATCTAACACTGAGAGAATATACATTCTGTTTGACCAGAGACACGAATGAATTGTTACAGGGAAACTTCCCTTCGTGGATTCAAAGGCCCCACTCAGTCTGGTAAACACACGCACACTACAGCAAACATTCATATTCTTCTGAGACGGTGGGGTAATCGTGGCGTTGCAGAAAATATATGTCGATAACAATGAGCTTCAGCTAAAGCTTATTCAAAACACTGTCAGTGCCAAGATTTATACAAAAACAATCGGGATAAGAAAGTCCAAACACTGCATGTTTGACTTTTTATAATGACAGAAAACCAAGCTCTGTCTTGGTCTGCTTGATAGGTGGACAATCAGCTGAATAATGGACCAGCCAACTGACAGAAAGCAAATCATCGTTTCATCACCAGAACATGCCAAATCAGTATTTCGCAACTACTTCACTGCTTTCCACTATTTTGGGGATTTTGGGCTGTTGGTCAGACAGCTTTTCTATTTATTCTGACAATTTATAGAATAAATGATGAAGTGATTATCCACAGGTTATTCAATAGTGAAAATTGTGTTAAGTCAAGTCTCACGTAAAGGGGCAGACAGCAGGACACAAACTATGTCAACTACCCTTAACACTGATTACCAGTTTATGTCCGTGAATTATCCCCTACATGTATTTAATCGTTCAGCACTATGATTCATATTTTACTTCTTAAAATGAGAAATGTCATTAATGGACCTCAAACCGATAATCCTGTCAATTCCAGGAGAATAAAAACTGAATTTGCACTCACACGCTGCCACGTAGCATTTTTTTTTAAGTATTTACAATATTCACAAAAATATACACGTCTAGAAGGAATAATTCAACATGTTGAGAAATACCCTTATTCACTTTCTTTCCAAGAGTTAGAACAGATAATCGATATCACTGTCATGTCTGTACGCAGCAATATGCTGCTGGAGATGGGAGGGGATTGGCGTAGTTTAGCATAGAGGGGGAACAGCTAGGATTGAGGAGGAGTAAAGACACACTGAAGAAGAATGACAATTTGGTGTTTTGTGCTCTGACTGTTTTTTCCTAAAAATGTTGAGCTATTCCTCTAAATGACCCGTTTCCACCTATTATGCTAAGCTAGGCTATTCACCTCCTGGATCCACCTCCATATAACATGCAGATCTGAGAGCGGTATCAATCTTCTCATTTAACTTTTAAACAAAAAGAAAATTAGCATATATCCCTTGATGCTAAATGCTAAACTGTTTTCTTAACACCAGCTACTAAAAAGGGAACCCATAATGCCCCGATGAAGCTGTGTAACACAAATTAAATTGAGTCTCAGACCTAAGCTTCGACGTAGATCCACTCAAACATATTACTATACCTATAACCTTTACCAATCTGTGTAACTGAATCCATTATTAAGGGAAAAAATGCTTATGATTATAAAATGATTATATGTTGTGGAATTTTATCAGAATGTCTTTCACATTTGTCTTTCACAGTTTTTGGCGTTCACTCTTCTGTATACATTCAATACCAACACTGTGTTTCAAAAGCCATTATCGCTCTGCATCAGGATGATGACTATGTTAATAGTGGTTGTTTTGCTTCTTCGCCATTTTCTGCTTTGCATGTCATAAACTAACTGGTTATGATCCAGCCATCAACATTGCGCAATTGAATACTGACATCACTGCAGCCTTATTGCGTTTGTTCACTCTTGGAAAACACCTGCTTGGTTACAAAAAGTC
This sequence comes from Brachyistius frenatus, assembly GCF_029030835.1. Lineage (NCBI taxonomy): Eukaryota > Metazoa > Chordata > Actinopteri > Embiotocidae > Brachyistius > Brachyistius frenatus. Next base: position 540,351 of record NW_027210648.1, on the reverse strand, counting down.
TCAATCAAACCATTTAAGGTCAAAACAACAGGCTGTGTGGTTGTCAGAAAAAAAGCAGCCCTTGGATTAGAAAGAAATGCCTGGAATAAACTATTTCTTGAAGCTTTCTTTTAGACACGAGGCGCAGGTGACGGTTCTGTCTCAGAACTGTTACACACACAGAACATCAGGATGTACATTTGTATACACACGCTGGAAGTGGCACCAATATTACACGAGGACTAAAGGTGAGTTATGTTTTTTTCCCTCTTTTTTTCTTTTAAAATCGTGCTTTTTCCTTTCTATCGCATCCCCCAAAATGTCCTTTCATGGAAGGAGATAAACACTGCGGTCGCTGTGAACCGCCAGGCCCTTCCTGTTCCGCTGCACGGCTGTGCATCCTGCTGGGTGGAGTCCTGGGCTACGCTGTGCTGCTGCTGGAGCACGGTGTGCTTTGCGTGCTGCCGATACTGTGGGCAGCACTGCTGTTCTCGGAGGCGGGCTGCGACTTCTGGACCGGCTGTGTGCCAGCTGTCTCACCTAGACATAGCGCAGGAGCACAGGGAGTAGGGAAATGGACCAAAGGGAGAGAGAAAAAAATGGATATCATTTAGAAAGAGCTAGAGTTACAAGACAAACTGATTTGGTTAAAGCGACAAATTGAACTCCTCTAAGACTCTGCGGCCTCTGTTGTAAGTCTGTACCAAGAAAAAAATTGTATCGTGTTAATCTCCAACTGTTTACTATGACTGTCACCTCCTGACAAAAACCTTACACTGTTGCTGAAATGAAATTGCAGTGTTTTTTGCACAGTCCTATGTGGAGGATTTCATTGTATTCAAGCAAGTAGTAGTAGTATACTTTTCAGTACAAGGCACTTACTAAATGTATAGAATTAAAAAAGAATTGTGGACATCATCTTCCCTAACTCTTACCATCTTCAAGCACAATCTGCCCCAGATTCACAGTGATTTCAATGGCTAGGCCCCAAAAGATATCACCTCACAGAGCCCGCAAATAAACGGCCACATCCTATTTGACGGATGACATTTTAAACACAAAGAGAAGAACTCATGGAGTTATTCCTCATGTTATCTGGAATCAATTAGCCTTGCTTTAGAAGATAAAGCAGAACAAACACAACACAGGACCTGGTGGCTGGAGCTCAAACCACTGACCGGTTTATTGTTCTATGTCTAAATAAGCATTTCATTTTGTAGACTCTCAGATTCCAACACTTAAATGAAGGGCAAAAAACAGTGCTGAAGTTTGTTTACAAAACAAACATCTCTGACAGACAATGAACAGCTTTTGAAATAAAGCCAAGCCTGAGTTTAATTTGAGTATTCGGCACAGTTATTACTTCAATCTGTCCCTTGCTTCTTTCCTCACAGAAAAGTAAAGAGTGCACATTCTCTCCTTGATTTGTCTATCGATAGCTTAGTGCTAGAAGTTGTGTGTGTTTGTACAAGTGCTTGCATGTAGAACATGCATATGTATCCACAGGCAATATTGCATCCCGCTCCCTCTTTCAGGCCCCAGTTCTGCTAATGTTTACCAGAGCCGAGCTGCCAGCAGTCGTTCCCTCCCAGGACCGAGAGCTTTACAAAACAAAGGGACTGGGATTTACCTCATCTGTCTGAGGAAATTTAAATGATCAAATCCAATATTATCTTTCTCGATAGGCGAGATAAAGGCTTCTTTTATGTCACAGAAACATACTGTGTATGAAAACTCTGCATGAAGTTGTTGAAATATGTCAACTCTGATAATTTGCCTTAACCTTTGGTTTAGTAATCACAAGAGTAGCACACTCTCAGTATGTCTTGGACAAAAGCACTTAATAATCCAAACTGACAATGTCATGTGTCTAGGGATATAAAGACCTGACATTTCTTATACTTACTAATTCTATTTCTTCTGCGTCTGTGTATATGAGTGTGAGTTTCATCAATTACTTTATTAACCCTAGATAGGTAAGAAATACTGCTGACACTTTTCTCATGTGTGGACAAGCAGCCTCAGACTGTCGCACAAACGCTCCAGGAATGCAATACCAAAAATCTGAACTCTAAAATGAACTATAGAAACATTTTCGATTATGTTCCTCGGTTTTTAGAGTTACATTGTACAGGCATGCTTGGGGCTCTGAAAAAGCTGCGTTTAGACACAGCACTGCTAAATGCTAATATGACAAGGCTAATATGCTGATGCACAGCAGGTAAAATGTTTTCCTTGCTTACCATGTTAGTTTAGCTGTTTACCATACTAACATTTGCTGATTAGCACTAAACATAAAGTCCAGCTGATGGGAATAGCATTAGTCACAGAAATATCGGACACATTCAAATTTTGACCTGATGATGGCACTTAATTCAAATCAGTCTGAGGGGGGATGTGAATCAACTTTCGTGGAAACAGTTGTCATGGAATTTCACTCCGAACTACAAATGTCAGGCACTGGTGGAAAAGTCAGGGGTCACCAAAACTATTAGGATCTATCCTCTAGGTACTATGAATATCAAAACAAAATCTCCTTCAAACCATGCAAGAGCTGTCCACACAACAGACCAACACTTCTATCTCCAGCGCCATTCATCAAACGGAGCTTAAGAAAGCTGGTGTGGAGTGGGTCACATGTCAGCGTCTGGATATATTAGATGGTAAGTGGTCAGGTTTTCGTGCTAACGTAATGTGTTGGATTTGGGAGAAATGTGCAGACGTAAAGATCTGAGCCACTTTGCCAGGAGGAACCGTTATGGCCTGACAACTGGGATCTTGGAGCATCTAGTGCTTGCAGGGTGCTCTCGGAGGGACAGAACATGAGCCAGCAACTGTGTTGGGGGATGTGCTGGGGCAAGTCTGATCTGCAACGGCTCCAACTCACAACTTACAGGACTTAAAGGATCTGCTGCTGGTACCAGATAACACAGGGTACCTTTCGAGGTCTTGTGGAGTCCAGGACCAACAGCATACATGATATAGCAGTGGGGGTCATAATGTTTCGGGTCTTCAGTGGCTGTTTGGATTTCGGAGAAGATAATGTGTGAAATTTCTCCTCATGTGAGTGAATGAGCCTGTTTTTACAAATGATAACAGTTTTTCATGTGTGTGTTATTTCACCAATTGAACAAAGGTGGAGAACAGATTTTTGTTTTGCCAAGGACATTACAGCCCTGGCACAATACACATTAGTGTGCCAAGACAATGAGCAAAATGTAAAATGATATATTATGAGGTTGCTGTTTAAAACCTTTATAATCCTAACTGCCTTACAAGGAATTAAAGAGTAAAGGATACAAAACTCCAAATATATTTCCAATTACTAGATCTAATTACCATATCTAATTTTCCTCTCGGACCCTGAGGTGAAAGACTCAGATTTGTTTTCATGTTTCATCACTCTGTACTCTATGGTTTAAAACGCCCTCTGAAGTGATATTCTGGGCGGTTCTTTTGGGAAACTGACAGTCTTGGGGATTACATAGGACCACAAATGTTGCCATATAAGGCCATTTCAGCCAAAACAGCTTATAACACCCATCAAAAGTGACCTCAGGCCTATTTTAATAACATCAGGAGGAACATGTGCCTTTAGCCCAAAGTCCTGGCCACACATTTTGTTCTACTACTATATTTTCACCTGTTGTGTATCCATGCTCACTTTTGACATTTACTATCTTTGGAAAACCAGCCAGTTAGTCACTCAATAGCTGAAATAAAGTAACTTTGTAAGGAGAAGCAAACAGCAATATTGTTATTAAGGTAAGGCCCCTGTGATCTGACAGCTGATGTTTACTGCCAATAGAAATCAATTTTAGTAAACACTACAAAACATAAATGTGACAGACTTTGTCAGTATTTTTGCTTCATTTACACCTAACAAGGAGGATGATTTACTGTAAACTTATCTTAAACTTCATAACTAATATTGTATTTTCTGAAAACCATAAATTCTAAACTGAAACATCCTAACTCTGTTTATGAAAGACATCCACGGAGAACACATCAGCCACAGGGAACAGGTCAGTGGCATAAAGGATCACCATCTAAACAGTAAGTTCAACGAGAACAGGGCAGCTCTATGCAATGGTGAAGTAAGTGGGCTGCTGGGAGAACAATTGCTCTAAGGGGTCAGCTGAGGTCAGCAGGCCGGGGACGATGGGGAAGGTCTTGGCATCTATTGGACAGATTGTGAGTCTTTTCCTGCGAGCGCCCACTAAACCCAACAAGGGGAATTTCCAACTTGTCTCCAGCCATTGTACTGAGAATATTTGCTGACCATCACGCAGCCTCCAAAACATTCAAAGGCAGGAAAGAGAGGAGCTCTTGCTGCTGACCAACAGGATATATTTACAGTAGAGGAGTCAGTATGTTATTGTGGACCAGCCTGTGTCAGCAGCAGGATGTTTGGCAATCGCAGCGGTACATTTCTGGCACAGAGACCCTCGGACATTCCTTTGCATCTTATCTTTTCATTAAAGCAGAGAGGTGAGTCGGGGCTGTGGAGCAGCAGGTAAAGGACCTACCTGTGTGGGAGTAGATAAACCACAGGGCTCCGGTCAACAGAGCCCCAATCACAAAGGCTGCAAAGGCAATCCCCACCACTGTTGGAGTGTCCAGCACATATGTGTCTGCACGGGAAACACAACAGCACATAGTTCATAAATGTTGACATGAAGGCAGGGAAATAATTGAAACTTTTCAAATAAAAGTTCTATGGACATTTACAATATGATCAAACAAAAATTACATTTAGGAATTATGTCAGATAAATAAACAAACAATACCAATTAAGGAATTTATGTATCATTTTTATTTTCACAATAATTGTAAAATAAATTGTGTTCGCGGGGCAGAAACCCTCTCTAGCTTTAAGATTAAACTCAAAACGTTCCTTTTTGATAAAGCCTATAGTTAGGGCTGGCTCAGGTAGACCTGAACCAACCCTTAGTTATGCTGTTAAAGGCCGAGGCTGCTGGAGGACCTCGTTACAGGCTGAGCTTCTTTTCTTTCCTCCTACTCTTTAACTCTCTATAGACTCATACCTCACCATCTTTTTCTCTCCCATAGTTGTTTCTTATCTGTTGTCTCCATTCAGTTCCCTCGCTCGCGTAGTTTCTGTTCTTTCTTTTGCAGATGTCCCGTCATGGAGCTGCATGTCTCTGCCCTGCGCTTGTCGTCTCCACCAACAGTTCTTCTCTTCTATCTCTATGCTGTCCTTTTCTCTCTCTGCTCTCCTCTCACCCCAACCGGTCGAGGCAGATAGCTGTCCACCCCTGATCCTGGTTCTGTCGGAGGTTTCTTCCTGTTAAGAGGGAGTTTTTCCTTCCCTCTGTTGGAGGTTTTTCTCCCTTAAAGAGGAGTTTTTTTCCCTCCTAGCTTATGTGGGAATTGTTGAATTGTTGAATTGTTGGGTTTCTTTGTATAACATTGTAAAGTCTTGTTGTAAGGACTTTAATGTTAAGTGCCATGAAATAACCTGTGTTGTGATTTGACGTTATATAAATAAAATTGAATTAAATTGAATTGAATAATTGTTTTTGGGGCCACTTTCAGGCTCCATATAATTTACATAGGTATACATAAAACAATGTAAAAGAGGAGTGAAATACAATGCTATTTTCCTCTTACTTTCATTGTCAGGTTCCTGTGGGCTTACTGGTGCAATGTTTGTCGGGTAATCTGCAAAATACCAAAAAAATAACATTTCAGTGTGCATTGACTTTTACGTATGAAGATGCACTGTATACATTTTGACTTATGAGACATTAAAAATAACACAATACATGCTGAGACAGCCAGTCAGCCACACACCAGAGGAGCAGAAGATTGCTGATATGGCACTGCGTTGATAAGCAATTCTCTGTGGAATGTGATACAGAAACCTGAACCAGAAAAACGCTGAAAGAGCAGGTATTTTGTAAACTGACGGAGTCCTATTGGATGAACCTTCTGACTCCAGCCAGTTCTGCTCACCCATTTATTTCCATCCATCTGGAAGCCTTTCAAAAGTGAAATTAGCTGTAATGATGTCTTAACAAACAATACAAAGGCGCTTGTGTGGTGGTGAACTCAAGAGGCAAACCTGGTACACGTCCAAGATTCCATCACAATGGGTGCTATTCTTGGAAAGAACACCTTTAAGTTTTCATCTCCCATAATGGATGTTGACAGGTCATCAGGGAAGACTTTAATTTCAGAGGGGACGATGGCCAGAGGACGTCCTCTCTGCCACCCTCCACCCCATCCCATCGCTCCAGTGTTATCTGTCCCAACTGACTTGTTATGCTAAGAATGTAGAGAGAGGCCATCAACACTTGCAGCCTCACAAGCAGAGCAGAAAAGAACGGCACGCAAACTGCAGCCAGCAAAAGACTGCAGTGTCTAATGTTTTCTTGTCAACTTCCATTGTTGTTGTTCTTCTTCTTCTTCATCCCTTCTTATTATTATGTGTTGGATCAAGCTGAAAAATGAATGCACCTTTTCAAAGAATGCCTTGATGTCTCTGGGGAACAATACGCTGCAGGACGGGTCACTCGTCTCAACTGTTGTTCACTTCTTTAACCAGACAGCAGCCTCAGTTAAACTCATGACTTATGTTTGCAGCTTTAAATGGCAGCCAACGTTAGAACAGCACTGATATCCCTATGAACGTCATTTGTTTATGTAAGTGTGTGTGCGATGGAATGAAAAGGCACTCCTGCGTAATGACTTGTTTTTGTTCAATTTTGACCTTTCCTCATGGAGAGCTGAAACCCCTGATGTCACCTCTGCAAGACTCTCGACACAGGGAGGCTGTCCTTTTAAACTTGATAGTTCAAGGCTTGGTTACTGAAACCAACAATAAGGCGCTGAAACTTCAGTAGAAAGACAAAGGAAAAGGATCTGTGCTGTTGAAAAGCATGGAAGAATATTTGTCATAAATTTTGACTTTTTTTTAGTGGCGACAAGGCATGAATCCTAACTCATGCATAAGTACAAACATCCTTTGATTTTGAGTGTTAAAATGATAAGTTTTGAGTTTTATGGTCATTTTAATGATAAAGTAAGCTATTTGACATCTGGCGAGTGGAGAGGAGCAAAAATACCTCACTCAGCAGGATTTAAGGTGATACATCACCACAGATATTTATCAGAGAAATGAGCTACAAAGAAAGATAAGCAATCTGAAGGGTCGACTCATTTATATTCTACTCACTGCAGTTCCAGTCTCTCCATTATGTTTAATATAATAAACCTGATGTTAAAAGTTTTCTCCTTCCTTTACTTATTGCAGACTTGAACTAAATGAATACTACTTTTACTGGTGTTATGATACAATCAACACAACCAACCTCTCAGACAAACTATACTTTTCAACTTTTTTCAGAACGTTACCAAATCCATAAAACAGGGATGACATTTATTGATGTTGTGAAGCAGTAAATCTACTTTTGATGACAGGGCTTTGAGGCTGTTTTTTTCCACGCACCAAGTTGGCCCCAAATGGCCCTCTTTGATTAGAGGATCAAGTTCAGCTCTTTGGGATCATGTCCAGTGCAGAACTGTGGCCCTTGAAAAGGCTGCTTGTTTTGTTTGCCATCCTAGTATGAGAGATGCCTTTGTGTTGGAGAACATGGTCTTTGAAATTTAGTTTTTTTTCACCGTGTTTATGGCATATCTGTGTTTACTTATTCGACTCCATGGAAAATAAACCTGCCGCAGGGGCACGGTGGTGTGGACACTGCACCCTGCTGCCCACTGTGGATTAGCTTAGCTTACTCACACCGCCATTACTTCATGTTATATAGTCCCGCATCACCAATAACTTCAACATCAACACTGGTATGTCTGTGCTAAAAAGTTACTGCATCTATATAGTATCTTTGTCCAGCAATGAAACACAATGCCCAATTTTAATGTAGCAAATCCACCCACTTGTGATGAAAGGTTTCCTGTGAAACTCTGAGTCACTCTAGACCCTGATTGATAAAATATTTTTTAAGGCTACTACCAACATTGACGTTTAAGATTAAAACATTTAAATACAACTGAAAACCCTCACGTGTACAGCAACTCTCTGGAAATGGATGCAACTAACGATGACTTTTTCATTATCAAATACTATATAAATCCTTTTTCTGACAAAACAATTAATCAGTTTGGCCGATGAAGTGTCAGGAAATAGTGAAACATTTTTAGCACACCTGACAAGATAAACTTGTGGATCCAAGGGGCCATCCCAGATACCACCCTCAAATTTCTGGCAAATCATCAGGTTCTAGTTTTGGATGACAGGTAATTTAACCAATTATCAACAAATAAATAAATTTACTGATAAATTGTTCTTGTACAATATATAATTGTATAAACTGCAATTATTGTCAATTCTCAACTGCAAATGCAATGTTACTTCAGCTCACATATACACCATACCATTACCCATACCTGCTTAATCACAAAAATACAGAAAACCATTAACACCAACGGCCTACTTAGTCACAAATGAACCTAACATGCATGTCTTTGGAGAAAACCCACACAGTCACAGAAAACTGGCAAACTCCACACAGAAATGACCGTGGTGGCCAGCAGGTTCCATCACAGAACTGACACTGTGCTGCCCAACTGACATACACAGTGATACAATATATCCACAATAATCTTCAACTGGCCATCAGCCATGTTGCTATAATGTCTGGCTGTAGCTCACACTGATTAAAATGATGTCACCATATCAAATCATGAGCCAATAAAGTTGACTCGTATTGAAGTCATTGCCGAGAGGGAAGGCTAATTTGAAAAACTCTGGCAGTCCACTGGAGAATGGACACTCATGAGATCAGCCCATCTCCGTTTAGGTCATAATCAGTCAAATGTGATGGTGGTTGACTCAGACCCCCACCCCCTGCAGGCTGCTCCGTCCCTCTCATCACACATACAGCAATACACACTCAGCAATACATTGAGTGAATGAATGGGTGACTAAACAAGTGATGCCCTTGGGGCCCAGGCTGGGCTCCCATAGCCAATGACAGGACCACCACTCCCCTCTCTCCCCTGCTCTAGTTGAAAAGGGAGGCCACAGCGAAGGGCCTAAGTGAAAACAACTGGAGTTCAGTGCTGTATGACTCCTCTTTTTCCACATCTCTCTCAACGTGGACTGGTCCAGAGCAGCAGAACACAGCTTCAGCACACTCCCCTTGTACTCCAGTCAAGTATACGCTAGTATGTAGAGACACACAAAAAATACAATCCTGCGTTCAGATATCAATATAAATGGAGACATGCTCGCACACACCAAATGTGCATACATATGCACCTGTATACACAATTGCATAATCATAATCATATTCACATGCGCACACACGCACACACACACACACACACACACACACACACACACACACACACACACACACACACACACACACACACACACACACACACACACACACACACACACTGTACTTAATGATGGCCAGATGTGGGGACGTGATGTGCAGTATTTTGTGGTTTGGTCTAATCTCCAAATACCGCTCCGAGCTTTCTCTGGATCCATCGCTTTAAGACCGTGGCGATTGCGGACATCCCAGCTCAAAGAATGACTGAACTTGTGGCATAAGGTCTAAGTAGGTGTAAATTGTGTTTTTTTCTTCCTCCTACTAACCTGTTATGTCGACTTTATCCGAACGATCCACCACAACCAGCGTTTTAGTAGACACTTTGGTGCCCATCATCATGGACATGATATTGTCCGCAGTAAAAGAATCACAGGTGTTGCTGGGTTTTAAGCACTGTCCAGAAAAAATTAAAATGAAATAAGAGATTTAATTACTTGAAAATTTGAAAATTGACAGCGAAAATGTTATGCTAAGGCAAAAGCAAACATTCCGATGTTTAAACTCATGTAAATGCCTTGTGTCATACATAACAAATTGTATTAGCTTGGAAATCAAACATGACAAATTCATAAGCCTCACCTGACTCTGATCATGATCAGAATATAACAGTCAGCTTTAAAATGACAAGTTAGCCTCAGGCCAAAACTCTGCTTTACTCTGCTGGCAAGAGACAATATAATTTGGACAATTAGAAAAATAAAAAATTATGAATATGACTGATGCAGCTGGACGCCTGGCAAACTTTGCATCAATTCATATTTCCTGCTGAGCTTTGGGCTGCAGACCTGACACTGAATGGTTCCAGTCAGCCAGAGTAAAGACAGTGCATAAACAGACCGGCTTGAAACCTTCTTAAACAAACGCTGCTATATGGCTCTGGAAAGACTAAAACAACCGTGAGGGCTTGTACAATAATTTTAAAATAATAAATATGCAAAAAATTAAAAGTAACTTGGAGAAGATGATACTGCATACCGCTGGAAGTTCTTGGATCCCCTGAGATCTTTTGGAACACAGAGACATCTCACAGTGCAGGAAGAGAAGACATATGTTGAACTTTGATTTGAAGGTGAAGCTGAAACTTTTCTTATCGATCTTTGCATGAGGCACAGGGAAGTCCCTCTGAGGATAGTATTTGACGGAGTCATCTGTGGGGCAAACTGTCTCAATAAGTCTGTAGTCTGAGGCCACGCTGGGGTTGGAGTTGGGAGAGATGAAGCATGATATTATGGTGAAGCCCAACTCGGGATCTGATGCAGTTGATGTAACCTGGAGAGAGAGAAAAAAGGAAAAAGAAGATTTTATCCTTGTACCATTTGTTACAACAATCCTCTTCATAAGACTAAAGTCAGTGAATGATGAGTGAAATTGTTTGAGATGAGCTTTCTTTTTCATAGATAAAAAAAAGAAGGTATAAGAATTTATTCACTAACCCTTACAGGTTGAATTATTTACGCAAAGCTCAAATAATCAAGATTTTCATATTAGCTTTAGATCAAATGACGCAAGGTGTCATTTCCAGTGACAAACCCAGTTCTCCATTGAGCTTCTGGTTTCTTTTAGCTGTCAGAAAAAAACCATGCAACCAAACAAATTTACGCACTATATACAATTACCATGCACCAAACAGAAGACAAAGTTAGCACATGGCTGGTTAAACACATTGGTGGAAAGAGCTAGATGAGAGAGGACGGTGAATATTAGACTGGTATACATCAAGTGGACCAAAAATAATATTCAAGATGAATGTTAATGTTGCTCTTTCTGCTGAATGTGTGAACCCATTCACTATGTTAACTGCTCCCATGTGGCCAATACAATCTATTAAAACTCCTTAATGTGCAATTTAAACTGCACATTTTTGTGGGTCAGAAAACTTTGGGTCACGAATAAACCCGAAACATTAAAAATGATGACTGATTTCAACTAAAATTGATTGTATTGTATTCACCCCTGAACATCTTCTTTTTTTTTTTTTGAATCAAGCTTGCAATGTGCAAACCAAAGGGAGGACCCTTATTGACACAAGACAGAAACTCAAACTAATTTATTCAAATATTCAATATTTCACTACCAGCTAAAATGGCAGTAATGTCTTTCCATCCATAACCACAAGACAGTCCACTGAGTTATTATTCCTCCTCTTTCCTCCTCTTGGATTGTCAGTGATGGTATCCTCATTAGAAAGGTCTTGGCCAGAGTAAAAGAACAGACACAGACACATAAAAACAGTATCTAAATGGCACGGTTTAAGGCTTATACTGTCAAATAGAACTTAAGTTTGGATATACATAGATTTACAACAATATATCATACGGCCAGAATCAGTGAAAGGAGTTCTGAACAAACAAAAAGCCACTCTGTGAGCATCAAAGTGCACTTGTGCACCTTTTGGCCATTGCCTCGGGTCAGGTCTCAGCATAGTGTGAGTTCTGAGAGGGTTATGCCATAGCACCTCACACAGACAACTCTTTGTAACCCACTGGCTTTGAGTCCACACTGTCACTGAAGCATCTCCTGCCGATATCATCATAAATCATCTCTTCAAAGGAGCTCAGAGTATGAGTCTTTGTCATCTCTTATAGGACGAGCAACATAACTACTGCTGCAAAACAAATATTTGCAGCCAGACGGACAGGATATAGAAACATGCACAGAGGAGATACAATGAATGTCAGGGGTGAAACTAAGTGTTAGCTTTTTAATCTCAACTAGAGATACAAACAGACCCTGAAGGATGCCACACAAGAAATCAAAGAAGGAAAGCACCAGACAGAGAGCACAGACAGGGTAGTTTTCATACAAAAGTTTACATTTAAGGAATAAAATACACAACATGTACTCTGAAATGAGAAGTGATGTGTTATACATGGAAATCATACCTCCACAAACACTTTCTGATTTTGTGAAACAGTGTAGAAGGCCTGGCGTGAAGGATTGTTGAATGGTAGCATGTTGTACAACTCCATATTAAACGTTATGTTGTTGACCGGTTGCCTGGCTGGTCCCGGTACAATCCTGGGAAGTGTTTCTGAGGTTTCCTGGTTCTTTCTGTATGTACAATTAAACTAAGAGGAAAATAAAACAAAGCCAGCATAAACATCAGCAGGGACCTGACATCAGATTTTTACTGCTAATCACCATCACTCTACAAGACTGTGTGTCATTGTTTAACCACATCAAGATGGACCAGAAAAAAGGAAGGGAACATAAAAGATACTGTATAAAAAAAACATAAAACAATGAGTGTCAGATGAGAAACGGATGAGACAACGGAAAATAAGTCAGAGAAGATGGAGAAACTTCAAAATTTAAAATAAGGTCAAGTTCATTCAACGGACAACATGGAAAGATGGGACGATTGCAGGAAAAGATGAGTCTTTACTAGAACCAAACGTCGCTGGGAAATGGAGTGTCTTTTAAGCTGTGCATTATTTACTGAATACATACATATAGTTTATCAATGGTCCTGAGTCGTCAACTTTCACCTTGCAACAATGTGCAGCTCACACAGAGAAAAAAAAAAATCACAATGAGTCCACTGTCTTACCACAATGATGGACTGGTGCTGTCTGTGTCCTGGAAAAATTCTCTCTGGGTGCTTTGGGAACAGCACTTCTCCAGATTCCAGATCCAAATCCACCAGCCCACCACTCTCATCCTTATTCTCTGCATGACTTATCACAACCTGCAATCCACAGAGAAGTCGCTTACACACAATATCTAATCCACAACACTTTCACAAAAATAACTTCCAGACTTTTTATTAACACATGTATTTATGAGTAATGTTGCCCAATGCATGCAGAGATTTGAATCTTGGAGAGGGGTCAGCAAAACATTCTTGCTGGAAATGTGGGAATGTCCTGTGGCTTCAGCAGGATAAAACATAAAATATATTTTTAATTTCTCAGTAGGGCAGAGGTATGTCAGGGGTCTCAGATGACCATGACGCTTTAAGAGTATTTGATTAAATGAAGAGAGAGGACAATAACACTAACGGGGCTTTTTTGAAGTCGGCTCCAATTGTTAGCTGCCCTGCCCACTGACCACTGCTGAGTTACATCAACATATCACAACACAGTGGTGACAACAGCCAAAACAGATTATCTTTGATGTGTGGGGGCCCAGACAATGAAGATTTATCTTTTTTGATCAGAGGTCAGAGGTTGTCCTTGCATCCAAGTACTAACACAAAAGATGACCTTGGACATATGCCCAGGTTTTCCATCTGTATTGGACAGAAAAAGTGTTGTTCCCTCTCCAAAAGATTTCAAAAGGTCTGGGGGGAAGTGGTTTCTTGTTTTTTTCTTGCTGCTTGTTAGAACAAATACACTGAATGAATGCATTCCTTTATTTTGAAGTTAACTAGGGATGTCAAATGTGAATGTTGAGTCCCATACAAACAAATGCTTACAACTACCTTAAGTCAAACAGAAATATATTATCTTCTCACTTTTTGTGTGAGGGAATATAAATGACAATCGTACTGCATGTATTGTCAGTCTTTTTTTTAATTTGTACATATTAGAGACAACAGTTTTATAGACATATTTGAATGCGCAGAATCTAGATGCCAGGCGTCTGAATTAGCATTAAAAGGCAGGGTTGACATTTTACAACTGTAGGGCTGCATGAAGATACACAATAAACCTTGTGGTGAGTTACTGACTGGTGAATGTGAAGTAAACTTATTTTTTCCCCTTTTTTTGACAAGCCCCACAAAACATTGGTTATATGTCATCAGAATTTTTAGGATTTGTTAGTTAGCATTACACTCAGAAAATGGAGGCTAAAATTAGTCCATTGTCCGAATGAAAAGCGTAAGCTAGTAAGCTAACATTAGCAATGACTCCTGCTGGATGTTCGTTTTCATTCTTGTAATTTCAACATCTAAGGGACATTGAACTATCTGGTTCTTTGTGGAGTCGGGGTGTGTGAAATTGTTTGTTTTCAGGTCGCAGTCTCAACTTTAAAAAAGCTGTTCCATCATCATTTTTTAAGTAACATTTTTTTTAACCTGGAAGCATAAGCAACAGTCAACAATGCCCAAACTAGGTAACTATCCATCCATTATATATACCCGCTTTATCCTGAACAGGGTCACGGGGGGGCTGGAGCCTACTTTGGGCGAAGGCAGAGTACACCCTGGACAGGTTGTCAGTCTGTCACAGGGCCAACAAATAGAGACAGACGGAAACAAAGACCATTCATGCTCTCATTCACACCTAAGGGCAATTTGTAGAACCACCAATTAACCTGAGACGCATGTCTTTTGGACGGTGGGAGGAAGCTGGAGTACCCGGTGAGAACCCACGCAGGCACAGGGAGAACATGCAAACTCCAGACAGAAAGGCCCAAGCTTGGATTTGAACCCGGAACCTTTTTGCTGTGAGGCAACAATGCTAATCACTGCACCACTGTGCCAACCTAGGTAACTGTTACTTGTGAAATAATATGAACAATGCTTAATGCCAATAACGACTGTCAGTGGGACCTAAAACATCACAACCCCCTGCAGATCACTTCTGTCAGGGATACTATCACTGCTATCACTACAGTACATGAGACAACATTAATATCTAGCAGTCAAATGCAGTGAGAGGCCATTTTTCATGCTCCAGGTAGAGCAGGTAGGTTTGTTTAAACAAAAATGCAATACCAAGTATTATACTCACAGAGTTGATGTGGAGGGCCATTGGACTATCCTGCATGGGATATATGGCCGTCTCACAGCCAGTCAGAGGAGTTTCCAGTGTGTAGTGGGTGGCATTGACTGTTGCTTTGCATTCTGGATCTTGGAGCGTGAGGTTGGCAAGAGTAATCCCCTTTGCCTGAGGAAACATCAAACAATGGCAGAACTGGATAAAGATCAAAAATAATTCATTAATTTATTTTCAGAATCTTAAAAAAAAGAAGAAAAAGCTCGCCTGTGTGAAACTTTGAGTTCTCAGGAATAAACAAATCCCACAAGGTGGTCTAACTCCAGCTCCTACAGTAATTGCAGTCTCCACCAGTTTCCATTCTGTGATGTGGACTGATTGAGCTGTCCCAATGTTCAGAGGCCAAATGCCTGGAACAGTCCTGTTTGCTTCAATTTCAGCATGTGCGGGGATGATATGCGTCTTTCATTTTCTTATTTCACTTTTGTAGGACTGAAACATGCCTCCTCTCTTTGTGAACAGGAGGGGTCGTGGCAATGAGTAAAACAAACTTAGGCGTGTGTATTTAGATAACTTTAGCATTTGCTAACATGTTAGTACCTCAAATGTCCTGACAATGTTTGCTTTTAAAAATCTAGACCACAGTAACATGAAGGTTTGTGCTGGCCTTTTCTAATCACTGTGCAGAAAACATTCATTCAGCTTTTTAATTGGTCCAGTCACTCCTAATCTGTTTGGATGTCCTCTATTTTTCTTGTTTTCCATTCTTGTCACATCAAGTCTGTGTTGCATGAGCAGAGTTGTAAGAACAAAATACCCAAACTTCGTGTTTATGCCAACTAGCAATTTTCAGATGTGCACTTTAAGTTCATTTCAAATCATTTAGGACACAAAATTAAGTCTGATTAAGGATACAATTACTGTAATTTGTTCCATTTTCTGAAGTTCAGATTAAGGAAAAGACTGTTATTGAGTATCCAATATGAGAACAAACTGTATCTGAGTCATTTAAATGTAATAGTTTGGTCATTTTTGTGGCGTTTGTGCAAACAAAAAGATGTATTTAATTTGTAATGCTACACATACTGCCTCATCACCTTATATACGCCATTTAAAAGAAAAATATATATCCAAACTATTTAAAATTATCCTCACTAGTAGCCCTGTGAGCTTCTAGGTATCTATGATGAACAACATCCAGCTGTCCACTCACTTCTAGGCTATCTTTGTCGATGCTGACCACCATCCTTTTGTCCTCACACTGCACATTTAGGCCGACAGTCAGAACGCCCTGATGCTCCTCAGGCTCTCTGTTCTCCCAGGGCCGGTCGTCGAGGGCGGAGGGCAGCGGCAGGTGGGGAAGGCCATCAGACAAGTGTGGGGGAAATGGAAAAGGCAGACTAGAGCGTCGCGAAGCAGTTCCACCACCAGGATGAAGACTGGAATCACGCAGGATGGAGAGTTCAGGAGGCAACATGCTCTCCAGAGGATCCACCACATCTGGAAGTCACACAGAACCTCATGAGGCCAATTTCATGCTAGTTTCTCAATACAGCCTGGATAATGTGAAATATTGGTTATCAACAACATTGGAGCATCTGTTAAAATTTTGCATGCCATATTTTAGCTATAATTTAAACAAGCACACAGTTTCTATTTCTGCAAACAGATCATTTCAACCAGAGCGAGTTTAGAGGATTTTTCTTCAGATTACCTGGCTCTCTAAAATGGACATTGAAATGGTTAGCCACAGGAGTGCTGGTGTAAGATGTGACCGGACTGTAGCCATGCTCCTGTGCCCACTTGATCAAGGCTTGTGATCCTGATGGTAAGTGCTGCTTGGGGGATTTGGACACTGACATTTGTGAGTTAACACTCACGGTATCAGAGGCCTGTGGAGAGGAAAATGTTGTTTGTAGAAAAGGTGTGTTTGACACAAACTTATTTCTCAAAGAGTACATGTGGAGTACACATAATTTTTTTTTCATTCAGAAGCACACTCAAAAATGTTCAAGCAACAAAGTTGATGAATTAACATTGAAAAAAAAGTATGACATACTGTATATATTCATACCGTGTGCATGATCGTTATCCCTCTCCTTGTGTGCAGTTATAATGTGAAAACCAGTGGGGGACAATGGAAGTGGAAACCTAGTATACAAGACACTAGGATTGGTCTTAAAGCTCTGTTTTTGATCATGTTGAGACTGTAATTGAACAGTTCTACCGGTTCTGCAGTTGCCTACACTTCATTTTTTCACTTTCTGTGTGTGTTTGCGTGTGTACGCGTAAGGGTCACATATCTGTGAAATAGCACATGGCACCTATTGGTCCATGCCTACTGATACATATTACAAGACCAGTTAAAAAATTGTGTGTATAGCTGGACTGTGTGTGAAAAGCATTTTTAAAATTGCTTTTAATTTCAAATGATTACAAAAAGTTGTCACCTTCGGCTGACCAATGATGACTTCAACGGTCAGTCACGTGACAAATGGCCCACTAAGTTTATCACTCACTCAGTCAGTGTCAGCCATTCATATTTGTATGACTGACTCCGTTGTTCAGCTAAAAGCTTTCCATCAGCAAACCAGCCTGACACTTTTATTGTGAAACAGAAAAGGGCTACATGTTTGAATGCGGGTAAAAACAGAGGATACTTGGGCCGCTCAAAGCAGTGTCAGTGTATCTGCAACAAGCAGTAAGTGGCTGTAGGATACGTTACCACTTCACATTCGGCACAGTTATCTATTTTTTGTCCAATAAGTTACATTTACAAGTGAAATTCACACAATGTAGAGCCCTGGAAGAGCATGCATTCAAGTCAATTTAAATGTAATGTCCTGAAGATCTTCAGACACAAAAGACATGATTTATTATGCAGTTGTTATCACAGATATTCAACTTCAAGTATAGTCCTGCACTTATTCTGTGTCAAGTGTGAATCATATGAATGAGTGTGAGGTAATGGGCCTGTTGCAGCTCGACTATTGCTGAGAAACCAACATGTCAGTTTGCTCCTAAAATGTGTGTCCTGCCCTGCTGCTCCCTCTGAGGGAAGACTCATTCTTTCTCACAGCCATTTCCCACACATTCAAGCCTCTTGAGCAACACTGAGGAGAACACGGTTTCTGACAGAAGTAAGGCCTCTGTTTTATGAGGCCATCATATCACTTGCATAGCTGACGATCTCCCAAACACTGGTTGCACAAGCATCCTATGTACCACTTGTAAAAGTCAAAATGTCAGCTGCTGGGAAACTAAAAAACAACCTTGTTTTTAGACTGGCCCTTCAGGGGTTTAACATTGAGTTGACAATAATGAGAAATGGCATCGACACCTGTTTGTTGCCGTTTCTGGTTTATAATAAGCACAAAAACTTGAGATGTCTTGATTCCTACTAATCTGCCTTCATTTTTTTCACTTTCTGCGTGTGTTTGCATGTGTGTGTACTAAGGGACACGTATCTGTGCAATAGCACATGGCACCTATTGGTCCATGCCTACTGATACATGTTACAAGACTTTCACAGTCATGGTAACCATTTGAACGCAAACGCTCCATGTATTTTACTATCCTGCGAACATGCGCATGTATTGAATGTTGAAAAATCTCTGTAATAAAAAGGGTGTTGTTTAGGTTGTACAGAAAAATATGAGCACGGTTATATATCAACAGCTTTAATTAGCATGCAACACAAATACTGATTGGAATATCACATATTGGGCCATGAACCAAAATATGCTAAAAATGGAAAGTTTGGCCACAAAAAGTCACCAACGTTATTACACTGTGTTCAAAGGGAATGAATGTGTGTTTTGAATTTGATGGTAATCCATTTAGCTGTGTTTGAGATATTTCAGTTTAGGCCAAAGTGCTGGAGCAACAGACCAACCGACATTGCTGTCGCATGAACTATTCTACTAGCATGACTCAAAATGTTTAATGGCTCCATCTTCTAAAATGTTAGAATTTTCTGGACTTTATATCATTCTGTTAGATAAAAAAATTTAACTAGCGACCAGTTCTGTACTTTACTGCATATAATCTAAAAAGAAACAAACTAAATGTTTCAGTATATTTATTGGGCACATGATGCATGGCCATTAATTTGTGCTGTTTCTTTCACAGGTTTTGACCTGACATTACACTCTACCAACCTCACTGACTTACTCTACAGCAGTGGCCATGCAGCTGTACAAACACTGCGCCTGGCAAAAGTGCAGTGTCATGGCTGCAGCAGCACAGTACACCTACTGCATTACACACACACACGGAACCCCTGCACAGCTCCACTGAGTACAGGGCTAAGAGAGCAGAGGTACATACAGAACAATAGCAAACTGATGGTCAATGAGCGTCCATCATTTTGTAAAAACCAAAGTCCCCAGATATATGAACCCTTTTGAAGAATATTGGTGAGTCTCCTACAGCACTGTTGTTGTTTTTTTTACTCGAGAGAAAGACAAGGTATAACATTCCAACCCTGAAGCAAATATGGAGTTTGGATCACTGCCAGTTTTGCATCAACATGATTTACAGTTAAAATATTCTTCCAACATGTGCACAGGTGTCATATTCTTATGTTTCCTGAGGGTCCAGAGAGGCTTGTGTAGCACTAATGAAAACTTCATTTCAAAACTAAATATTCAGCTTAGTGCTCATATGTACTAGACTATATTTCCATATATTGTAGTAATTAGCCAGTATTTGTCTTTTGTATGAGTTGAGAGGCTCCTAACAGCTCACAGCTTAGAAAAGTGCCTGAAGCAAGTGCTATTCAAAATTCACATTATGACTGATGGGAAGCAGCTCTGGCTCTGTGCAGTTCATGTACAGCAGTAGCCTTGGCTCTGAAAATATGTGATGCCCCTGCCACTCCAGCCCCTGGCTCTCTGAAAGCAATGACAATCCCTGGAGCTGCCACAATGAAATTTCACAGTTCCCTCTAACCTGTTATCCCCACCCTGTCCTGCAGCGTGGAGCAGGCGCCAGTTCAACACACATCACAGTGTGACAAATTCTTTGGCCAGTGGTGAAAAGTGTTGACGTTTCTGTCTGTGACATGACTTGTGAGCAGCTGTGACGTGTGATACAACTTTATAAGATCTCCTGTGATGTCTGTGGAGCAAAAAAAAAGAAAAAGATGTAGAGCTTTTGTCTATTGTTATGCTGCCAGCTTACCACGACATCCAGCCTGCCAATGACATTGTGGGCTTTGACGACCCAGTTAACAGACTTAGCGCACTTGAGCAGCAAGACAATGTCACGGATCAGCGGGGCATCATCCTTCAGAGGCTGTAGATCCACTACGACATCCACCTGGAAAGCACTGCAGGATAAGAGAAAGATAAAAACATTATTTTGGATGTTTAGGTCTACATGTGTACTTTCTGTGTCTAGCCAACTAATTAAAAATATGGACGCATTCCCAGACATTTGCTCTACAGACCAGATAGCACCAGAGTGAGATACAGCAGTGAGATAAAGCACAGCTACAACACATTCCAAGATTTGTGTTCTTTTGGGTGCACAAAATAATCACTCCATTGGGAAGTGAGGACATTATCTGGCAACTTGTGCATAAGAGACCCAGTTTTGAAATATCTTCCTCCAAAGAACACCACTAAGTGAACAGACACAGACACAGACACTCAACACCCCTAACCCTCCCTCCTTACTGTTATGTTAGTTCCCATCAAAAACAATCTCCACAGAGATTAGTGAGAGGATCCCAACCTCTAAAATAAACTATGACAACATGTATTCTTGGCTTCGGCTGCTTGAGCAGGTCACCTGCTGGAGTTGGGGGCTTGGAGCTCAATGATGTGGACTTCTCGGTCTTTGTTGGGAACAGATAGGACGCATCCCTTTGATGTCTGTGGCTCCTCGTAGCTGCCCAGGTAGTTCAAAGAGAGGAACTTGGTATCAATCTTGCAGGTGTCAGAAAGTACCGGATCTGAAAGTGAAGAGATGTTTGTGTTACTAGTCGGGCGATCTGTGAGGCTATCTTCATCTCCCAAAGGAAAATTACAGCTTTCTGTTACCTCTCCACCACTGAGAGGTCAGAGCCCGAGGTCAGCGACAGAACAGCAACCCCTACCTCTGAGGTATTCAATGTCTTGCTCAAGAAGACTTTGCTGGGGTGAATGTTTGCTTTGACCCAGCTGTTTGAAATTGACAAACAGTTTCCTTGGAGCCTTACAGCTAGTATTCCCATTGATTCCCTCCTAAATGCAGCACTAACAAAGCCCAGGCATGTGTTCTCAACAAAGTTGGGTGTAGTGTGGTTGGCATGACCTGTTTTTCTATCAACAGGGAAATGTCTTAGATTGTATGTGGGAAGACTAAGCAAAGACTTTTACCAGAGTTCCTTCATAATAACAGGACAATAATATTAAGAGACATATTATATCAAATCTTCTTGTGTTTTTTCCTCCACTTTCCTCAAAAAATTCATGAACACAAAAAATTAGGCTTCTTCTCAGCACACAGAGAAAACACAAGACAGATGCTTCCTTATTTGGCAAACAGAAATTTGGACAAAGCGTAAACTGGAGGTTGGCACCTTCCACTTGTGGCACTTTAAAGAGCTGAGGAGAGACCGTAAGTATGGAGCCAGTTAGGAAGCAAAGTCAGGATCCGTCCATCTTCATGAAACTGAAGATGTGGAGGAGTGGAAATCTACTGCTCATTACTTGAAGTAAACATCATGGTACTCTGGGGTTTTGCCAAACCACAGCCCCCAGTCACAAGAGCCAAGCGCTTGAAGGCTGAGCAACCACTCTGCTCTCTATTGCAACTAACAACATAGAGAACTTACTTATCACCAGTAGTAGTTGAGCCATTATTTCTGTCCAGACACAAGCTTTGCTTTGTTTCCTTGTAGTGAAAGATTCTCATTTAAAACAAGATATTCTATCTGAGAGCTGATGAATTGGGAAGCTGGATGTGCAGTCTGTTCACTGTATGAACCAGCCTGCAGAAAATTAACAATTGGAAGTCAACATGTTGAAGATCATGCCTTCCCTAATAGTCCCTCAGTGCTTCTTCACTTTATACATACACCTCCCTCACCTTAATTATTGGAAAAATTGGAAAGGTGTGAATTGTCTTTTGCGTACCGTCTTTTTTCCTCCGACCCGCATCTTATCTGCCAACCCACAGTCTGTAGCCCCCCACATAGACATTACACTACTTTTTTATTTTTACATATTAGAGCAATCCTTTATTATCAAATTATCCAACACCAATTTGCAGAAGAGACAATTATTGGATGTTTTTTAAGTTTTGAATCTATTGGTAATATAATTTGTGTTTGTTTGTTCACACTTTAAACAGATACATCATTTGCACTTCAGTTGTATTTTTAACAAAGTAGTTGCTCTGAGAGTGTTTGTTGGTCCTAAAATTCTGTGACTTGTAGTACTGTCTTGGTTTTACCATCAGTAATCATGGGTGTCATAAAATTAACCACAACTAAACTCAAGTTTAAAACTTTAAATATTAAGTTGCCCATGTCAGTGATTAAGTATTCTGACTTTATATTTTACTTTCTCTAACTTCTAACAACTTAATTTCCTCCTCACCTGCATATTTTCAGACACTGACATACGTACAAACAAACTTAAAATGTAGTCAGCCGGAAAAACTATAATAGCCTCAAACAAAGGGCAAATTTGTTGCTAACATGTGGTATAAGTATGAAGTTGTGTTCCAATGTGTTCACAAAAATGATTCAGTTAAAGGTGGGTGCAGGTCCCATTATGCAGTAATTTAGGCACAGACACTATTAGACAAGCTACAATATACTATGCTAAAATAAATGAATAAAGTGTTCAGTGTCCTTGCTGGTTGTTCCAACACATTCAGAATCATTACCGTTAGCATTGTTATTAACAGGCAGCTCACTTTGTGCATGCCCTTGTAAAATATACATCTTAGGGGCTTTATTATTGCCATTTCACATATCTCTGTAATTTAGCACAGTGTTAACAATGTGACTTATAACATTATTTCTCAGCCATAAAACTCAAACCATTTCTGATGCAACAAAAATAGTATTTAAGTAATTAAATTAATGTAATAAATGACTAGTCGACTATTGGCTTGAACCAGTGATTGCTAGTCTACAAGGAGAATCTTAAATCATTTATTTATACATTTAAAAAGTATCAGTGTATTTATTCTGCATGTAAAAACTTTAAAGTTTTGCCAAAATACAATCATAATTATTCTGGGGTCTAATAAGTCTTAAGGCAGTAAGCAGCCAAAACCTAGAAATACCACAAGCATCTTGTTAAATAGTCTGAAAGGGTGACTGTCTATTGAAGGAAGGAAATTACTTTCCAAGAGTAGTGCATGTACACCTCTAGTCTGGGCTAAAACACAAAAGCTAAGTAAAGTTATAAAAGCGAGGGTGCCTTGGGGCCTAGAGCTATGTTTGGGAACTTTGAGAATCTGGTGCACACCTTCTCCAACTTTGATGTAGATGGCTTGAGTCATCCTGAGCTCAGAGAAAGAGGTGACGGCCCTGTACTTTTTCTGGGCCCAGTTGAGGAGGTGCTCATTGCCGTGGGGAAGGGTCTCCTCCAGGATCTGGGCGAAGAGGGAGAAGTTTCCCGGCTTGAAGTAGACCTCTGAGCCCTCAGATACCTTGAGGAGGAGAAAAGGCAGGAGTGTTAGAGGACAAAGGAACTGCTGGGATAAGCTCTTACCAGTTCTATGCAATGTGCTTTCTTCAGTTTGTTCAGCTTTACTTGGGTCCAACATCCATTTCAGTTAAGTTATTTGCAAAAGAAAAAAATATTAAGAGTGATTTGTTGATTTTAGCTTTGCTCATCCTTATTTTTCCACAATTTTTTTTTTTATTGTAAAATGAAAAACCTGCAGGTAGATGAAAAAAAGAGCTGATCCTTTCCAAAAATTAAACCAGCAATTTAAGCACTGGTGAAACCCAATTATTCACACTTCATCCCAGCCGTTACTGCAAAGCTTCTACAAATATGCTCTGCATATTTTTACACATGTTCCTCTACACAAATGGTGTCTGGTTGCCAGTGTTTATAAGGTGCTGTGTGGAGTAGTGTGTCATCACAAATGTGCAGGTGTCCTTCAAATTGGCCACAAGGGGTAACAGAGAAGACACAAATACTTGACAGAGACAGACAGATAAACTGACATAAAGGCCAAGACATACAGAAAACAGGTCAAATAAATGGTTAAACTTCTTGCATCTGACACATCACTGAATATTACAGTGATATAAATGGCGGTTGCTAACTGTGAGATGTTAACAGTCACAAAAAAAAACAAAAAAAACATACAAATTAGGGAGAAGAGACAGGAAGACTGGCCTAGCTGTTTTTTTTTAGGAGGGACCATCTTTGGCATTAAATGGAGCTCAGCCCACGTGCCTCATTTCAAAGACATAAACATTCGCATGTGCTGAAAACCTACCGAACAACCAAATGAGTCCAAGTGCATGGTCTAGACAGCCTACCTCATTTGATGTCCCTGCTTGTTTTTCTTTCTTCCGAGGTATCCTATCTGTATGCCTGAGCTGAGACAGTGCTGGCAGGCCCAATTAAAACGTGAAATCCTTTTGAATCCGAGAGGAAGACGTGAGACTATGATGTTACGAAGTTGTCCCTAAATTAAAATCATGCTTTAATGATACCGGAATAATATCCCTTCAAGAGTTTAGGTTCCTTAGACATAACTTTTCAAATCCCCTCATGGGCAACATCTGTCTGACCTCTGGACGCTCCTTTCGATGTTCCTGGCATTGTCACCAGAGGCCATAAATTCTGGGTACAGACAGATTCTGTCGAAGAATTCAGGTTGACTTTATTTTTAGTGTGTTTACTACAATAAGAAATAACAGAAAGAAAGAGGAGAGAGGCGGCGCCCTGAACAGCCAAGGAGCGGCCGGGGTTTCTTTGCTAAACTTGCCAAGCTCAGCAGACTTTATCAGTTTAATTGCGGGAATACAACCATAATTAGTCACAAAGAATTAGAGGGGAAAGCCTGAAAGCCAAATTAGCTCCAGGCCTTCCAGAGAGCTGAAAACCTCAGGAATTTGAAACAGGGAAGTGAGGGACCCAATCTGGGCTTTAACAAACTCTCTCTCCCCCACGCTCACTCTCTCTCTCTCTCTCTCTCTCTCTCTCTCTCTCTCTCTCTCTCTCCCCGTTCTCTCTCTCAGCTGACAGACCAAAAAGTGCTGGAAACCAAAACCAATTTCTGTCATTGGCTTAAATAGAATATATAAATATAAATACTCTGCACTGCATATTATTTATATAAGCTGCCATTCAATACTCTAATGTTACTTTTGTTGCCATGGTACTAACATAAAGCTTCTTTTTTTTTTTTGCCTTATTAAATTCAAACTGTTGCAGTGGCAGAGCATAAGGCACTCCATGTAATCTGTTTTATTTATTCTAACATTGGAAAACTAGAAAAAGAATTAAAAATACATTGTTTTGGATTGGTGTTTGCCTCATGACCAACCTTGCCAGCAGCAAAGGGCTCACAAAGCTCTATCCAGTGCTCTTCTGAGGGGCAGGCAGCAGCCCGTGGCTAAGTGAAGCATAAAACTTCACTGTATGAAAATGGAACGCAGCTCTTCTTAAGCAATCTATTGCTATTACTATTGAAACTGTCTTGAATGTAGAATTCCATAGTTAAGACTTTGTGATGTGTTCTGGAGTAGAAAATTGTAAAAAAAAAAAAAAATTGATATTACTCCGCTTTTATAGGAATTCCTCAGTCTTGGCAGTACAAACAAAGAATATAGAGAAGTTAGCTGCGTACAATTTAGACTGAAAGTCGTGTCACTGTTGACTTCAGTCTAAATTGTAGGCTGAGTATTCTACATGATTACTTTGATGCCCTCTTTTGTAAGATAACATTTTTTCATTATCTCGCGTGATAAAAGCACATCTGCCAGTGCTGAGTATCGTGCGTTATCCAAAACATTTAACTGTATATTTCCTGCCCTTTCTGCTTATTAGCATCGACATTTTATGGCCATATGTGCAGTAAAAAGGAGAAGGCATGCCAAATGTTTGAGATCAATTATCATGGAGCTGGAATCCTCTGCTGCATTCTCACCGATCAACACCCTTCGCCTGGGAAAATCGCAAAAAGCTGTTTGTAAAACAAGGTGTTGCAAACATAGCGGGGTGATGGAAAGTGCAGAAAGGGTTGATAGATAATGTGCGCATGTAATAACTCTCTGGTGATAGAAATGTGATAAATGCGTTTATGGCTGATTTGATCTTCTCTCTCTTGATGAGATACAGGGAGCTAATCACACTGCTCGCTGCATATGTGCGTGTGTTCCTGAGAACTGGCAGGCTTCGCTGTGGAGAAAACAATACCATATGTCTCAGCGCCACTCTGGAGCATTCCTCTGCCGTTCCTGTCTCTGAATAAAAACCAATAGTGGCTACTCGTGGTTTCCATTAACAATTACAGTTAGGGGAGCATGCGTGTGAGAGCTCATACTACAAGTCTTCAGCTAATGAAAAAAATACAGGAGTGAAACAGCAAAGCTTGGCAAACAAACAATAGCAACCACAAGCCAACAGTGAAACTTAACAGAGTTGTTCCATCAAGAATCATGAAACATTTGCAGATCAAGCTTTTCAAGCAGGGATTCAGCACAGCTCTCCGCCTCAAACCCCAAAAAAGAAATGTATACATTTGGTTACAAAGACAACCTCTCTGCATGTTTCTCACTTTAAATCCTGGTGTCCCCTTTTAAAAAGCAATATGGCCTTCATACAAATTCATATTTCATGTCATTTTAGACCCACGATGATTGCTGCCTGCTACTGATTGACAAGTCTTACTGCAGAGAGCATGTTTTACAACAAAAGTCTGGATTTTGGCATTTTAAAAGCCGGCAGGGTCCAGTGGCCAACAGCAACAGTGTGTTCAACATCTCTGAAGCTTTTCCAGGCAGCCCATCTGTGTCCACGGAGCCCAGAGCACTGGGACCAGGAAACAAGGACTGGCAGGCCTGATTCAAAGTTCTATTAGCCCCAGGAAACAGCCTCTCCAGTGGAAAGGCAGAATGAGGGAGGTCTGGCAGTGAGTTTCTGTTCTGAAGTGTAAAGCCAAAACCACCTCCTCTTGACTCTGTTGCTCTGTGCTCTCACCACAGCAACATCTAATTTCCATAGTTAAGCAGAGATCAGCAAGTGTGGGAATGGTCGAGGTCTCCAATGATTGACTTTGCATCAGTGGTCATGGTAATTATGTATTTTATGTTTTTAATTCAACTGACTGTTTGCTCAACTCCTAAAAAATATGATCAAATATTAGCATATTAGCACAAACTGGCTCCACACTATAAAACAGGATCATTTTTTTTTTGTCATTTAAGATTCTATATCCACTGAGAAGTATGCAGATTTGTTTTGCCTGAGACACAGCCTGGCATTCAGCTCCAGTCTTTGAGCACAAAATCCTATGATGAATAGCCATCCATCCATCCATTATCTATACCCACTTTATCCTGAAGAGGGTCACTATGGGCAAAGGCAGGGTACACCCTGGGATAGATGCAAGAACAGTCTATCACAGGGCCAACACATAGAGACAGAAGCAAAGCCCATTCTCACTCTCATTCACACTTAAGGGCAATTTGTAGAATTACCAAATAACCTGACATGCATGTCTTTGGACAGGAGGAGCAAGCCGGAGTACCCGGAGAGGCAGGCACGGGGAGAACATGCAAACTCCACACAGAAAGGTTCAAACCCAGAACCTTCTTGCTGTGAGGTGACAGTGCTAACCACTGCACGACTGTGCCGCCTTGATAAATTGCCATCAAGAGAAAATTCATCACACCTTTAAGACTGTTCTTGTTTTTAAAGACTCAGGAAGAAACATTTAAAAGTCGGTAATTTTCAACAAACGTGTGGATCTGACGTTAACTTAATGAGCCACCCACTTACAGCTGTTAAATCTGAAAAAGTCAGCAGTCATCAGCTAGTTTTGAGCTTTATCTCTGTCATAAAATTAAGAGAAAAAAACGTTACAATGCCTTTTCAATGGTAAATTTGTAATTATTATAATTGTAAGCCGTGTATGTGCAAAGCAGGAACAGAAAGCGTGATAACTGTAGCAACTGTAAGTAAGAAATGCTTAGTGAATGGTCAGTTGTAATTTATTAGTGATGAAAAGATTTAGTCTTTATTAACATTGAAAAGAAAGCTGGTGATCGTTCCTCCAGCAAGATATTGTCTGGTATTTCTATTTTGTGGCACATTAATGAGGTGTCACTGTGGAGGAACAGCGTCTGGGACTCCTCTGGGTTATGGCCATATGCAGCAGTCAGGCTGGTGGGTAAGATACCAACAGCTTGCACTGTCAAGAGTGCGCCGTGCTGTCACTCAAACACAAAATACTTAACACTTAATTCAGCAGGGACCCTGTAGTCGGTCAGAGCCATTAGCTCAACTTTGTCTGACTGCAGGAGCCTCCTTCTTCACTGTTAATATTCCCTTTATTTCTTCTCCCACCACTTGAAAATCTGTTGTGTGTCAGAATAATATCATACAGAAGGGCCAAGACAGAGAAAACTGACACCTCAGTTTTGTCTCAATTTTTTTTTATTTTTGCTCCAGTAAAATTAATAGCTGCATGTGTAGTTATTGCAAATTAATCTGAAGATGAACATTGATTTAATACATAAATGTGTCTTAGAATTTAAAAAGTAAATCCAGAGTTGCATCTGTTTCATTTGAGATTAAGTGGAAGTAAAAACTCTGCAAAAGCACTGATGTTCAACATCATTTGACACACAGCAGCAGCTCTCCCTGACTCTATGTTTTAATGATGGTTTTCAGCTGTCTTCTGTCTGCCACCACTGACAAGGGGAAGACGTTTATGGTGATGCTGA
Source organism: Brachyistius frenatus (assembly GCF_029030835.1). Taxonomy (NCBI): domain Eukaryota; kingdom Metazoa; phylum Chordata; class Actinopteri; family Embiotocidae; genus Brachyistius; species Brachyistius frenatus. Next base: position 511,405 of record NW_027210648.1, on the reverse strand, counting down.
CCTGCTGGTCTTTACAGAAACACCCAACTCACTGGCCGCACATGATCACAGCTTAAGAAAACACCAGCAGGCCAGATGCACATCCATCTGTATAAAAAGCATCAGTTTCTTTTGACATGAGCACATTTCCATTACTACAGGAAATAATACATAAAAGGAGCATTTGGCACTCAAGCCTCACGATGATCTTACTTACGCACAAGAATATTAAGAAAATATTTTTGGTGCATTCCAGTTCACCTCACTTATTGGTTAGTCAATTTTGGAGAAGTTTTGTTTAGAACAACAGATTATTTTATAAAACAACTTTATTTGAATGCTAGATGAGGAGGAAACAATACCTGTCTATATGCAGAGGTGATGATTGCTAATATGACAGTGTGATGAAAGTCACTGTCAGATAAGCCTAAAAAAGTCTAGAAGCATATTAATATATTGCTCTAAATGTCAAATATGCTGGGACACACAGAATAAGTAAGTGAAACACATAGTAGTTCTTAATATACTATATGTCTTGTCTAGATGAGCCTGCACATAACACAAGCATATCCCAATAAGTGCATATTCTTCTTCATGTCATATCGACTTTCCCAGCAGGATGTCCTGTGTTTGAAAAGTAAGCAAGAAAAGATTCAACCACGTATGGAAATAATTTGTGTACCTGATGCTGCATTCTTGCACAATGCCGTGGTGTTAACATACAATTGAAAAATATTACTTTGGGGAAAGTCTTCAGAGAACACAGAGGCAAAGAAAGAGCTTCCATAGCAATGTAACATAATGAAGCTACAGCTGAGGCTTCTGGGTCTCTCTTTGCTATGATTTTCTCATGTGATACACAGGCTTTAAACATGAGCACTGAAGCAGTCCATTTTTACATTTTTTATTAAGTTTCCCAGAGAGGTCCCCTGGTACCTTCACTAAATATGGCTGGCTCCCCAGGGGGCCTGAGTCCAGCTACACCGAGATATCCCTCACTAAACCATCCTTCTCCATTTGTACCCTGGTCCTGACAAAAACCTGTATCCTGTTATTTTGATATAGCAGCAATTTTAAAGCAAGAGGCGGATTTGCCTTGAAAACACATGAAAGCAGAATTTATAGACAAAAACAAAACATTTCTAAATTCAGTACACTCAGGTTTTCCAACCACAACCTTTCTTGGTCTGATATAACCGGTGGTGGTTCTACTGTGGCTAATGTTAGCAAACTTTTAGATGCTGTGTAAAGATTCTTTTGTCTTTTTCTTTGTTGGCACACCAATCTCACAATTAAGATTAAGACAGTTTACAAACCAATTAGAAACACTCTTCCTGCATTACTGCAACAAAAATCAGTGGTTGAGAGGACAGATCATATCTTCCTCAGTAAAGCTTTAGGGCATTATTTTTCAGTACCACACCTTCCTCGTTGTTCGGGTTTCCGTGGTACACAGTCAACGTATCAACACAACTGTTAAGAGAAGGTTGGGAATATGACCTGTAGAGTGTGAATCAAGCTAACAAAGTATCATAAATATATGACCTATGGGTTTATAAAGAATAATACTTCACCACAATGACTGTGCATGCATGCCATCCAGATCCAACCCTTAACACGAGAAAACATTTTTGAAGTGCAGAAAGGCCTCTTCTGCAAAATTTACATCACTTCACATATTTTACTCATAGAAGAAAGCTACTGAAACAGGAATACAGTTTAGCCTGTGAGGAAATGAATACATGGTTTTAGGAAGAAGGATTTAAGGGCTTTTAGTGATGCTGGACTCACATGAAAGGTATGTTTGAAGAGCAGTGCCAGGTTCTCCGCCTTGACATTCCAGATCAGTGGCTGAGGGGAGTTCAGCACAAAGACCAGGGCCTTCTGGTGGTGCAGCATGGACTGGATGGGCTTCAGATGCAGCGCAATCTGGTAAAGTAAAAGAAGAAGAAGGAGCAATTAGAGTCCAGAACAAACAAACTCATAAAACTCTGTCATCATACTGAGATACTAGGAAAAACACAGACAATTCACAACAACATCAGTCACAGTCCATAACATGAACCCAAGCTTTGATTTTCTCATGCGCACTTATGTAAAAACAGAAACGTCAGGCGGTACACAGCCACCATGCTGGTGTAAATGCAGCTCTGCTATGTTGTAGATTGTTCTTCTTTATCAGGCTTTGTGGTTGTTTATGTACTCACTTTGCTGATAAACTCACAAAGGCGGCATGCTGTGTTCTCCCTAAAAGGCACTTGCTACACTCTGATATGTACCCTCAGCGGGATCTGAACTTTCACACACTGGAGTCTTTGTTAACAGAGGGGAAAAAAATAGTAAGTGGCGGGTCTCTGTTACCATCTCTAGAGCGTGTAACTATGCCTTTGGTTCTCAGGCTGCCATTAAAATAGATTTAGTTAGTGAGACGAAAACAAACCTGCATGTTTGGGGACTTAAACTGTTGTTTTCTTGTTTCCAGTGTTAAACTTGTCTGGATCATTTGGACCAATTCAAGTCAGGTGGTTCAGTGCCTGAGTGTTTACTGAAGCAAAACCCATCTCAAGCAAGCATTAGTTGTTTTTTTTTACTTTTAAATTCCACCCCATAGTATGCAAGCACCGTCATTACCAATGCTTACTTAGGAGCTGATCAACTTTCTCAATTGTTCTCTCATGCTTTGATGAGAACTGACAGTCTGGAGGGTTTGATAGTCTATCTGACACTTCTTTGAGCATCATTCCCTGTCTTTTCTCAGACTAATTAAATTAGCTGCATCCCGTGTCAGCAGTAAAAGCCTGTAAATCATTAATTCAACCCACACGGATTCACATTATATGATGTAACGGCCTCTACAGTACCTTAATCAGTTGTAGTTCACCCAAAAATACAACCTTTGTACTTCCACTGAAACTAATAACAGAACAAACAACCTGCAATTACAATGATGGGGACTGTAAAAATGAGTTGAGAGGTTAGTATTAGGAGTGTTTGAAAGAGTTAACAGCTGGAAAAAAAACTCATAGCAATAAATTGTTTGGATGTGTTTATGTTGTGCATATTATCAAGACAGAGATCTACATAGTGAATGAAAATATGTAACATTTTTCTGGTAGGCTGCAATGATGTGCTTTTTATTTCAGTTACTATAAATCATTGAGACAAACAATACTGTGCTCTTTTAGATGGATTTGTATATGGACAAATTGAACTATAAACAGTCTGCTATGGGTTCTGAACCAGACTAAATACTGGATGACGTAAAATATCTGCTTTCATCTGTTCACATCTGCAGCATTGATATTTCTATATGCTGTGAGTGGGGCTGCAATTTGAAATATCACCCTTTTCAAATGGATCTTATCAAGGAATCCTGAGAAGACATAAACTACAAGTAGCTGTATAATTTTATCAGAATTCTTTCTCGTAGAAACAAAATAAGTTTTTCATTGTGCTCAAAGAAAACATCTTTTAATAAATCCCTAACTCTGATGCATTTATTTCAACAAATAAATATCAGTGTTTCTATAAACTGCATTCTTAAGAGTACTGGTATTTATACCAACCACTGGTTTATCTATTGTTTATTTATTATTGATAATGTAGACTTGTGTTTGGTCTCAGGCTTCCCATTGAATAACATCATAATTTGACTGCCCTGATTTGTAACACCTGCCCCAGTTGGGATAAATGCCAGTTTGGTGGCTGTTGTGTTTTACTCTGAGGAATGCAGTGTGCGAATACGTTGCTTTCCCTTTGTTTTGTGGATGTTCCCGTTTTTTGAAGCCTCCTTGCAGCCACCACACACACATTTCAATCAGTTGCTGAAGATCATTAAATATTAAGTTTAATTTGTAGACCATCATTACAATTTTAAGTGCAATTATTGTCAAATAAAATCTGAAATTGGAAACATTCGGCAAGCTAGACTAAGCAACCTCCACAAAGATGCAATTCTACCCAGAAAAGAAAGTTTTTTATGTTCTGGCAGGCTTGTCGCAGTGATACTGCATGAAGTCATTTTGCAAGAGACACCGATAGAATAAACAGTGAACATGAATCATCAAAGCCCATATAAAGCATTATCAGTCCTCAACAGATGTAAGCCTCAAGCAACACAAACCGCAGTGTTTGTGGTCCATGAAAGTGCTGCAAAAATCATAAAAATGTCCCTCTGAGACAAGAAAATGGAAGAAATTACTAAACACTTGTCTATGAGACAATCTGGATGATGATCCAAATAAACAGATTAGAGACTTACTGCTCACTCTCTCTTTCCCTTTATTTTTTTTATTTATTTATTTTTTTTACAATTTTTTCCTCTCCTTAATCCAGACACTGGAAAAAGCGAGTGCATCAGTCCTCAGAGAATAACAACAACCAAGATATAATCATACCTGGCTTGGCTTTGAGGCCCTGGCTTTGAAAGATGGAAGAGGGAGGTAGCAGGAGAATAAGAGTGAAGGAGAGAGTTGTAAAAGATGAGGAATTTTAAACCCAGACAGAAACATTTCCAGAAGACGTGAGTCACCTGCAAACACAGTCATAAACAGAGCTCTGAGAAGTGAAAGTGCCAAACGGCAATGAGGGTCAAAAAGGGTGAAAACTGTGGTAATTTATAAAAATAAAAAATCCAAGGTTAACTGTCAAGTTTAATAGGGATACTACCAATCTAACTGGGTTGCACAGTGTAAGTGATGATAAGAACTGAACAGCAGCTGGTGTGCATCATGAGTTCTGGTGAGGCTGGTGGGCATAGCAACAGACCTTGTCATACAGCCAGAGTGTGGAGAGAAGAGGTACAGAAACACCAGGCATCAAAGTACCTCTTTTAGTTTTTGCGAGGATCAGGTGGCACTGAGTTGTCCTTGGTGCAGACAGCTACCTTCAGCGAACCCAGCAGGGTCTGCTGGGGATGGGAGGCCACGCCTGATTGATTATCAGAAGGCTGGCAAAGGGATTTAGGGGTGCAGGGTCCATTACAGTTAAGGGGCGCATTTGCCAGCAGCCATGGATGAAGGCTTGTCTAGGCCTATCACATTACTGAAATTAAACCCCACACTGGGGACGACAGCTGTAGCAGAATAAGTAAGGCTCGTCACACAGCACACCATTAGTGGCGGTAGCATGTGTAAACAATTGAAACGTTTGAACAAAAACAATACAGCGTCAACTTTAAGCTGTAAATCAGCTCCAGCAACAAACTGCAGCAAAAACCAAATAGATAATTCATACATAAGCCTTTTTTTTTCTTTTTTTTAAACCCAGCCACATAGCTATAGATCCTACTGATGGCCGTGACACTGTAATCGTATTGGGTGATTTCTCTTTAGCATGTGGTTGCAATTTCATGACCTTTCAAGCAACTAAATTGCACTACGTTTCAAATGTGCTCAGAAAGCCTGCATCAGCATTGTAATGTGATACTTTCACAGTCAAATATTGTGCTCAGCAGTGTAAACAGCAGCCACCCTGCAGTCCGAGCTCAGTATCAGCACAGCTCAGTGTCCTTGCAGGAAAAGGGAGTTTCCTTTATTGACAGAGCTAATTAAGTGTCTGATGAGTCCCAGTGATTCGGAGAAAACCCAAAACATCCTTTAATTAGCCAAAACTTTGACTAATCTAGGAACACACTCTCCCTCCCAGGAAATAATAATCAACTTGAGAACGAAAGAAAGCAAAATGTATCCCATGACAGTGACCCAGGATGACTGGCTTGCATGTTTTAAAAAGGAATCAGTAAGGGTTTAAGCAGATTGACACCCAAGAGTATTACAGAAAAACAAGTTAAGACACTAAACTTCATAGACAAACTGATGAATGTTAAACCCTAAAGCACTGATGGTTTAAAACACGGAGGGCTGGCAAGGAACTCAGCTAAGAACAGCCTGGAACCAATCATAGTGTTATCTGATGCGTGTGTATGTGCATGTGTCTTGTCTGTCTGGATCTTGGTTCTTTCTGGATCACTGAGGGTGTACAGAAGGAAGGGGAGCTGGGGCAAAGGAGCTCAGTGATGGAGGGGAGGCGGATCAAAACCTGTTGACCGCTCTTATCAGTGCCACCCACATATTTGAGCGCGATGGGGATGCTACCTGGAGCCTTTCCCCTGCAATGTGATGGTAATCAGTCTGCACTCAGCTAAACGCCAAGCTGCAAAAAAAGAAAAACCTGAAAGGACGACAAAGTGAGACGGGATGTCTGGATAGTAATCTCGAAGTGATATGGCAGAAAAGCAGGGGCACGCTGTAGAAAATAACCCAACAATGAGGCAGGGGGAGGCGAAGTCAGGAGGAAAGACCAAGATCACACTGATAGATAAAAGGTAAACTAAAATCCAAAACAATTTTTGAAGTGTATGTCAGTTGGGGACTCATTGCTTTCATTCTTCTTCTCAGCACTTCGGATGTTACTTTATGTGATTTGATTCCCCTGGTAACGTACGGCGTGCTGATGTTACACGATGAGCTATCACTGGAATTTAGGAGCAGAGAGGAAAATGTTCAAGTAACGTAGACCTTATTAACTACTAATTATACAACATGTACATGTGCGTGTGTGAGTTTGTGCTCAACCTCCTTGCATGCTATTATAATGTGAAAACCAGTGGAGGACTATGAAAGCGGAAGACACAAGGCATAAGATTTAAATACAAAGCTTTTTAATACATTGCAACAAACTTTTTGAAATTTTGAAACATTCAAAACATTGAAAGCAATGACAATTTTTTTTTTAATTAAAAACTTTGTTAAAATAGAATCACAAAAGCTTTTAAACATATTCAAATGTTTTTTTTTCAAACACTTGAACAACTTCTTCAAGTTATGTAACTGTTTTTAAAAAGACTGACACTGCATTTCAACAGATTTATTGATTCTGGATATGGTCCATGCAACCCCAGCCCTTTATTATAAATGATATTCAGGTCAGGAGAACTCCTAAGGGAATAATTAGTCCTAGCAAGCAAAAACTGTAATTGATAACAGTATAGGGAAAAACAAAAGCCCCAAAGCAAGTGTTAATAAAAACATTTCTGACTTTGTGTGTGCAGTTGGTCTTGTGTGAGCTCCACTCATATCTGACAAAGTTCTCACCAGCTGTTTGCACCTGGTGAGCTCCTCCAGCTAGTCACTCACAGTCTAAGATATCCCCAAATTCCAGCTGATAAAACAGTCAACCGCTCTGCCTCACCCTGATTCAGAGCCAGTGGCAGTGTTTGATGTTTGCCTTTGGTAAACTGATTAGAAAAAGACGGGCGATTTGAGATATCACCGGCTCCATTTGTTGATTTTTTTTTTTTTTACCCTATCACTCTGACAGGCATCTTTTTTTTTTCTGCTTTATCTGCTCTACAGTTCGCACCAACTTTAGAACAAAATGTCTACAATAATGTAAAGCTCGTGTGCATTAACACACATGTGGTCATGGCTTGTTAGCAAGGTGCATAAAGAATGCCTTTGCATGGCACATGACAGACGGAGCATCTGGAAAAATGATCAAACTTGATACCTACAACTTCGAACCAGAGAAAGAGGATAGAACACTTCACGTTGAGGTTATTGTTTTGGTAGAGCTTAAGTGGCATAACACCAACACCTCCAGGTCAATCGTCAACCTACAAAAAGATATTTGGCCTCAAAATCTCAAGGGATTTAAAGCTTGAAGGAAATGTGAGCAGCAAGTCTGGTCTGCAGCACAGATCACTCTGACTGACTCTTATTTGTTCTGTCCAATTTCATGAAAATCATTATACCATTATTGAAGGAAATCAATCCCTTCTGAAACACAAAGCCTCGACCTGGCACGGCAGGATTTACTATGACTCGCCAGCCCAGCCAACAGTCGCTATACTTGACCGATCCAAGAATACTGCCTTTCCAATCTGGCCTGCATCTCTCTTGCCAGAGGCCCACATAGGTGAAAGAAAGGAAGGGGCTCTCTGATCAGTACTAAAACTGAAGAAATCATCACTCTTTATTTCAGACAAATGTGAGGAACACTTCAGAAGTAAAAAAAAAATAAGAAAATACTGTCCTTGCAAGCCAGTGTCAGAAGTGGTCCTTTTATGGAGAAGGGGAGTTGAGAGTGTATGAAACAATAAGCCGACAGTTGAAACACTGAATGCAAAAGCCAGGGTATGAAAAAAATTAAATTAAATGAAAAAAATGCTTTGTCTGAAATAGCAAACTCGCTTGCATTCTGAAGAGGACAAGAATGAGTGTAGAATATTTCATGGCAACTTCTCCAAGAATTTGTTGCGACAATTGCTAAGACCAACAAATGTCAACCTCAAGGTGGTGAAAAGCATCCTTAATGTTTGTGCAAAGTTAAGTGGCAATTTGTAAAGTAGATTTTTAAATATTTCATTGAATAAGAGAAGCTCCTTACTTAAGTCAGTGGTTACCCAAAGCTTCAATCTTTTGAGAACCATGAACATCTGTGCAAAATGTCATGCCAATCTATGCAAAACATGTGATATTCCATTCAGGACCAATGTGGCAGACTGAATTCAACATCTACAGATGTTTTTCAGGTCTATCAAAAACTGAGCTGCACATCGTCTGTCTTTACAAATTGTATCATGCCCTCTAAAACAAAGCTGTGATTTTGGCTGAGATTAATGATTTGGAGCTTTCTTTAAAGGTTGTACATCGTAGACATACTGTGCATTAGCGCTAATAAAAAAAAAAAAGAGACCTTTAATTAGTTAAAATAATGTGCCCTATTCACAGTGTGGAGGGAAAACGTTTACCATACAAGCTGAGACTGAACCAATTATGAAAATTACAAAATAATTATGTACATTTCAGATTTTATCAGGGTTAATTAAATTATTCATTTGTTTGTGGAAATGATGGAAATGAACCAGCAATTAAATATTGTACTTGAACACAGTTGTTAGGAAGCTGTACTTCATTTTAGTCATTTGATTTCTTTGAGGGAACATGTCTCTTTCCTCATGAATACTTATATGTTGACACAAGAGTCGAACAGCTGTTGCTACTTATTAATTTAAATCAGCAGTGCCTGTATGTAATACCAGTGATTTTGACGATTCTACTTTTGTTTTGGATGCATCAATAACAACAGGAGGGAATTTGACAAATTCATGAATTGCTCATATTCTTAGTTTCAATCCTACTGCACTGAAGCACAACATACTTTTAAATGAGCACAGGCTGCTAAGCTCTCATCAGGTCTGACCACAAGACTTGTACATCACTAGAATACTATCCAAAATATGATTTTTTTTTTAGATTTTTTTTTTTTTAATTTACGTAAACATTATTTCTAAATTTAGGCTACCTGAATGAAAAGCCTATTTTCAACTTCTCCCTGTTATTATATGGTCACTTCCAACCCTGTAAACTTAATCTTATTCCAGACCAAGTACTACACACAGTCACCACTGAAGCATTCTGTTGCACTTAATAACTTTGCTTTGGTGGGAAAATTGACCCGGAGCCAAAGTGTGTATTCTGAGTCAGGTCCAGCTGTGCATTTCTTTCTGTGGATAACAGTTCATACACGTTAGTTAATTTCCATACAGAATGAGTTCACTGGTACAGGCAGGAAACAATTCATTGCTCCCAAGTCTTTACTGGACAAAAATATGGACAAACTGCAAGCCATGACTCTAACACATGGATGTGAAAGAGACGTGAACCAGGCCCACACACCTTGCAGTTGCATGTGTGTGTGTGTGTGTGTGTGTGTGTGTGTGTGTGTGTGTGTGTGTGTGTGTGTGTGTGTGTGTGTGTGTGTGTGTGTGTGTGTGTGTGTGTGTGTGTGTGTGTGTGTGTGTGTGTGTGTGTAAAAGTGCCTGAAATTAACCATGTGATCTCCCTTGTCCATATTAGTCCATGCACACCATGTGCAAAAGCAGATTTATTTCCCTTGCCTGCAAGGCTTAGCTTTCAGACACATAGTCAGAGTCAGTGGGGCACGTCATGTTCTCCAGAAGCCCCTCAATACAAAAAGACAAAGCTCAGCCACAGGCATCACTTGTGCTGCAGGCTATCATTCGAACCATCAGTGTGTTCTGTGGCCCAGACACCACTTCCTCCCCCTTCAGCAAAGCTGAGGAGAAAATCGACATAATTACACACTGACCAGGCACCTCTGTGCTGACTTAGAAAATATGTAAAGGATGCACATGCCAAAGCAAACAAAAGAAAAGACCAATTATTGAGAGTGAAATCAATTTGCATACCTCCAAATCCTACAACAAAAAAGAAGAACTTTGAACTTTGATGGCAACTTTAAATGAAATATTGCAGGTCTGAGTTGCAGAATACTGCACTGGCAACAAACAGAGCTGTGTATGTAGACTACTTTTACAAAAATCTGTTGGGCACACATTGTGCACACGGATGGATGAAGGTGAAATGGTTTATTCTGCAGAAGTGGTTTAAGAAGTTTATGTGGGTGTTCTATTCCAACATCAAACTAAGATGATGTTGGAATCCACAATAACTTTGAATCTAAATTGACCAAAGCTACTTTTTCCTATGCAAAGGAGCAAGCAACAAACTTTAAATAGACACAGTTTATGAGTGTGGAATGTACAGTTTGTTATGAGGAAGTAAGCACAGGAATTGGTACCGGACGAGACAAACTTCTTTACTCACAAGTTTACTTGTGGTGGTAAAAGATAGATAATAGGGGGCGGCACGGTGGTGCAGTGGTTAGCACTGTCACCTCACAGCAAAAAAGGTTCCGGGTTCGAATCCGGTCCTGGGCCTTTCTGTGCGGAGTTTGCATGTTCTCCCTGTGCTTGCGTGGGTTCTCTCCGGGTTCTCCGGCTTCCTCCCATCATCCAAAAACATGCACCTCAGGTCAGGTTACCTGGCACCGCGCTAGTGGCAGCCTGCTGCAGCAGCTCCCCCCTGAGAGCCCCCTGCTGTAGTGAAGAAATTTCCCCTCGGGGATTAATAAAGTGTATAAAATCAAATAGAGAGAAAGGCCAAAACGCCTTTTAACGAAGAGCATCCTTCAGTGTTCAAGGATGCTTAGCATCTCCTTTATTTCCAGATTTATCTTTCCACTAGATTGTTACCTCCTCTTGTCGTGAAAGATCAGGGGCAGATTGTGTCAATGAGTCTGCCCTTCAGCACAGTCCTGTTGAAGGCTCAGGAAGGAGCTGCTTATGTCCGAACAGGCCAATCTGTGCCCATGTCTCAGGTGGGAAAGCAATCAAGGACCTGAGTGGGTAGATGGACGGAGTATCCTTTAGGGGATCTTATCTAATCATAAGCACAAACCTCCAGTAAGAGAACGAGTTTCTGCAGGGCCATCCAATCCCAACTAGAGCCGGAGTGACCTTCTGCAGGAAGGGGAGCAGACAGCTGGATTTCTGCCTCCTCCACACTTGACCGTGGACGGATGGGTTACCAAAAGCTGGATAAACTGATGAGACTAGATACATTTCACAGACTTTCATTTTTTTCATTGAATGTTTTGACGTGTACAGCCCAGCCCTATCAACATATGGCTGCACGATTTTGGATAACATGAGAACCTTTGACAATTTTTGCTTAGAATTGAGTTCAAAGTTTTCTCTTGATTTTTTTTCAGTAGAAATGTTTAGCGTTTTCATTTACCTGATACAAAAGACAGCTGAAAAATATCATGGTGCCTGATATATGACAAAAGATATTCTAGTATAATATTAAAAATAATGTAAATATTAAGATTGATCAAGGAAGTATTGTAAAGTTCAGATCAGTCGTATCAATGAAATGCTAGTACTGAGTCTAATAAAACACAGTTGACTCCAATTTTTCAAAAGCTACAGACTTCAGATCATTTATCATCATTGATGAACCTGACAGAGAAAATTACATCAAATTTAAACAGCAGGCCAATCATTACAATATCTGCTAGTTTTCCTTGCAGCTGTGCGGTCATGCGAGGTGCATGTAATTCTCAGCGAGCAGGCAGAATTCTGCATGATAACTGTCATTATACCAGCATGTCAATTTTGTACAACAGAAAGGGAATGTTCTGTTTAAGCGTAATGCATCACTGAACATAAAAACATTCAGCTTTAGTCTCTTGTCGCCTCTTATTTAAACCTTTGAACCAGTATTTTTACGATTCATTGTGCAGCCCTATATCAACATTTACCGAAGAAAGAAATCTTACAAATGTTTCAGAAAATTCAAGAAGTACCGCACCCTACCGCCTCTACAGTAAATCATGTGAAGTGAACATGACAAAGTACAACAAAAACAAATCTCTATCTATAACAGTCCATGTAGTAAAGCTTCCAGAACAAGTGCAGACAATGAAGCCAGAGAGATTTTTTTTTATTTAGCTGCTGATGCAGCATACTGACACACAGTGTGTCTGTATATTTGGGCTTGGCAGTGCTTACATCAGGTCCAAAACTACAATGGCGAGTCTGAACATGCTGCTTTTCACACTGCTGCGACTGAGCAGTATGATATGTGGGCCAGTTGAAAATCCAGACGCAGCATTTTGAAGGCTGTGGGTTAATGGTTCATATACAAACTATGGCTCATGGTTAGGAGTCCAGCCAGAAGATGAGCTGTATAACACCTGAAGAAAGGGAGTGGTTTCTCAACCAACATCAACTTTAAAAGCACTATCAGGAGATGTGCTGACAGTTTGAATGAGTGTGCTAAAAAGATCTGCTCAAAACAAATAAGTGGTTGAAAAATACCCCATATTTAAATAACTTCACACTGTCTTCTTTTTTTCACCTCTTAAAGGTGATGTGGTGAGGTGAGGTAAGGTAAGCCCAGCTGATTATCAGGTTTGGGACAGGTATATTTTACTTGTGGAAGTAGTGGAATAACAATGATATCCATCAGATAATTGTGATGTGTTAAAGCCAGGATGCACATTTTTAAATGACAAATTTCAAAAGTGAAGAGGAGGAATGAATGATAGTGACAAATTTTAGTGCTGTTAATTCTTTCTTTCTTCACTCAACATTTTGATTTTAGATACTGTATATCCTTTATTTTCTAGACATGTTGTATTTCTTTCCAGTGAGATATTGAGTTCATGGCGACTTTGCGGTTGTAAATATTTTTGTTGCTGCTGTAGAAACAATATTTTGCCATATGTACAAATACAGGTTTTTTTTATAATTCAACTCTTTAGTAAATAAAAATAACTGATAACATTCACCATTCACAAAGAGCTAGCTTTACAAAAGTTTTCAGATCTTTTTTTATGGCACAAAGTAGATTTTTTTTGAATAAATATTGCAATAATAATAGTCCAAAATTACAGATGTATGTGAAAATGTATAGTTTTTAGTCCATCCATGCCCATCCTCCCTCCCTCCACCCCCAATGCTAGCACAGCACCTAGAAACCAAGAAGAAACCCTGATCTGGCTAGCATGTTAGCTGAAAGCTCAACAGCTACAGTCATTTCGCAATCTTCCCTATTTCATGTGGATGTGCCAATGAACTTTAGAGTAGCACATTAACATGACTGGGCTTTCATATCATAGCTTTGGAAAGAAATTTTCTCTCAACAAAATGGAAACAGACTGGCAGTGATTATCAGAATTCACAGAATGAAATAGAGCAAATAAATGAGGCCACTGGAAACATTGAGGGGAGCAGATCTTACATTCTTTATCAGGCTGAATAATATAATCACCAGAAGAAGAGATGGAAGGCACATAATTTTTCTGTGGACTCTATTGTTAATGTTGAAAAAATTATTCACAACTATCTGCCATTTGCATTGTCATTTGAAGTTTCAATTTGTTATGATAGTGAATATGGATTTAGAGATTTTGTGCAATGTTTCTCTGTGAACTATTTCGGGTCAAATTATTCAGGAGATGTTATAGTAGTTATAGAAAATATAACTCAACTTTCCTTTATTAAAGTTTCTTTTACTAAAGATGACTTACTTTTGCTGAACTGTTGTCCGGTCCCTCTGGAGCATGTCCTCTCAGGTTGATGATGTGGACCTCCTGGGGCAGGCTGGTGGTGCCCCCGCTTGCACACCCTGACAGGGCGGTGAAGCTCTTCTGGAAGGCTTGCACCGGGTGTCCCTTTCCCACTGGCAGCAGCTCACAGGGGCTACGATACAAAGGTCCTGCAGTGGGAAAAAAACATGGCAAGGTCAAAAAACTTAATACATGGATGGACTGTGTATGAAATAGTAGAGGGATTTTTAATTTGAAATGGGTTTTTTTTTATTTGAAATGGATACAGGAAGCTGCAGCTTTTAGCTGATGACTTAATCCGTCAGTTATGCGGCATTCAGCCTGCCACTGGTGTAACTTTACCACTTAAGACTGAGTGATAGGACAATACCGGATGCACAGGATTCAACCATCAAGTCTCACAGGATGTTGACAAAATGATGTAAATCATGTATAAGTAAGAAAGAGATTTTCTAAATAACTAAGAATACTGTAGAAATATGAGTCTATCTGTCTATTCAATACTTTGCTTCAGAGTAAATCACTTCAGTCAATGACTAAGTATATCTACAACAAATGCTTGGACTATCACTATGTACAGTAGACCACCTCTCATATCGCTAACAGACAATTACCACTGTCAGCTGTAATTGGTCTGTTGTTCTTTATCAGCCATGAAATTATATATCATTACATTACTTGCAAAAGGGGATCTGGGTGGACATGTGTGATCTCTCTACAGAGTTCTGTCAATCAAGCAGAGTAGTAAAAAAAAAATGATTGCACCAATAGTATGATATGCAACTTCTTTTTTGTCAGCTACAAGCTTTCAGGTGGTTAACAATGTTTACAACAGCCTGAGAGGTTCCTATAATGTAAACTTCCATTATGTGTTATATCTGTGTGACCCACTTAAACACATTCAAAGTATAACTTCAACTGTAGATACGCACATCTCACATGGAGTCAGGGTGACACAAAACAAGCTGCTGTGGTTTGAGTGACGTACCAAACAGCTTTTATTCATTAGAAAAGTCATGATACTATGAGAAAGTATGTGGCCTAGTTTTTCTCGGGGTCAGACCTTGCATCTTACCCCACAACCTTGTGCCAGCCGAGGCCCGTTCACATTTGAAATGCATCACACTAAACACGCAAAGGCTGCCAATAGCAATCAGAAGAAGCATTTGGAAATAATTTAAGTCTGAGCAAAAGAAACTTAGATAACAATGCTAAATTCTTCCCGACTGACTCCAAAAACACAGTGCCTAGCAGTGGGGTACAGCTGGGGGGAAAAGTATTTTTCGTTCAGAACACATAGCTATTGTTTTTTTCTTTCCGTGCCATTCAATAAGCCTATGTTAGATGAGCTAGATAAAGCCAGAGATCATGTATGGCATAGCTGCCTTCTACTTGTTGTGAGAAACTCACAGAGGCTTTATTGTTACCATATTTCTCTCTTGAGACAAATCCCAAACCCTTGACAGACATTCTCAACCTGGACTTTGTGCTGTCTCTTATTTCTAGTGAGTTCACTCGCAAACCAGAGATTATCTTGAGCACACATAGTAAATACAGCGAGGTCTTGCTATAGTGATAAAAACACAGTGCCTAATGGCAAAAACCTGTAGTTCATCAGTATTTCAACCCCCGCCTAACCCCCCTCCTTTTTCCTCCCAGAGGACCGAAGCCTATTCCCTCCCTAACCATATCATCACGCCTCACTCCCACAAACACGTCTGAGGGCACTTCAACTCACTTTTTCCCCTCACACATGGAGAATAACAAACAACTGCCAGACAAACAAAGAAAAACGTAGTCCTTTCTGAGAGACTGCCAAAAGATTACAACACTTGTTGGGCAATGATCTGATTTTCTAATTTTTAAAAAAGACGAGAACAGACAGGCATATGGGAGGAAAAGGTATCACATAAGTAGAAAAGTAGGGCATTCAATGTGGCATGCTTTTTTGAGTCTAAGAAAGTCAATACCCGCTGTAGGTTCAGTAGTTTGCTCCCGAGCAAGATATACCATCCAGGGTTTTATGGAAATAACCAAAGACATTCATTATTCTCAGAATATATTTCGATGGTATCGTTTACCTGTCATCTAGCCTTTATTTTGGGCAAAATGTTCTCAAGGTATAGGCACAACTAGTCTTTGGATTTTCAGTAATATACAGTGGTGATGCTCCCCGGAGGAGGAATGTGTTGGATGATCTTCCTCCAATTTCCACTTGTACACAGAAAATATTTAAATCTCACAGGCAGACTGAAATTAAAATTTCTGAGCATATGTTTGCCCCTCAGAGGATGAGCCCTCCTCTTTCTGAACACCTCATGGGCTGTCTCAACTAAAATGCCATTGTAATACATAATCCGATAGGCAGAATATCACTGACCATGTTTTTGTCTCGAAGAGGGGGAAAAAAACCCTGATTTAACGATGATTGTTATGATGAATCACAGGACCAATTTTACATTTTTACTTCAACCTGCATTGACTTATTAATTGAACATTATTAGCAGTCATTTATACATGTGTTACTGGTACTTTATTAATTTAAGTTCAATATCCACATTATTTCTAGCACTAGTTAAGTCTCTCCTAACCTTTTCAGGAAAAAAAAGAAGA
This sequence comes from Brachyistius frenatus, assembly GCF_029030835.1. Classification (NCBI taxonomy): domain Eukaryota; kingdom Metazoa; phylum Chordata; class Actinopteri; family Embiotocidae; genus Brachyistius; species Brachyistius frenatus. The sequence goes on along the minus strand of NW_027210648.1, from coordinate 494,872 downwards.
GGATTTTTAAGTGTTAAATATGCGTCTTTACGTTCACCAGCTATTTTCTTACTTTGTACTGTGTGTATGGCGTTTGGTGCTGCTTTTCAGCCTCTAGTGGCCCTTGGGGGGCTCAGGGCGTCATCAGAAAACTTTGTTGGAAAAGTGAACAGCATCTAAAACCCATTTCTCCCATAACGTAGAATTTGAAGGGGTTTCATCAGAAATTCATCCAATTCCTGTTACTGTCGAAAACCCACAACCCGACATCCAAAAACTGTTCACGCAATGACGGGGATGGTGTGAAAGTCAGATTTATAATTTTTCTCTTGAGAACTTTTTTCTGTCTTACTACAACTGTTTTTTTTGTTTTTTTTTAAGAAATATCATAAATGACTTCCATGAGCGACTGTTTGAAGATGTGCCATAATCTCTAACGAACTACCTCTTATGACAGCAGGCTGTTTGAAAAGCTTTTGAGAGACTTTTATTTTTATAAAATGTACATTTTTGAAGTAATCATTTAAAGTTTCAAATGCAACATTTGTCTTAACTTGATTTGATCAAATCTTTAAGTCTAACACAAATCATTCATGAAACAAAGGCCAAACTAATTCAGTTATTTTATCAAGAGTTTTATTCCTATAACATATGTCATTACCATTAGCCTCCAAACACAGAGGATAGACAAAATTATGGAGGAAATAAGGCCAGCATCTGTTAGCCCTGCCATAGTTTTGCATCTGCTGTCACCTTGTCTGTCTGGTGTTTCCCCCCGCTTCTGTCTCGCCTTTGCATCTTTCTTTTTTATTTTCCCTTGGTCAACGGTGGAATACAGAGTGTGTCCTGTCCAACTGCTACTAGTGACTTTTAGCTGGCCAGGCCAAACACCCACAGCAGAGGAATGAGAGAAACTGTTGTTCACTGCCAAAAAAACAAGTCCAGTCTGAGCACACCAGATATTCTACAGACTCTATCACAGATACCTTCATAACCCAAGAGATACTGCAAAATTGCATGGTAAATCTGATACCATAGCAACAGCAATCTCTAAAAATGTTTTAAACTCTTAGAGATCATACCACAGTACCAGGTTATTGTAGTAACCTTACTATACAGGTATACGAAGGCAAGTATGAGTAGTAATCTCAGCAAATACATGAAAATGATTTATTACTACCCATTTTGTAACTCTGAATTATGACAATTTGTTCTGTTAATATTAACAAACAAAGAGCTTAGTTCTATGACATTGCTTTAGGACTAAAAATTAACATTGTCAAGACAGCAAAATCTTCTATATGCTTGCCCCCTGCCCAGCTGTGAGGTCAAGTCACATTACAAATTCTAATAACTGAAAATTTGTTTTAAATGCAAGATTGTAACAGTTGTATAAAAAGTTAAAATATGATTTCAAAATTTGAAAGTGTGAATGTGTTTTATATCTGTTTTTTATTTGTAATATTTGCAATGTGAAAAATATGGCAGAAAATGCCTTGCAGAGATTTAACACACTCCTTTGAGTTCAATCTGCTCCTTTGGCTTCCCATGATAGTATTATTTTTGACACTTTATTAGTGGGGGAGGGATCTGAAAAAAGAAACCAGTTCAATCTGACAACAGTCTGATTGGGCACCATCCACTGACCTCCAACAGATTGTTGTGCCCTGTGGTTTTACACGTAGAAAACACAGTAGTAGGAGAGGTTCCTGTGTTAACAAGGCTCAGTGGAGGATTTGGGCAGCTGGCATTACTGGAGCAAACAAACAAAGGATCAGAAAAAGATCAGACTTTATTAAGCTAATGGGATCCATCAAAGGAGGCTCGTTATTTGCTGCTACTCAGAATTCTGTAGATCAACCTTATAGATCTGAATATGGCCACGATCAGGTGCCAAAAATATTCAAATTACTCTTCATTACACACTGCATGCCACCGGTATAAACCGAAAAAAAACTATGACAAATGTCACAGGTGTAAAAACCCAATTTTTGGGTTTCAGCTGTGCAATTGAAAAGAGCAGAAAATACAGGGCAGACACTTTATAACATGCAATAAACTTTCCCTTCTTTTCTTTTTGATGTACGTGGGCACAGACACAGGAAGTTACAAAAGCTTGAGCTGGATTTTGCCCAAGCCCACTTAAGCTTGATACTCAACTTACTGGTTACCATGATCAAGGTGAAAATAGCTAAAACATATGCCCTGCATTTTGAATCACATATTATTTATTTTTTCTTTTAGTAAGGACTACAGCTACACTTGTTCTAAGTGTAGCTGTAGTCCTACTTATGTTCTGTACAGTTAACACAAGTGTCTAACAGGATTAAATGGTGAAGTGATGACATTTTGTATCCAAATTGGCAAAGCTTAACTTCATTGTAACATCAAAATGTTCTGCAACAACACTTTCCTGGACAATATTTACCACCATAACTCAGAAACATAAAGGGAATTTGTGGCCATATTTAACTTATGGCCAGATATTGAATTGGTGATCCAATTGAAGACTAATCTTGGGTGTCCACCTTGAAATAGTTGTGACTGTATAAATCTTCTGTGCTGTCGGGCTGAAGATATGTGTGAATAATCCACATTTCAGAAAGTGTAACTTCTTTGCCGTAATATCTATATTTGAAGAGTTGCCTGCTCAGCTTTACTGGCCAAGCATGAGAAACACATATAAGGATTACTTCAAAGTCTTCACTATTGTATGAGTTTGAACAGGTATGGATGTAAACTGAAAGTTGAGTGATTGGCAGAAACAGTTTTCCTAGTTTTAATGGTGGTCAATTTCTAAATCCATGACCAGAGTTGCCTGCAGAGTGGCTGAGTCTACACAATGAGTAAAACATATGAATGGGAAAGACTAAAACTATTGACTGACATGCACCTTAACCTACGTCTTTTTCTCCTAACCACCCCCAGTTAAATGTTTGTTTCTTCAGTTATGCCTTTTTGGGGGTTTTCGTATCATATATATATATATACACACACAGACAAGGATTCTAACAGAAACACTCGATATTGGCATTAGAAGACCAAATGGAAACAAAATGTATTTTCTGTAAAAAGATATTAATCATATTCTTATATCATTCGACATTGCCTAAAATATATTTAGGCTTCACGGTGATAGCATTAGAGGTAAGACAGGAAGCGAAGGAAACCATATTAATGAGACAAAGACTGTGTAAATACTCAATTTTGATATATTAAAACAGTGTAAGGTCCAGGCAGTGATGTCACTAGATACTTTTCACAGTCCCTGGCAGGCTCCTTTTGGACAATAACTTCCTTTGGGATTTTAACACTAATATCATTTTCAAATCTATTATTCACATCCAGCAGAATGTTATTTCCAACTATTAAAATATGGATATAATGAATAGTTAAAAATCATGGATTTATTTTCACAAATTTCCCTTGACTTCAAGCTTATTAAAGGGCATCCTTGTCATCTTTTAAGAAAAGAAAAACAATCACTATATAGATCGATATTATGGAGAATACTGGCTGGCCTGAAGTTCTTGAAATAGATCTGTCTGAACGAGTTATTTTCAATTAGCAAAAGCAGCCACATACAACGTACATAAAATAACTGAAAAAACATCAAGGGCATTAGATGAGAGAAGAATTACACGAATTTGGCAAAAACATTAAAAAAAAAAAAAAAAAAAAAAAAAAAAAGGAAAGGCCCTTGAGCCAGAAACAATGCTGCAATTCGTTTGTACTGCTCTGAAATGTTCTGTTTGTACTTGCACTGAATATATTCATGTGAGCACTAATACTTTGAAGTTAACGCTCTCATGCAGGCTGAAGTCATATTATTGCACATTTTATATTAGCTGCATGGTATCTGTGTTCATCCCACAAATACAATGGACTGAATAGAATGTATTTCTCTTAAATGATAAAAAAAAAAAAAAAAAAAAAAAGAACAGAAGAATAAGAGTGTTCAGTATCAGATACTAAAAATATTGACAAAATTTCACATCTAATACAAAACAAAATTCCAAAATGTATTGCAGCCTAAAGTCTTCAAATGTCTTTCTCTGACAAAATAAGCCTCGGGCTGGCTGGTTGTTGATTTTTCCAATTCCTATCTTTTTTTAATTGACCAATTATTTTTTTCATTTTATATCTACAAAAATCATCCATCTCATAGTGTTTCATCAAAGCTTCGGTCCACTTTCAAGATCAAACAAGCTCAGCTCCGTGTTTAAAAATACTTAACATTTACATCTGAATGTAAAACTGGAAAGTAAACAATATTACATTTCAAACTGGAAGACTAAAGTAGAACCCTTAATGGTAGATGCATTTATCTCTGCAGTCCTCTGCTATCATAGGAGAGATAAACGCCTCTGTTTCTTTGTATGCTCTGACAGTGTGGCACTGAGCCAAAACTTGGGTACAGGAAGTGATTTCAGTCTGTGTGCCAGTTAGGGACAAATCTGATATTCCCACAAAGCCATTTCCGAAGATAAACAAACAGAACCTTCCCTCTGTATGCGTATACACATCCTCACATGCAATTCCCAGTATTCCTTCAGCAAGTCTGATTGTGTTTCTTCTGATGTAAAGGAAAGTCAGCAGCACTGACGATAACTACACCTATGTCAACACACAATCAATCCATAAAAAAACAATGAAGCCAAGAGAGACAACAAGTGACCTTAATGCATTTTGAAAATATTTTTCCAATATTGCAAAGGTATAATAAGGCCAAGTTAATTACAATAAATACAAACTAACACAGAGGAGCATCTTCATTTCAATATATATGCTCCCGATATATATATATGCCAATTCCAATATGAAGTACGGGATTAAATCAATCCTCTGGTCTCTTTCCTTTTAGCTGCAGGGCATGATTCCCATGGACCATGAACCAAGCAAACCAGTTTATGTATAAACGTAATATTCTACCCTCTTTTGTTTTCTTAAGGGGCTTTGGACTAAAGAATCACTAGCTCTGCAGTTTTGACATTAGCACAGCCCACTCACCCTTGAACCTTGAGTCAGCACTACAGGAAGTGAGTAAAGCCTTTCATAAGGGTAGTGTAAGTTCACTTCTCTGGCCTGCGTATGGAAAGGATTAATCTCTGCACTGTAAAACTGGAGGCATAAGAGGGGAAAGCTGGAATGGGATGAAGGGAGGAGGGCAGGGGTGAGCCCGAGCTCCATTAGGGAAGTCGTAAACTCCCCCCGTCCAAGTGTGAAATCCAAAGTCAGATATCCCTCAAATCTGTCTGTAATTCAATATCACTGCTATATATTAATTACATACACAGAAGTTGGTTAATATTTGATTGACTGAAAGAAAAACAGACTAAATGTTTTCCTTTTAACCTAACAAAGAAGAGATTTAAATTAATAAATTAAACTGAACCTGTGTAATGGTCTATTAATGGGGAAAGGGCAGGGGTGTTCTTTCAGCTGGTAATGGTAAGTGTCAGATTTAATTGTAAGGGACTGATTTAAAACAATACTAATTAGCCTTGTTTGAAAATTGTTCAGTAGTTCATATATCTTGCAAATGAGAGGTGGGTAAACATGTTTGTGTTCCTAACAGTGAGTCTGGTTCTTATTCATCAGTCCTGAAAGATGTCGTGGCCACCTGTTGCTTTACCACCAGCAGTGGTTAAAAAAAAAATACATGACCAATTACAAGCATTAGATCAAGCCATGGGCAAGTGGAGAATACAGAAGTGGGTACATTTATGTCTAAATGCAGACATAAATCAGAGGGCTTTGAAGAGATGGATGACAAGGCTAATTCCCAGAGGAACACAGGAGCCACTGTGTAAAGTGAGACAGCTGGGAGAGACCGAGCATGTGTGCGACTAAAGACTTTACTGGCTGTTCGAGCACTGTATGTCTTTACTGATGGGTGCTGACATGTGCTGTCTGGATCTATAATATCAAAGAGCAAAAAAAGTTGTCAGCACAGTCACAAAACAAGAACTGACTGTTCATATATTGAAAAAGTAGTAAATGTAAGACAGGCTGAGAACCATCTGCACCGACTGATACAGTATTAGTCAACTAAGCCAATACAGAGACTTAACAATAGACTTTAAATAACAAATGCACTTATTAACTTTTATAGTCATCATCATATATCAATCTGTTAATGAGCACAAACACGTGAGGAGCGGTAAAATGCTAACCTCAAATAGTTGTTTTAATTACTGCTTTCGACACATTTTTTTCAAGGGTATGCAGTTAATAGGGGTCTCCTCTCAATGCACTCAACACAGAATTCTGTAGCAGTCCTTACAGCAAAAAGGTACGTACCTAGATGTAAGTTCTATGAATACATACATTACATAATGGACGGTTACTGCAGTTGTTGCATCTATGGTGTGGCAGTGTATGCAATCATACATATCAAAAATTCATACAATACCTGTACATGAAATTAACCAGATGAACCAGTATACCGCCCAGCACTACAGAGCATTATTATATCACGTAGCCTATCTGTGAGATGGTTTCAACTTGGGTGTAGCAGGAAAATTGAGATACCATAAGTGGAGTGCAACAGCCATCATCTAACCCAACAAAGTGTACATGGAATACTAAAAGTACCCAAGCAGAGCAGCCCACTGGGAAATGGAGAGAAATATCTGTCCTGCTGCTCCAAGGCCATCTCTCTCATCAATCACAGATTGCTCCAAAAGCCATGTTCTTTGACAGCAGCTTGGTAGGGGTTTGGGAATAGACAGTTTGTCTACATTCACAAATATTTTGACCCAGCAGGGAAAGCAGGGAGGAGTACCTTGGGGTCATTTGTCTTGTCCCAGTTGATTTCATTGTTATTAGATCATCTGCCTTTCCAGAGCTCCTATATGTACAGCGTTTAATTCAATCCACCCACTTGATGTAATGAAAAGCCAATCATGTAGATGGACTGAGGACCCTGTTAAATTGAAAGCTAGAATTTCAGTTACTGTTTTTCAGTCAAACATGTAATAGCCCAAGTGATATTAAAAGGTTAGAAAACATGTTGTAGAGTTGTAGTCTACACAATACTGTAAATTAAAGCAAAATAGTTACTTTTTTATATTAAAAACATATTGCGGAAGCCACTAGAGACAGAGCTTTCAACTCACAAGAGTTGTGATTTTTATCATAACTTAATTAAGTGCTTTACATTGTAGCAAGTGAATGTTTAATTTGACTGTAATTGGCTGTGGCTTATTAATGCTGGTTAAAAGAAGGTCTTGGCCTTTGTATGGTTAGATATGCTCTTTGCACATGTGCACAAAGATGGTTTTGTAAAAAAAAAAAAAAGAAGTAACATTTTCTATAATAAAAAAAAAAAATGGTTTTCATATAAACAGTCTTTATCATATGCCATATCCATTTCACACAGCTAGTCCTCAGACTGTTCCATTTAACTCCAACCAAATATCAGATATAACCCAGCGATAACCAAGTGACAACCAACCGTAATGTCACCAATTGGTTTGTGAACTGCCACTCTGAAGCCTCAAGTCCGGTATTTTGGCCGTCACCATCTTGCTATTTTGGACCTAGAAGCGACCATATCCAAACAACCTGGGGAGGAGCGATCACTCAATCTGACTCTATCTGAATGGGAACCTGAGAACACTAAGCCTGCCCACTTATAACAGAAACCTGACTGTACCACAGGCTTGTCAGTCAATCAGACATGTTACCCAAACACACTGCTTTTTGAGGCCTAATATCTAATTAATGATGGGATTATTTTCAGAACCAAAAAACGAATAAGAAGGATTGACTTTAGCACATGACACCATTATGACTTGTGGAAAAGAAATATTATAAAAAGACAATTAGATTAGCCAACCTTTGGTGGTATTGCGCTTTAAGGCACTTTCACATTGGTTTTCTTTTCAGAGACAGAAGCTATGTCCTCTTTTGTATACATTCTATGTGTATACCTCAACAACATACCACAGCTGGCCTATTATGCAGCTGTTATCAAGAATAAACACTAAAATAGGTAAATATATTTATTAATACAAAATTGCCTGGCCGATTTACTTTAGTTAGCTTTTCTTTTAAAAGAACTCAAATAGATCCCTAGAAGTAATTTACCTGGGAGCCAGATGAAAGTCTCTCTAGGTGCCAAGTTGAGCCATATCTAGGCTGTTCTCAACAGACATCTAAACTGACATACACAGACACACAAACCCTTCCATACCCTTTAAAAATCATACGCTAAGTTGGAGGAATGACGAGAGTTGTCACTAGCTCAATAACGAGGACTTTTTCTTTATTTTTACATCAAACAAATAACAGCCCCAAAAATGTCTTGGTTCCTGTGATATTGTCAAACATCATCACTCAGATGTGTTAGAGGGGCAATTGATTGTTAGCAGGTTGCCATCAACAGAAAGCAAAGACTTAAACAATGCTGGGCCTTTGTGTCAGTGAGTGAGCCCCAAGTGAAGGAGGCAGAGAGGTGAGAAGGGGCAAGGAAGGCAGTATGTTCACACACGGTGGAAGAGGCTACATTCCACTGGGATTCTTAACTTCACGAAAGGGAGGGCAAAGAAGAAGAATGACTTGATGCCGAGAGGGCCTCTTAACTGGACAGTTAACAAACGGAAAGTGCGAGGCTGGTTAGACCAGACACCGGACAAATAAGCTTTGAAGGCAATTTCTCAAAAAAAAAACAACCATAAACATAACTAAGATACATCGATCATACACATGATTTTGAGAAAATGCTAAACTTGTGACAAATACATGTGCTGCAAAATATGAGTTTTTATTGTGTTTTTTCTTGGGCTGATGCTTCAGATAACAGTATTCTATATTTCAGCTCCCAAAACAGCTGATTCCAGTGGGTTTTAAAGCAGCCTACACAATTACTTTCACTATCAGGTATCTGAAATCAAATTCTGAAAAACAAGTGGAAAAATTGAGTATTTCCAAGCAGGTGTGTTTGTGATCTAAGCTCAGAAAAAGGACAGAATGTCATTTTTTGGAAAAGCCTTTGGAGGCTCCCAAAACTGGGACAAGGTCTTAAAGCAATACTCATGTGGTGGAAATGGAGTGGGGAAGGTGAGGCCCCAGGAGGGGCTTAGTCTGATGAAAGACACCACCTGGAGGCCTTCAGCGAGCATCCCATATCAGGTCCTTCTGAGTCACAGACCCAACAGGCTTCTTTGTAAAGTGATAAAACTACACTTAAGAAATAAAAACTAGACCTCAACCAATACAGTGTGATAGTGAAACATAATTCTTTCTAGCTGCTGCTGAAAGTTATCTGACCAGAGGGAGTCAAATTTCTTACTACTACTCTGTCTTGAATGAAGTCACACTCTGCATAACTCTAACTCTCACTCTCCCCAGCTTCACTGCTTTTTTTTTTTCACAGAGCTGTGAAACACAATGGAAAGCGTACGATCATCCCAGCTGTCTCCCATTACTGGCTCTGACCAAAATTATTTACACGCCTGCTTACTGGAACTATGGAGAGAGAGAGAAAGAAAGGGGCGGAATTCGGTTTACTCCTGCAGATTTGCGTAAGCGCACTCCTAACGGAGGCTGACAAGATATGACAAACGTGGAAGATCAATCTGTAGAAACCTGTCTGCCGCAGTTCACTCTGGTGCACTTTCTTGTACTGTGTGTGTTTGTGCGAACAAAAGAGTGAAGCCAGTGAGTAAGTAAATCCAAGTAAATACTCCACAATTCAATTTACAAACTAGTGTTAATTTAACAGGGTAATGCTGGGGATACCTTCATTCAACAAGCAAAAGCTGTAAACAGACACAGAGCCACAATGACTGCCTCCTTCTTGACAGCACTGTTAAGATAAAGGCTTCACCATGGGGGAGAGCAGACCTGTAATTAGACACACTCAGAACTCCCGTTGCTATGTAAACATCCAAACCACTCTGCCTAGCAGCACACTGCCTCTGTGCTGTGCTTCTCTGGCTCCTTGCGTGAATCACAGGGCAACATCTGGTTTAGCACGCTGGAAGGGACTTCGTCGGTTTGGCACATAGTGTGTGTGTGGAGTGTGTCGATTTGGACCAGAAGACCTACGCCTGCGCCTGCTTCTCTCCTCCCCCTGCCTACCCAATCTCTCAGATTACAATGGTTGCACAATGCCTTTTGGCAGTCATGACTGCTGACCTTAAGAAAGCACCGTGGATATAGAGACAAACCTTTTGCTCGACTGTGAGGAGAAAAACGTTACAACCACTTTTGGCTTAGTAGTGACTGTTGTCTGCCAAGAGCATAGAAAAATGCAGACAGAAAGTTCTTCACTTTACTGTAAATCTGAAAGTTGAACATACAGACCGTGAATAAGAGCACAGTTCAAATTCTCTTTCCAGTTGTTTTGTGTAACAATCTACTAAGTGTGGCTTTACAATCAATGGTTGAAAACAAATTCACAACAATGGCCTCATCATTCATCAACCCACAGAATCAGGATAGACAATAAGAGTAGGAGAAAGTAATTCTGCACTCAATAGTGCTGTTTGTTTTTCAGGGAGCTACCAGCCTGGCCTTGTGCCTTCAGTATCACCAGCATCCTGCTCGAGTTGTTTCTGGCAAGAGCCACAAATTAATATATGGCATGACTCCTGCAAGACCTTATTTCAGACCAAATGTCCCCAATATATCCTTCACAAAATTACCATAATGGCAAGTTGAGGAGAGGCAACCACACACTTTCAGTGATGAAAGTTATAAACAGTAAAAAGTAGAGTGAAGCAGCAGAGCAGAGAATTGAAATATGGACGTCAAGGTGCTCTTTGTCTGATTTTTAAGAGTTATGGGAGGCTAAGATCCTGGATTGCATTACGCTGAGAGGAGACTCATTGCAGACTAATCTAAGCATTACGCAAGAGATCTCCTGACAATTTTAAAGGCAGATGTGACTGTTTACACAGATGCTGCGAGATAGGAGAAATAGGCAGTAAAAGACGAAGAGAGGTGAAAAAGAGAGGCTGACGTGGTGGTGTACAAAAATATCAATAAACAACTGATGAGTCTACCATTGACAGTTAAAAAAAAAAAAAAAGGTGAAATTGGGAAAAAGTAGACGGATTGCTTATCCCTGAAAATGGACCAAAATGTGTTTTTTGACCTGTATTTTCTTCGTTCAAAAATGAACTGACTGGATACCTCAAGTAATCAGCAGAAACTTTATCATTAAAGTATTAAGTGCATTCATTGCCAGTGCATTTTGGAGGAAAGGGCATTTAGATGTCTGACTGTAAATATCGGTCCCTCGTGACACACTATAACAATGCGTCTTGCCGTATGAGGAAGAATTTAAAGGAAAACTTCATACGGGACTTCATTGTGTTGGAGATCCTGGCATTGTGGGAGAAATTATGTTTGCTCTACCCACAGCATAGACTGACTACACTGCTATTGTTTGAGCAGAAGTCCACTCTCTGGAGTGCACTTCAAACCTCCAGAGAATACACAAGAACTTTTGAAATAATAACATATGGCAGCATTTGGACTGAAAGTATGAAAAACGCAAACCACACTTTTTTTGGAGTGCATGTAATGTAGCATTGGACCTTCTGGGTAATTATTGGTGTGCTGCCACAGAAAAACAACACTGGACGTTGCAGCGTAAAGCTGGAGTGAGTTCAAACCCGGAGCCGTACATTGTGAAACCAATCTCTGTAAACAGACCATTTTATAATCTGAAAGATAGAGAAGAAGAAAGCACACTTGATTCTTAATGTGGTTTTTGCCAGATGGTAGCTGACTTGACAGATTTTTCATCACAATGACACAAGTGTCAGGCTTAGGTCAGTAAATTAAATATTTTGGTAAACTTACCAAGCACAGTAAACCAATGCTGAATTTTGGTATTACTAAGAAGTAAAGTAACAAACATGACATTTATTTATATGAGGACATTTTACATTATACTTATAATTATTATGTTTTCACGTCTGACATCATTGCATCCTGCTCTAAAGATAGTGGTGACTGACTAAAGTGTATGTTCGGGTGTCAGAGATACAGGGATGATCAAAGGCACACAAGTTCTGCAAATTCTATTGTTGCCTGCGAATAGAGTGCAACCACAGTGTTTGAGTGTGAGTATTCCAAATCACGTCGCCTGATCAACGTCAGCGCGTAAGTTACAAGCATTACTCATGAAGGTTGGAGCTTCCCCCTGCTTTTCTCTGTCTTTGCATTGTTTGTTTCAGTTCTCTATGTTAATGAGAATTTGGCAGTGTTTGAGTCTCATTCCAACCAATCTGACACGTACATGTAGACCTGCTGAGTGTTTGTATTCTGAGATTGATCTTGTCAGCACTTTTTTGAATGTAAATCCTCCTTACGACTCTGACAAGCACTGTCTAGAAAGGCATGCTGATGGAAAGGGCGGAAAATCCCATAGCATGTCAAAATTGTGATTGTCTGACAACACAGCACTACAAGACTCCGTCCTGACATCGTAGCTGCACGGCTTTGACTTTGACGCTGACCTATTTAATTACATTGTATCTGTATGAACGAACAACAGTCATGTATATCTGATAATTAGTTTCACAAACGCATAAGTGGTGAGAGAAACTTACCTGCAGATGCCAGGCAACATATTGCAAGAAGTAACAAGGGAATTGGGGATCTTTGAGCCATTTTATTATCCTGCAGCTTCCAGTGTGATGAAGGTGGGTGAAGCGGCCTTTCTCCTGCTTTTCACAAAGGTTTTCCTCCCAGTGAATGGATACACAGGAAGTCACCTTCAAACTCCAGCTGTAGAGTGAACGAAAACAGAAGACGTCAGCCAAAAGAAGCAGGTTAAATTGGAGCAAAGACAAACAGCAAGGAGCTGGTCTCTGCCTAATATTACAGTTGTGGTGTCTCTAGGAAATCGCATGTTCAACAAATCTCTGCATTAGTTGCGGGAGCTTGCAATTTAACAAATTTCACACAATTTTTCTATGCAGTAAAGGTTATAAATAGAAGCTTTGCTGAGGCCTCAGCAACTCCTTCTTTACAATCAGCAAAGCAACAAACAAACAAACCACATGACACTGACAGAAAAAGAACTGCCAAACCAGAAGTGACACTTTTTGTGGGTGAGTCTAATCATACAGTCATGTTATTTAACATGTTAAATAACATGACTTTTATACACCATTACAGTTGCATGAGTCTGCATTTCATTTAAAATGTTCTTTCTTAAATGTGTTGAATTAATGTTATTTATAAATCAATTAAAACCCCTATTTTGACCAAAAATGTAGTTTATATATATTGCAGTCGCAAACAGTTTTGTAAAGCGACGTCACTTTAATAACTTTTTCAAAGCCATAGTTCTGAAAGTTCAGAAAACAAAAAAAAGACAAGAATCAAAATGTTTCCAGCTTTTTCTTGAATGACTCTTTCTTCATTAAGTAGTGAAAATAAAAAAATAAAACTCAATCTTTTTCATTGATTTGCAATTTTTGCCACTTACCACAACTTTACTGCAAAGAAATCATATTAAGTTCCACCAATTAAATCGAACATGTTTGATCGCAACAATTACAAAAAACTCCAGGGGGATCGTAGTATACATTAAGGGAGTGATTAGATTAGACAAGACAAGGAGCAGCAGTTTGGAGACCAGGGGATTAATCTGGGAGGGTTAATTAGGGGTCATGTATGCTTCAAAGTACGGTGCTGCACACACTTTCTCAAGCTGGGGTGCCGGTCAGAGTGTGTAAGGAGTGTAGGACGGATGACTGACTTGCTGGGTGTGAAGCACTTTGGAACATGCCATACTTTATTAACACACTTTAATTTAGAGCGTCAGGAAACACTGTGACTCTCCAGTGGGGTCCTGAGTAAGCAGCTTAGTACCACTACACTGATCAGCATGACCTTGCCTGAAGCTTTAACTTCAGTAATCTAACCCCAAACACTCACTGCCATGACAGGGTAAAAAATTTTTTTTTTAAAAATGCATGTACTATTACACACTACATATATCCAAACGTTTACACACTTTGTACAGTTTCATTTAACTGACCTGGTAACAAGAAATACTCAAATTAAGAAATGTAATGTTTGATGTGACTTACAGTGTGACATCAGCTAAAAGGGGTCTTTATATAACTTTATATTGGTTTATTTGATCAGACGAGCATAGAATATAATAGCATTTGAAAGTCATCATGTATATTGCACCATTGCACTCTGTGTGAATTATCTGTTCTTCCTTTGTTTGCTATTCAGCAAAATACAGACATCGCAATACATTGCTATGTGTTTCTCTCCAGCCTTTTTTAAGCACTATAACAGAAGTACCCACTTAAGGGTATACTACCTTTGTAGCATAAGGGGGCAACCACTTTTTATACATTATGAGCCATGTCTAAAGGGCTGTCTGTATTGTGTTCGTAAAGTCGCTCGAACGCTTGCTTTTCCTGTCGTATGTAGTGGCTAGAAAAAAACAAAATGTCCCTTTAAGTGATGTCCCCCCACTGGTGCATCTCCAGTTTCTTTCTTCATTCTCTTCATTTTCTGTTCTCGAATGTAATGTAGCAATGGAGGCCCTTGCAGCTGTTAAGAGACTGTTATTCTCCCTGACTAGCTAACAAGCTGTACCCAGCATGCCTTTCAACAGTATAAAAAAGTATAATTAGTAATAGGTTAATGTGTATTCCATCATACACTCCACATGCTACTATATAGAGCTTTTCACAGCAACATAATAGTTACCTATTAGATCTGTGAAGTTCACATGATGAATTATTGGGTGCCTCTCTATATGGGGGCCCGGAGGTGACTTATGTTCTGATATGAGGCTTTGTAAATAAAGTTTAAACAAATTGAATAAGCCCAATGAGTAGTCATGGCAGTTTTTCCAGCTATGCACCACAATGGCAGTGTATGAAAAATGCATATGATTTGTGAAGTAAACACCAGCTAACCAGATGAACTGGTATACAACTCAGCACAGTATTCAACCACATTGCCAAAGTCCCCTTCTTTGGTAGTGGAACAAACACAACAATGAGTTAGTGAGAGCTGTCGATGAATCAGCAAGGTTTGAAATGAACATGAATGCAAAAATAATGTTTTGTTTGAATAAGTCAAAAGACGAAGCTAACTAGGTTACAACAAACTGAAAAACATGATGGCTTACCCCAAATGTTGAATATTGTGAAAAGACAGATGGTTTACATGTCAATGGCTAACAAGGCTTGTTAGAGGAAAGGGGGGGAAATGTCTTTCAACATTCACAGACTATATAAGGCTGTGACAAGCTATAGTAAGACGAGCACCATGGAAGATATCAGTGTGTCTCACTGCCCCATTAAAATGTCATTCAGTTGTTGCCATGGAAAAAAAAAACACTGAGAGGCGTACAATTTAGCTGCTCTTTCCACAAATATGTCCAAATCTTTTGAAAAAAGGGAGAAAGATTTCACAATAGCTGCAGAATCATTGAAGTTTTTATTTCCTTTAAAAAAAAAAATACAGAGAATTCAAATTCTAGTTTGATGCTAATTTATAACTTCATTTAAGTCAAAGTTTAATATTTACCAAATTCAATACACCTCCAATTTAGTCTATCAATTATCAAGTGGATTATTGAAAGACTAAATTGGTACTAACTTATTCTGAAGAATCATGTTGGCTCTGAGTAATTCTAGCGTGCTACTGAGCAGGTTGTGGTGGGCATCTTTCTAGAAAGATGTGGTCTCCACACACAAAAAAAGTACTTTCCTGAGTGATTGAAGATTCTTTACGGCAACCAAACTAACTATAACTCACGTTGGATGTCAAACCCATGTGGTGAAAGTGCAATGACAGGATCCGTGTGCGCACAGTTTAAAGGCAGCGTCTTTGACAAGTACAGTGCATTGTAGAAGAAACAGATGTGCTTCTGTGTGACTTGTGGTCAACCATAGAGTGTGCATGGGAAGTGATGCACAAAGTACCGAAGGTGCATCGCTCTGCACTGCAAGCAGCTTGCACATAACAAAAGGACCTTTCACAGTGTGGGTGCTGAGGAGGCTGGCAAGTCATTTTGGAAGATCATGACAAATATTACACGTTCAGGTAGTCAGGAAGAGCCAGTGCCATCTGTTTGATTTATGCCCCTCCTTGACCTTCATCATCTCACTGACTAAACAAAGGTAAACTGTGCTGCAATACCATATGAAAAGCCAAGACCAAATCAAAGGAGATCGACTGTTTCATGACTGAAACAAACTAGTGTCTTACTCTTCTGATGCATCTCAGAAGAGCAAGATACTGAAGCAAGTCTGCACTGGGGTAAAATGATTAACGGGGCTAGTGGAAAGGCATTTATGTTATATTGAAAAATTTAAACACAGACTTTGTGAATTTGTTTTGGGTTGAGGTAAAGGTTTCACTCCAAAAGCTCAATGCCACAGTGCTGGTTTTGTTGCAGCAACAACTCAAATCACCTCATGTGACTTCTGTTCAACCCTGACCGTCTAAGCCGAGCAACTATTTCACCCAAAGAAGATCTGGAAAGTACATCAGAACATACAGACCCTGAACTGAACGCACTGAGCAACACTGAAACCAAGCTACATATTTGTGGTCACATCAACGTTAAAGGGCTGGCTTATATCTGTGTCATCACGTACGTATACACTGCAGTTAAGTGTTAAGATCAGAGGGCATACACTATGTTCCTGACATCACAAAAGCATACATGACATGAAGAGCCTCAAGAAAAGGTTGAGATGTCTCTGTTACATGCTGCATCTTGCGTGCATTTTGTGGTGTATGAGTAAGATGGTAAGACTTACTAATCTGACATGAGCTTCATAAATTCATCTTAATGTTCATGTGATCATAAGACCTGGTGAATGATCTTAAATGAGCCCTTCTGCACTTTCAGTGTGTACGTATACAGGCTAATGCTGATAAACCACCAAACTTCCCACTCATTCCATCACACAAACACAGCTCTGAAACAAAGTCATGGTGCTGTCTGTACACACACAAAAAAAAAAACACATTGAGGTGGGACTTGCTGCAAACATCCTGGACTGAGCTAAGATCCTGATACTTGCACTCATTTGCTAAATGAGTCACCGCAGATTAAGAATGTTCACACATTCTGTGATCAATAAGAGGCCAAATAATCATTAGGCTACACTTTTTAGTAGTCATAATTAGATTTTGATATAACTTGAGATCCTGACGACTCGATAAAACGTCATCTATAAAGATGTCAAAACTTCATAAACATGGTAAGACTTCGTCATCTTGATAGATAGATAGATAGATAGATAGATAGATAGATAGATAGATAGATAGATAGATAGATAGATAGATAGATAGATAGATAGATAGATAGATAGATAGATAGATAGATAGTTATTTTTTATTAATCCCAAGGGGAATTTTTTTGTATTTATCTGCACTAATTTTGTCAATTACTGATGACTGATTTATTGTTCCTATTACTCCAAACATGTTCTGTTTTTCTCTGTTTTAAATCATTGAAAACTGAATAGCTTTGGATTTGGGACAGAATGGGACAGAATTTGCAAGACATCATGAGGACTTTGGCTCTTTCAAACTGGCAGTTTTTCATTGTTTGTTTTTTTATGTTTTACACAGGTTACTAAACAACAAATAGACTAGGTGAGGGAGTAATCAGTAAATCTGCCAATTATAAAAAAGAATAGTTATTTGCAGCAATAGCCCTGCACTGGTCATTAATATGTAGGAAATTGCTGTGAATACAGAAAATGTGTCAAATAAAATGTAAGCTAAAGAAGCATTCAAATATCCCAAACATGATCACCTCATCTTCTGCCTGAATAACACACAAAATATGGCAGCCATTATTCCACTGTCATTTACTTGTCACCTTACAGGAGCGCGTGGACTGCCAACGACTGAGTGCAAACACACACACACACACACACACACACACACACACACACACACACACACACACACACACACACACACACATACGTCATGCTGTTATCTATTCGAAGGGAATTCCTTACTGCAAAGACACTGTTTGTTTGTGTTTCATGTTTTCCCCCTTTTTTGATAGACGCGACCAAAACAGGGGGGAAAAACCAAAACATAAACAAGAGTAACTGTAAGGGCAATAGCTTCAAGACAGAGGAAGAAGATCTGCATGTCAACAGATTCATGACACAGATGTTCAGCTGGAGTTAACGGGCGGTTAAGTAAACAGAACAAGCTGAAAAGGAGCAGTTTTACACTATCCACAGACACATCATGAGTCGGCTGTCTTTTAATCAAGCATACTCGTTTGGAGATAAGCTGAGCGGTAACAAGTCAAAGCGTCAGCCGTTGAAAACAAGCGGACGTACCATGCAGTCTTCAGAAAATGCCCGAGTAAACTTGGTTGAAGTTGAAGTAGCTCCGGTGGATGCGAGTATCAAAGTCGTTCTTATCTCGGCTGTACATTCACACTGTTTTAGAACAAAACAACACTGTGGGCGAAGTTGGTGTGGTATTTTAGCAGCGTGTGTGAATACTCGCTCCAAGTTCTACACAGTTTACTACACTATCTGCTGCAGCTCCCTTTTCACGAAGGGCTTCATCTGGGGGCGGGGCTAGGAGGGACGGGGGCTGAGCTGTGCGCGAGACGGGCTGCTGCAGTGCTTCCCAGAGCGGCGTGCACGGTGGGTCTCCTCAGGAGCCGCTGCAGGAGGGTCAGAGTGGGTCCCCTCAGTAACTTATTCTTATTTATCAAATACATTTAAGTCCAGTTCTGAAAATGCATAACTGTACCCGTCAATGTCTTTGACGGATGATGAACCTCATACAGAAATTAAAACATGTTGTAGGGCTGCATTAGGACAGTCTTATATCACATGAGGGGCCCATGGAGGGATCTGTATGTGGGGGCCTTATGCCAGTTTATGTCTTGTTATCGACAGTGTAAGGTTTAATAAAATGATATTCTCAAAAGGTGCCATACTGTATGTAGTTTGCATGCTTTTACTTATGTAAGTTTACACTGTGGTATTAATTATTCAAATGAAAAACACTTTTTTACTACTGGTTTTAACAGGCACTCTTACCACATGTGAGGGCAGTGTAGTGCCTTGCCTGGGTTTAGGTTAAAAGACCTGCAACGGCTGCAGGCATCAAATACATTTTAGGTTGAAGATGGGAACTTTACCTCCCACTATTTTTGGCAGCTGTACCTCATCCAACCTTTGTAAATCCACAAATGGCTTAAACAGATGTACAAGCATACTCACATAATGTTAAAGTATTTCTCCTACCTGATGTAAATGTCTTTGGAATGTGCATCATCACACAGGGCACACAGACATGAACAGACATGAATTCAAACTCATTGCAGCTGTGGGAGGAAACCAGAGTGGTCACTGGGTAGATTTGGGCAGATGTCCTTGCAGCGTGCCAGCAAAAACGTACACTGTCAATGAAAACAATTATCCTTGGAATTAGAAGCCATTAGGAATATGCAGTTTTTTAAGCCTATCAGTATTTTTATATATTTTCTAAAAATCATGCTTTTTAGATAATATGATTTAATATACACTTGTGTGTATGCGAGTTACCTTTAACCCTTTTAGTAATTAGACCATAAGAAATAACTCTCGCTGACTTTATCTGGATCTGTATTATTGATTTAATCACCCACCTCAAATGTTTGTGTTGTGTTGATTTCTGTTCCTATCAATTGTTTCTTCATACTTGAAGCTGAATCCAACCTTTCGCCCACATGCAATAACAAATGACAGCGCCACATGAAGCAGTAATCGATGGGGAAACTTGATGTGTCACAAAATGACCAAAAGGCCATGTTCCCAGGTTAAAAAAAAAAAAATGCAATTGATGCTCGCTGAATTCCAGTCAGCTGCATCAGTTGTCAAATCATGATAATGTTCATGCTGGCTTATACTGTCACAGTTTACTGAGACTCTTGAATATTAGTTATCATTGATGTTACCACCTGTGCATCTTTGCTACAATGACATGGTCACTATGTCTGCTGTGAAACCGACGTATACATTCAGTTTTAGCATTGGTTTTATTATTTTTCTAAACAGTCTGAAAGTACAATGCAAAAGATAAAGCTGTTGCAAGTTTGAGGCCACAACTAGACATTGCCAAAAGTGACAGCAGTGCAGACTGGTTTGCACTGCTGTAGTCACATTCAAGCATTCTAAATGTGAAACAAACAACCTCTATAATTCTTTTTTTAATTATTATTATTAAATTGTCCAAAAGAAATAATGATAGTTTCAAAAATAGTCTTTCAACAGAATATACAAAAATCGATATAGAAAATGTCAATTTCAGTGTCCCTCAGCTAGTTATTCTTTTTCAGGGCAAATGGGAGAACTTAAGCCAACCTATAATGGTCGAGTATAAAGTCACCAAAACCATCACAGAGGCTGAAATAGAGAAATTTTAAAGGTACCTATTATCTACCTGATGTAAATGCCTTTGAAATGTAAGAGGAAGATTACGTGATGTGATTTCAAATAATATCGGTATAAATTTCGATGGCCTCTGTTTGGCAACAAGACACTAAAGACAATAATTTACCATAGTTTGCAAAACATTTGGTTGTGAGGAGAGTAGACAAGATGCATCACTTCTGGAACACCGTTCATTAAGCATTATGAATTGAAAGAACTAACATGTCCGGAAAGCCATGTTTTTAACTTATGTTATAGGTAATGTGGTTGTTATAATATGTAGGTAATGTTAAAAAGGATGTACCCCCTTCCCTTCCCCCCAAGACCCATATTAAGTGCATTCCACCTCCGATGTGATATATAAATTGATTTTAGGCGAGAAGGTTTTCATTGTCATCATATCAGCACGAGGACAGATATTATTATCAGTTTCGTATTTGGCATCTCAAACATTTTCATGTTTAAATTTTGGGTGGTTTCTACTAGTAGGATGTAAAATTTATTTTTACAGCTCTCACAAGACATATTTGTCACATCCTTTCATTTCACCACCCCACAACCCCAATCACAAGCACTAAACTGTGTGTGGAAGAATTTCTGTGTCTGAAATCTCTTGTACCCTCAAACAAACACTGAATAGCTTTGCTGTGATATCACATTTCCCCTGGAAAGGAGATGCCGTATGACTTTGTACAACATATATGTCAGCTTAGTGATTCGCTGCTAATGAGATGGCACCTGTGACAAGAGGGAAGGAAACTTTTGTTGTGGAAAACACACAAAAACACATTGATGTTCTGCTTTTGAGAGTTGACAAGGAAATGCTCAAAGGGATAACATTATTTTAGATCTCATACATATGCATGCCTTCGTTAAAGCGTTCCACTTTGTTTATTTACAGTGTGTTAAGGTTGTGAATGCAGCTGAGATGAAGGGGAATAGAAAGTGTAACAGTGCATCAGAGATATGAGCAGTCTGAAGCAGCTTCACATGCCATTAATGTAACTCCAGTTGATTGCACTAGCTGTCAAGTCCAACCATTCTGTCATAGAGGCTCCCCTCAGTGCAAATGCCACCAAGTGTTTCTGCATAAAATAAAATAAATCTCAGTATTTAGTAGGAGTTACATTACAGGCAAAACAAAATTTTAAAACACGTTTTTAGGCTTAAATGTGTTCATTTTTGTTGATTTATCTTATTTTCTATCTGCCCTTGCTATTATGTATGAGTTAATATATATATATACATATGTCAAAGTGTATATAGTGTTTTTGTTTGTTTGTTTATTTGTTTAATTCGTTGCACTGTTATTTAGTTTAATTTCATATTATTGTGTTTTTATTTGTATATAATGTGCATTTCTACATTTTTTATATTCAATATTTTTTGTTTATTTATTCTGTCATTTTCATTGCTTTACCCTGTACCTGTACATGCTACAGTCACAAAAAAATGTCCCCTTACGGGATTAATAAAGTGTCTGTCTGTCTGTCTGTCTGTCTGTCTGTCTGTCTGTATCAGAGTTGTTCCAAGAAAAAACTCGATATAAAGACCAGACCTTTTGTAATGTGCTCTGGACAGATGAACCAAAGATGAGTTTCTTGGCCACAGTAACAGCAGACATGTTTGGTGCAGACCAATGACAGCTTTTTAGATAAACCTCATACCATCTGTGAAGCATGGTGGTGGAAATATTATGGTTTGGTTTTGCTTCACTGCCTCAGGCACTGGGCAGCTTGCATTCATTGATTTAACTATGAATACTGCATCATATCAAATAGCTTTTGAAGATAATGTGAGGCCATCTGTTCCAAAGATGAAGTTGAACAAGTCAACCTTTTAACAGGATAATAATCAAGAACGCTAGCAAATCCACCATGGAGTGTCTCAAAAAGAAGAACCAGAGGGCCATGGAGTGGCATGTTTGGAATAGAAAGCCCAAATTTGAATCCCATTAAAATGTTATATGGGGATTTGAAGCAGGTGTTTAATGCAAGAAAACCCTTAAATATCTTGCAGTTGAAGAAATTTGGCAAGCAAGAGTGATCAAACATATCAGTAAGCTGATGTCACAGACTGGTGCTCAATTATGCAAAAGAAGTTATTTCTGATAAATGGGGACAGATGTGACCTTACTTTTTCCACAGAAGAGTATGGCATGATATATTTGTTGAACAAATGATGGAAAACATTATTTTTTTTCTTGTGGTTGTATTCAAAGATACCACCTTTATCTGTAGGCACTGCATCAAAAGGATCAAATGTTTGCTTGTATCTATAAGTTAAAAAAGACAACACTTTCCATGGGATGTACACCGTACTTATTCAGATGACTCTTTCTGTGTGTGTGTGTGTGTGTGTGTGTGTGTGTGTGTGTGTGTGTGTGTGTGTGTGTGTGTGTGTGTGTGTGTGTGTGTGTGCATTTGTAACAGCATGCTTACTTTACTTTGAATCAGGTTGCAGTAATCTTTTGTTAATGAAAAGAATAACTTGTCATTACAGTGAGAATCCCTTTTGCTTTGTCGCTGGTCCAGCAACATCTTTGGGACACTCTAAATATTTGATTTGGGCAGCAATTGGTATTGGACTGCTGCTGACTTGAGTTGCAGGGTGTTAAAAGAAGGCCAGACTGAAGACGGATTTGCTTCCTCATACTTTCTCAATCACATGAAGGTAAAACAAAATGCCAAAGCCAGTGTAAAAGCTTCACTCCAGCTGGTTCTCGGTACTTCACCGTGACTTTGAACAGAGTAGGACAGTCTCCCACATGTTCTGACTTAGATTTTGAATCCTGACCAGTAGTAGGGAAGATGAGATAATAGTCAGTATTGTACAGAATTGCTTTTATTATAAAACTGTGTTTAGTGTCTTGCAGAAACAAATCAGATTTCTATTTAAACTTGGACTTACCTTTTAGTTAATTTTCAATACTGTCCAAACATCATTGAGTTACTCAAATAGATTTCCCATATTTTACCAACAACATCATGAGGCACATTATAACCACACACCAGGTAAAAAGCCAGTCAATCACAGGTTCCTCCATGTATTAAGGGTGTTTTCTGTTTCATCTGGATGTTTTTTTTCCCCAAGATAGTGAAGTCTGAAAGGAAATGTGTGCATAGTTAATATTTTCTTGTATTTCACCTTAAACAACCAGGTGGATCGTTGTCTGCGCCTCTCCCACCTACTGTCTATACTGATTGTTTTTTTTTTTTACATACAGTACAGTTAGATTAGATTTGACTTTATTAACCCTTTAAGCCCTAGAGCCCCCCAATTGGGGGCCAGGGACTAAACTATTATTAAAATATGGACATATATACTGATATTTACACATCTGAACAAATCTCACAAGTGTTCCCTTTATTATTTAAAAAAAATAATAATAATAAAATAAAATATATATATAAATTGTTGTTGTGGTTGCAGAGATATATCCTTTTAGCAATTTTCAATCAGAAGCCTAAAAAATAGGTTTGTTTTTAAAGGGTTAATCCCACAGTTGGGAAATTTCTGAAAGTGTATGGGATGTGCTCACAAATCTTGGGTGTGTAAAGAGAGCAATTATAGTTCAGCCTTACTTAATAAACTGATGAAACCTTGTAACAAAAAAACAAAAAAATACATTGAAACCACATTCAGTGTAGTATAAATACTTGGAAAACACAAATATCTGGACTCTGTTGCCCTCTTATGGATGATACAGAGCAAGGCTGTTCGTGGACCAGGTATGGATCTGTTATTAAAACACCTCCTATCACCATTTTTTAAAGGTTGGCAACTGCGACACGTTCAATGAAGAGGCCACATATTTGACTGTGATTAGAATAATTTCTGATGCATCAAATTTAGTAAAGTTGCTGTTGAGAATTTTTTTTAACAGGTTTGGTAGCATTCGTGTTCAATGACTCCTTTGTATGAGGTTGTTAGTACAACAGAAGTATTAACAGCAAAATGTACTTTAAAAAGTAAAAGTACTTTTTGTGAAATGGAAATGGCTCCAGTCAGTTCTATGTTATCACTGTACTAATTGTTACATGTGTCTTTTAATTTGCAGCTGACTGTATTTGCTGCTAGCTTGGTTTGTCTCAAAAGAATGCATCAAATTTAATAAATGCTTTGTATGAAAAAGCTTACTAACAACTACAGGTATTAAACGCATGTAGTTGTGTTAAATGTAAAGTATCTCCAAAGTATGAAGTATAATTAAAATGAAGTGGTTTAAACTTGTAAATTGAGAAAAATGTTCTTAATTCCTGATCAGCAGCCCTTTCCCTCACTTGTTTTGATATTTCAAAAACAAATATCCATTGTTACTCCTCACTTTTGCAACATCGGGGGACAGAGCCTTTTCCTTTATTACCTCCTCCCTTCTGAACAAGCTTCCTGTCATTGTCGGGAGAGCACACACTGACTCCGTTTTTATGGTCACATTCAAAACTCATTTTACACGACGGTCTGACGTGCCACCCATTCCTTTCCCTTTCCCAACTTCCCTGCACTTGGTCTTTTATTACTTGAATTTAGGACTACCGTGTTACATATTTGTATGTTCCCCATCAGTTAAAATGTATCTTTACTGCTCTACTCTGCCAAAAATTATGTTTTGCTGCAATAGGATTTTTAGTTTTTTCTTGCTGAAACCTGATTTGTTTTGAATAAAAAACTGAATTATATATATATATATAGTTTATATTTCCCTTTTGGTTTTAAGTTGTTGAATATATTGTTTGGAAATGTTATTTTATTTGCTAAGGTAGTAAAAATCCTTACCATACTGTACCAAAGTGACATTTGTGTTTGTAATGTGCATTTAGATTTAAAATATTTCTTGGTTCAGAAAATACTGATTACCAGTATTTTGCATCAGTTGAAGTAGCTTCTTAGAAGGAAGGAACAAAGCTGTGATTCTGTAATGTGACTATTGAGTTGTACAGATATTATTATAATTTAATTTTCTTTATATTGCCAGTAAGTATTATTGAAAGGATTTATTTTAAACATGTGAAAACTGAAACTGCTTTCAAGTTGATTTCGATCTTGAGCACAGCAAAAGTTACCACACGTAATGGTCACAGACATCAAAGACGGGACGATTTGTCAAAGATTTGTGGGGAAATTCAGGTCACAGGAAGTGAATTTATGTCTACTTCGAGTGACTCCGGTGAAAGTCAGTTTTACTTCAATCGTTTAAATACTCTCTACTCTCTCTTTCTAAACTGACAGACACTCTTAATAAAGCGATCGTATTTCTACATCTTGGTCACATGTTTTGTCTGCTTATATTTTCCATCTTAACAAACATTCTTGGTGGAGACAAGTTGGTTGCTTCTTCTTTTTTTTTTTCCTGTCCAATGAACCCGTATTTCCCTGCTTCTGACTGTGCACGTGAATTCACCGCTCCGCCCAGCCTCCAGTTCTCCGTCCCACAGACACATTAGCAGTCTACTTGCATGATAACTGCACCAGCCTCTTTTGCTGGCAAAAAAAAACAAAAAAACAATCGAGTGAGTGACATTATTAGTAAGAGGTTTTTACATTCATTAGTGTGTATTTGAGCCATCAAGTGAGAATTGCTCCTGTGACGGCGAGTTGCCATTTTGTGAGGAGACATGTTAAACATAAATCTTTACGTACTGCTTAAAAACCCAGCTAGCCGTAGATTTTTCTGAAGACTTGTCATTTTCATTTGACTTATTGTTGCATGAAAGCAAATGTTTGGAGCGCAGAGGGAAACACGTGGAGGACGCGTTTCGACCAATCAGTCGGCGGCCTCGATCAAAGGGTATAAATGTGCGGTGGTTGCCGTGGAGACGTCTGCCACCGAAGAGTTGAACGCAGGATATCTCGTAAGGTAATATTTAGCACGGTAATGATGAAGCCAATGCCATGTTTGACAAACGTTATCTTCTTTTAAGGTAACTCGGTGTGTGTTTGTGTCAATGAGTCGACCATTTGCGAACCGCTTCGTTTCAACAGCAAACTCCCGACAACGCCGGCTAGACGTTGGTCGGTTAGCTGTGCTCGATGATTTGCGTGAAGCGACTCGCGTGTTAGAAATCGATACTCAAAAGACGTGTAAGTTTTGCGCTGTGACGGATCAAATTAACGCGCACAAAGGGGGGAAGAGGGGATTTAAAACGAGTTGTGGCAGTGCGGTTTAGCCAGTTAGCTTAGTGAGCATGCAGGCTACAGTTCTGGGGGAACGTTAGCATTATGCTGAATTGTTACCTACTTGTACTCGTAAAAAGCTACCGCCGAGGTTACCTTGGCGCTATTTACATAATTCATTGAGCGACAGTGAAGCTGTTTAAATCCCAAACCGAAGAGTTGACAGCTACCTCCTGTTATTCATAATACAGTCGTGCTAATAGCAGCGTGGGAGTTAGCTTAACGTTAGCTGCCATACTTGCCGGTGGGCGTGACGGAGGCGTCACGTGGTGCTCTGACGTCAGTCAACAACACGGCGAGCCGCCATCCCCGCTTTTTAACGTGTTGATTACCTGGTGAAACGTTAAAAGGTGACGCATTAATGGGTGGCACGAAGAGAGTCGTCAGATAATGGTATCAGAAATGAACGTTTTGTGGTTGTTTGTTTTTCTTTGAAGAAATGCCTGTTTAAAAATCAAACCATCAAAGCAGGGAAACTTAAGTTCAGGTTCAACTGGCATGCAACGTTACCAGGCACTGACATGATTTCACTGACACTTCTTCAGGATAGACGTGACACTCAACCAGTCACACAATGTCAGGGAGCGGTGAGTTTGCCGTAATGGCTATCTGATCCCGTCTTGGGATTTGAAGGTGTAATCTCAGACTACTTGGGTTTGTGTTGACGTAGAACACCAGTTTGTGTCAGCAGTTTATGCTCGTGATAACAAACATCAACATTTAAAGCACAACTTTAATGTTTTGTTTTTGTGTTAAATAGTCAACAGAAGTAGATTGTGGTTTTAAATTGTCCATGACTACGTATCAATTCAGTGGAGTGGTTGTCTCCTGGTACACTTCAAGACAGATGCCACAAAAATGTTCATAAGTTTGCAATGAATATCAGACTTGTGTTTTTCATTTACCTTTCTCCAATCTTTAAAATCACTGATCTGATATGACTGTCGTATACTTTGTGATTTTCTTTAAATAAAATTGCTTTGTCATGACCAAAAAAAATGTAAACGGAGATATGTTCCATTTTCCAAAATCTAATAAAACTCTTGTGTAAAACAAATATTTTGTGGCATCCATCT
Source organism: Brachyistius frenatus (assembly GCF_029030835.1). Classification (NCBI taxonomy): domain Eukaryota; kingdom Metazoa; phylum Chordata; class Actinopteri; family Embiotocidae; genus Brachyistius; species Brachyistius frenatus. The sequence continues at coordinate 467,226 of NW_027210648.1, read as the reverse complement.
TGATGTGTACTTAGCGCGGTGACCTTGTTCCATCAGGCTGTCTTTCTTTGGGTTGCCTGAGCAGTCAAAATGTATTTTTGCAAATACAATCTAATTACGGTTGAGAAAGTGTATTTATTTATATACACGTGTGTGTGTGTGTGTGTGTATATATATATATATATATATATATATGTGTATATAATGTGTGTGTATATATATATATGTGTGTGTGTGTGTGTGTATAAAATATTCTTTGATTTAAAGTGGAGTTGAACACTGTACAGGTGTTTGTCAGACAGAGAACAAGTGGTGATCTCCTACGCATGCCATGCTTTTACAGACTGGCCGGAGGGATAGATTTGACAAACTATGTTTGTCTGAAACTTCTTAATGCCTACAACACAACATTATTTGCAACTTATTTATCATTTAGTCTGTGCCTTTTACAGTTATTACCCCACATTTTTGACAAATAGCTTTCCTGACTGATGGTCTGTCAGTTCACTTTTTATTTCACTTTTATTTCTGTAGTCTGTAAGAGTCTAATTTTGGTTCAAACTGGTTCTAGCGCTGCACGATTTTATAAAAAAACAAAAACGATCTCGATTTGTACATATGCAATCTCATTTCTAAATAATTCTGCTGCATTTTTATCAGGGACATCAACTGCATCAAAACAAGTGCTTCTACATTCTTTCTCAACAAATGACAGTGCTATGTTAAATGACAAAATGCAGAGCAGCAGAAATCATCAGTAAGGGAAAAAAAAAACATTTGAGACGTGCTGCGGAAAAGAGAAAACATTGGAAAATATTTGTGTTAGTAAAAGAAGACAAGTGAGTGAAGTTGATTGTTTTTATGTTACGTGTCAGATTCATAAAAACAAATTCAAAGTTGATGTGCTGATGCTATATCAGGCACAATGATATTTTTGTTGCATTTCCTTCTATAATCAGTAGAATAAACATTTAAATTGTAATAAAATCGAGAGAGAATTGATCTCTCAATTCAAAGCAAGAAAATTGTGCTTAGAATCGTGCAGCCCCAGTTGTTTCTTGTAAATGCATTATGATTTTCCTGTAGAATGTTTTTTTTTGTGTGCAAAAAACATCTAAATGTAACATTAAATCACACTCGTATGTTTCGTGTTAGTTATGGAATGTTTTTGTTGTTAATACCCATAATAACATTAATACTATATGTGCTCTATATTTCTAAAAAAAAAACATTACTTACTACCCAAACTTCAGGGACTTAATGCAACAGTCTCCTGTGTCTTTCTATCACAATGACCTCATGATGAGTTTTTCATTCTGTTGCAAGTGTGGGTCAAATGCTTCTTCAAAGTCACCAGACATTCACACCAATATGTCCAACAGAATGACAAAAATGAGATGCGCTGGACTTCACTGGATCTATTCATGTGTGGAAATACTGTTTTCATTTGTCATTTAAGAAAAAAATAAAATGCGAAAAGGATAAACAGAACTTGCAATGTAAATTATTGGGTTGGGATGACTGGATGGAAGAATGGCAACTCTGTTTCCAATGACCCAGCTTACATGGATACCTCATGGCCTATACTGGTTTTATGTAATGCAGCAGTGTTTTGAATGCATAGTTTGTAAGGAATGACATTTCATTTGTTACTGTTTTTGTACTTAACCCTTTAAAAGACAGCAAGTTGTTTGGAAATATGAATCTCTCATTGTACACTTTTGCTGAGTGCTGAGTACATTGGTGCAATTTCTGAGATCCCATAGGTGGCAGTATTACCTCTGTGTAGTAGGACAGAGCCTCTCTTGACCATCCACGAAGAGTTGATATCCGTTTAACACACATTGTCAATGGTTTAACACAGATAGCGGTTAAAAACTAGACACAATTAAGGCCTTTCCCACAACACTTTTTTTTTTAGATTTAATCGGATCATTGTCATTACTGCAAGTGAGTGGAGGTGGAGGTGGTTACTGTTTGCATATCCGTAGACCCACGTTTATAAAATGAAGGCAGAGGTTTAGAGTTTCATCTAAGTAACTTTAAGTTATTAAGGTTTTGGTTTTTTTGCCTTCTAAACATGTCATTTTGATGAACAAAGATGCCACTAGTTGTTCTGGCCCAGTTATAAAAGGCCTTACAACAGGTTATGTGCAGAGGTGATCACAACTCACCTGCAAGGTCATATTTAATATAAACCTGAAGAGGGTCAAACTATATCCTTCCTTGTGCTGCGAAATGGTTTCCATTCAGTGCAATCGACAAAGAGTCTCTCACATAACTATTGTTTAAATGATAAAGCAGGTGTTATTTTTGTTATTGTCAACAGACCCTGTGAAAAGACCAGAAGTAAAATACCATCTGACTCGCCTATTGGTACTTAACCATTAGGCCTCTTCTGAAAATCTGTAAAAGAAATGTGTCGTTTTTAAGTTGTTAGTAAATTTACCTTAAGTGGTTGTGTGTTAATTTTAAATTTTGGAAACTTTATTTGAACAGGAGTAAATGGTGCATTTGTTGAGGACTAGCATTATCTGTGGATCAGTACATATTTTGGGCTAATCAGTGAATACTTTTTGATAGGATAAGAGTTTTGGTCTTTGAGGTTTTTTGTTGTTGTTTTTTTTCAGAATAAGAATATAATTTCTGACTTATCCTGTAAAACTTTACATTGTCAGTGCATGTTATGTTTATGGTAAAATTTTGCAGCAGCAATATCAATACCAGCGCAGTCATGCTAAACATAAATGATATCTTGGTTTTGTAAGGATGTAAAACAGGCAAAACAGCTTTCACCATTGTTTATTCAAAATGTCAACATGTTTACCGAAGCACTGGAAACCACTCTTCATTCCTCATTTAGGAAACCGTGTGATGAGCTCCAAGTTGCAACAAAGCCTACCTCTGGAAGTTTCACCCTTCACGGCCTTTGGACAAGACAATGTCCAATGTGAAAGTCTGTCCCACTGTGGGTGGAAATCCCCCTCCACCGGAGGTCATAAATCCCAAGAAACCTGGACGTGTAACCAATCAGCTGCAGTATCTGGAGAAGGTGGTGATTAAAGCTTTGTGGAGGCATCAATATTCGTGGCCTTTTCGCCAGCCAGTTGATGCTGTGGCTTTGTGTCTCCCAGTAAGTAACAAAATTGTAATTGTAACATCGCAGCTGGACTCTAATGCTAAAAACTCATGAGGCATCTCAACAGCAAAGCATTTTACATTGAACTTAAAATCAAATGCATCCAACGCACTTTGTTTGGGTGAATTGGTTTCTGTTGTGCAATTTGTGAAGGAACGACTTGTATTTATTCCAGTGTGTCTTGTTTTTTCAGGATTATTATGCAATTATTACAAATCCTATGGATCTGACCACTATTAAGAAGCGTCTTCAGAATAGATATTACTGGCAAGCCCTTGATTGTGTACAAGACATCAACTCTATGTTTGAGAACTGCTATGTGTACAATAAGGTAAGGCAATATGATTTATTGTGCTGTACAACACCAAAATGTACATACAACTGTAAAGTGCATTTCAAACCACCCGCACAGGAATAAACTGAGGAAGTATTGTAATGCAAAAGTAGTTTGGTAAACTGACATCATGTACAGTAAGTAAGGACGTTTACATTCTCACACACACACACACACCCCAGAATGGTAGATCGTTTTGGGTGCTAAAGAATCTTGTATCTCTGGTGTAAACTGAATGCTCTTAAAAGTATTCATTTTCTTTCCACAGCCTGGAGATGACATTGTTTTTATGGCACAGACCTTGGAAAAACTTTTTTTGCAGAAACTGTCCCAAATGCCGAAGGAAGAGTGGGTTACAACAATCACGACAGAGGAACCAGTGAAAGGGATACAGTTAAATGCAGGTATGTTGCACAATAATTCGATGTAGTGAATTATCTATATTTATTTTTTGAAGTTCAGTAACCTTTTTTTTTTTTTTTTTTACAAATTAACTATATTTTTAAAAAAAATGTGCAAATCACAACCCCATTTCCCAAAAGTTTGGACGCATTGTAAAATGCAAATGAAACCAGAATGTGATGATTTGCAAATCATGTAAAATAATGTAATTGACAATACAACAAAGACAACATATCAACTGTTGAAACTGAGAAATCTTATCGTTATATGAAAAATATACGCTAATTTTAAGTCACATGTTTAAAAAAAGTTGGGACAGGTGCATGTTTACTACTGTGTTGCATTACCAGTTACTTTAACAACCCGTTTGGGAGCGGAGGAGATAAATTGCTGGACTTTTGGTCGCTTTTCACACGGAGGGTGCAGCGTCCATTATGTCCAAAAATAATTTAAAAAATGATTCGTCAGATCACTGGACAGTTTTCCACTTTGCTTTAGTCCATCTTAAATGTCCTTGGGTCCAGAGAGGGTGGTGGCGTTTCTGAATCAGGTTTCTTCTTGGCATGGTAGAATTTAACCTGCATTTGTGGATGCAATGACAAATTATGTTTAATGACATTGGTTTTTGAAAGTGTTTCTCAGCCCATGCAAATATTTCCACTACAGAATTGGGTCTGTGCCACCTGAGGGCCATAAGGTCATGGCCAGACAATATTGTTTTTCTGCCTTGTCCCTGGAATACAGAGATTTCTCAAGATTCTCAGACTTTTTTTTTTAATGAAATTTTGTACCGTAGATGATGAAATCCCCAAATTGTTTGCAATTGTACGTTGATTAACACTATTCTTAACTGTTGTAGTATTTGCCTACACAGTCTTCCATTGAGTGGTGAACCCTCCCCCCATCTTCACTGCTGAGAGAGACTGCCTCTCTGGAATGCTCTACACCCAATCATGTTACTGACCTGTTGCCAATTATTGTAATTAGTTGTGAGATGTTCAACCAGGTGTTTATTTCAGCATTACACAATTTTCCAATCGTCGTGCTCCCTGTCCCAACTTTTTTAAACCATGTTGCTGCCATCAAATTCAAAATGAGTATGTATTTTTTATAATACAATACAATTTCTCAGTTTCAACAATTGATATGTTTTCTCTGTTCTAGTTCCTTTTAGATATGTGTTCACATGATTACAAATCATCACATTCTGTTTTTACTCACATTTTACACAGCATCCCCACTTTTTCTGGAATCAGGGTTGTCTTCGCACTAATTTATCCAACATTTAAAATGGTACCGAGGTCTTCTGCATGTATTCACTTTCCCTCCTGTGCTGCAGGTGCATTAATGCAGAGGTCCCTTATGTCAGAAGTTGTTCTCCAACAGACAGTGACAGTCATTCCTCCTGATGTGCCTCAGTTCAACGCACCTATGCAGCTCTCTGAACAATCGGATGCAGCGGTAAGCATTTAAATGGTTTATAAGCAGCCTGTGTACATGATGAGGATTAATGATGAAATCAAACATACAGAAAAGAGGTTGGCTGTTTGTCCAGGTTGTTGCTTGGCCTATTATTTCAGTAAGAAAATGACTTGACTATATTATTTGTTTTAAATGTGTTTGGTCATGAATGATTATGTTGAATGAAAAGGTAAAAGAAGTGGGCAAAAAGTCAGGTGCTGTAGTAGTAGCTCATCTGGTGGTGTCATCAATTAGTGCCTTCATATGCTACAAAAAATGCTTCGTCATGATAGATAGACTTTTTTAGTTGCGCAAAATTAAAGTGATTCTGTCTAAGAAATTGAAATCCTTTATTGCAATGCCAAATCATAATAGTGACTCCCTAGCCTATGTCTGTACCCAAATTTTAAAAGTCATATTGCAAAACAAATCGTTAATTCTGTGTCCCACTGCTTTCCACATGTTCAGATTAAAAAGGGATTTAAAAGGAAAGCAGACCCGACAATCTCCTCCACCTCAGCAATCCCCAGCAGTGAGGTATCCCCTGCTGAGGAGCATTCAGCACCTCCGTTGTTCTCCCGGAGAGGCAGTGCAAGGCCCATCAAACCTCCTAATAAAGAATTGCCTGTCTTTGAGGAAAAGAAGGTTCGACTGTCTGAGCAGCTCGGGTTCTGCAACAATATCCTGAAGGAGATGCTCTCGAAGAGGCACTCCACGTGTGCATGGCCCTTTTATACACCAGTTGATGCGGCCGCTTTGGGATTGCGCGACTACCATGAAATCATTAAACAGCCTATGGACTTGAGCACCATCAGGGTAACATGTTTGAGTTGATGCTGATTAATCAGAGCAGAAACATTATTTCTAATGTAAGATCAGCTTTCCTGACACAATTTATTTTTTCCTCAGAAAAAAATGGATCAGCGAGAGTATGCAAATGCAAAGGGCTTTGCCGCTGATGTCCGACTTATGTTTTCCAACTGTTACAAATACAATCCACCTTCACATGAAGTGGTCTACATGGCAAGAAAACTTCAGGTATAGTTTTAGTTATTCATTGTTATGTCAGGTCAGTATGGCACTACCTAAAGGTGCAATGTGTAGGTTTTTAGCGAACAAAGTTATGTTCATATTCCATGTTTTTAACATAATGCATTGTGCTTACAGTTAAGGCCCAGTTAACATGGTAAATGTTTTTGTTTTTTTTTAAACAGAATTTGCCGACATTGTTTCCATCTATGTTTGCTTGTTTGAAAACTACTTCTTCCATTCCTTTGTCTTGGAACACAACAGTCAATACCTATTATCAGTACAAAAATGTGAAACCATCTCCAGGACAGTATCATCATCACCCACATGCACAAGATGCTTACGAAAATAGGGTTTAAAAGCTTTGCTCCACGGCGCTGCTAGTGCTCAAAAACTTCATATTGTACCTTATGTTAATTAGCTGGAGTGATGTAATAGAACTGCAATTCTCTCACTATTGGTGTTGAAAACTGTATGCACCTCTGTATGAGCAGCTGTAGCATTAACGGAGAGTTCCGTTGTGATATTTGTATTCATACTACAGTATGAGGATTTGAATTGTGATTTCCTTTGTCAGGTAGTGTTAGATAGGAAGGTCAGACTCTGTATCACCAGCATGAGCACAATATAGAAGTTTAAATGTGTATAGGTGTGGAGCACATGGGAAATGTTGCCTAAATAGTGATACTTCTTTTGAGAAAAGTCTATGTTCCCTTTCTATACATTCTATGATTATGGATATAAATAAGTGAATGTGATGACTGCGGTTTATTTGTTTGATTGATCACAGTTCAATAGTGATAGTTTACAATGTTTAAATTAGTTTTTTTTTTATGGCGGACATATCTGAAAACACAAGGTTATGACAAACAAATGGATTGAGCTTTACATAACAATTACTAATAAACAGGCCCCTGTTCTGATTATATAGACTAACCAAAGCCATTTCTAAAATGAAGTATTAGAATTAACATTTGAATTGCTAATAATACTACAAAAACGTTTGTGTTTGTATCAGCAGGAAGTTTTTGAGGCCCGTTATCTGAAGGTTCCCCAAGAACCAGAGGACTGTTCCACATCCCATCAGGTAATTGACAAGGGAAAAGGAAAAAGAGTTGGAAGTTTGTCAACCTCAGCAAGTTCTGAAAGCGAAAGCTCCTCAGAGGCTGAGAGTGCACCAGAAGAGATGGCCATGCAGCTAGCCTGTCTAGGGAAACGGGTTGGTATTATACATGACAATGACAATGCAAGATATTTGCGAGAATTTAATTGGTTCAATGCATTTTACTTGATTGTCTTATTAATAGCTGGCTTTTCAGTTACAAGCTGTCAGTGATCAGCTGAAGAGAATTACCGAAGAGCCCCGGATAAAGTCAAAGAAGAAAGAGAAGTTGAAAAAGGAAAAAAGACCAAGAGAAAAGGAGTACAAATCCTTCAAATACAAGTCTATTGTCGAAAAGATTGTAAACAGCAAGAGCGCTTCTCTGTAAGTGAGCCCCAGTTTATTGTTTAATATGTCATATCATTTATACATGGAACAAGTTGTAATGTTGAACTGTGTGTGCTACAATCTGTGCTAAGCATAATATTAGATGTTTGATATGTATGTCTCTGTATGGCAGCGGAGATGATAATCCCAGAGTACCCGTAAAATGTGAGGAAGACGCATCATCAATACCAATGACTTACCAGGAGAAGAAGCAGTTAAAATCGGACGTCGACAAGCTGCCTGGTGAGAAACTAGGCAAGTTGGTGAGCATCATTAACACCAGGGAGTCTTGCCTGCGAGATTGTCCGCTGGAGGAGATTGAAGTTGACATTGAAATGCTCCAGCCTTCCACACTGAGAGCCCTGCAGAGGTTTGTTGCAGAGTGTCTGCGGAAATGCAACAAGAACATAAGCAGTAAGTACAGCTCAGTCAGCTTTATTCTGTCAGCAAATGCAGCTTTAAAAAAAAAAAAAAAAAAAAAGATCAGCTAAAATATAAGCTTCTCTTTACAATGAGAGAGCACATTTCTTATATTGTGTATTCCTCAGGGAAAAAAACGACAAAGCCCACAGGAGCATTGCAGGCTGGGAAATTCAAGGATGGATGGAAAACTCAGGTTGTCAGCAAAGAGCAGCACTTAATTAGGAAAAAAAAGCCAATAGGTAAGAACTGAATTTCATTAACAGTGTAATTGTCTCTTATGCCTCCACATGCAAGGCACTGCTGGTAAAAAAAAAAAAATGACACCATTTTCTTTTTTTGTGTATTAATGGCTGTAGTTGTGGCCTCTCCTGGCCTCAGCGAAAGTAGCAGCAGCAGCAGCAGCTCATCATCCAGCTCTGGCAGCAGCAGTGTTAGTAGTCATTCTAGCACTTGTGATAACAGTGACTCTGAATCAGGTTAGCTGCTCTCCTCAGCCTCCTCTCCCTCACCTTTTTGTTACCTTTGGCTTCTTTCCCCCTTTGGTGCCTTTTGGCTGCATTGCACACACTGGTTGGTTTTTCTTGGTTGCTCTCTAAACAGTAAATTGTTTTCTATTTTCACATATTCATGAGGTGTTTGCTCTTTGTTTTTATTTCACACTCTTCTGTCTACATGGATGAGGTGTGTGCCAATGACATATTGAACTACTGCAGTAGAATCTGAGTGGTTGTTTTATTGTATTGGGCATTTAAGTATTCCTGAAGTGCACAACAGTGGTGGCACACTACTGTACAGTCAAAGCCAAAGTTCCCTGCCCTCTCTGGTTTAAAGTTTGTTGCACATCTGGCTTTACTCAGCATCACTGATGGTTGTGGTTTGGTGTGGTTGGATGCATGCTCTCTCTGACAACAGTGCATCTCTGCCATCATGAGAAAAAAATCATAACTCGTTAACAGATTCTTTACTTTTCACAAGAAACTTTTCTGTTTATACCAACATATCACTTAATTGTGCTTTTCTCATTATATCATGACAAATTGGTAGGATGTTAAAACAAGAAACTTTCCTAAAATAAAAAATAAATGTGATCAAAAGATAGTCTATATTGACAAAAAAATGTCCAACCCCATTTCCAAAATATTTGGGACACTGTAAAATGTAAATAAAAACCGAATGCTATGATGTGCAAATCCCATAAACCCATATTTAATTGCAACTAGACCAAAGATAACATATCAAATGTTGAAATGGAGAAATTCAGTAACATGATTGAGTATAAAAAGAACATTCCAGAGAGGGAAAATGTGTTAGCAGTGAAGATGATGAGAGGTTCACCACTCTGTGGATAGAGTTGTGTGGGAAAATAGTGCAACAATGTAAGAATAATGTTCCTCCACGTAAAAATTTGAAAGAATTTGGGGATTTCATCATCTACGATATCATTAAAAGATTCAGAGAATCTGGAGAAATCTCTGTACGCAAGGGATAAGGATGAAAATCAATATTGGATGGCTGTGATCTTTGGGTCTTCTGTGGGCAATGAATTAAAAACGGACATGATTCTGTCATGGAAAACATAGGCCGGGGTAAGAAACACTTCTGAAAAACATTTTCTATGAACACAGTTCATCGCTGCATCCACAAATTGGTTAAAACTCTACCATGCAAAGAAGAAACCATAAATAAACATGATCCAGAAACACTGCCGCCTTCTCTGGGCCCCGAGCTCATTTAAAATGGACTGAGGCGAAGTGGAAAACTGTCTTGTGGTCTGACAAATACAAATTTGAGATTCTTTTTGGAAATCATGGACACTGCATCTTCCGGGCTAAAGAGGAGAGGGACCACGCAGCTTGTTATCAGCGCTCCGTTAAAATGCAAGCATCTGTGATGGTACAGGGATGATTAGCACAGGGTATGGCTAGCTTGCACATCGGGGAAGGAACCATGCATGATAATTATAATGATTGTTTTGTAGAAAGTGTAATAATCCAGAAGTCTAGGGGAAAAATCTGAATTAAACATGCATTGGTGCTTTATTGGCTTATTTACCTGTTTGGACATTCTTATGTTGCCTTATTGGAACTTCTGTAAAAAACCTGTTCATTAAAAATTGCATGGTTCCAATTTTTAAGGGATGCTGCAATGCATAGGATGTTTCTGTCACGTATCTCTACATTACTGAAGAGAAACTTTGTGAAATGTTTTATTTTGGATGTAAACAGTTTTCAGGATAGAAGGTGTTATGGTTCACTCCAGTAGTGCTCTGTAAGTTATTCATGTTCATGTTTTTCAGGGCCAAAAATAAAGAAGAAGAAATCTAAAGACTCTGGCAAGAAGATTAACAAAATGGTAAGTCCATTCATTATTTGATTTCTGTAATCAAGAAGTCCTTGTAAGTTACCTGGCTAACGTAAAAAGTAACAATATAAATTCTCCTCAAGTCAAAGGTGACACATGCTACCCACAGCAAGCAGATATTGAAGATAAAAGATTTGACAAAAGCCTCAGGCAAGACTTGTCAGCCTCTACCTCCTGGCCAGCCCTCAGAAGAGCAAAGTAAAGTCCACCCAACACGCTGTAATAACGACCAGACCTGTGATGAGACAACTTTACCACCTCCAGGTAATGCTTATATCTGTCTTTGTTGTCTCGCATCCGCAAATGAATTGAGATCTGTCCCAAAAAAAAGCCTATTAATTTCACAAACAGCAATTTACAGGAACTGGAAATTGGAGGTCAGTAAGTCTTGGCAGCCCAGTGCTTCAACTTGATAACAGCTCAAATGTATGTTTTTCCGTATGATGCTAAAGTGAAAACCTTTGAAACAATTTTAATGGAAGCTTATGTTTTTATTTTCCTTGTAATTCTCTGCATTATTTTCTCTTCTCTCCTGACCTTACCTAAGCAGTAGCCTTTGAGACCCAGTTCCAGAACAGCAGCAACGCTTCCCAAAAATGTTAACAAATGCTTACAGATCAGATTTGTTTTGCCCCTTTGGCAAATATCTCTCCACAACTTTCCAAACTCCTCAGCTCACACACCACAAATTGTGCAAAATGGACATTTCTTTACCACCACCTGTTAGCCTAATAGGACTGACAAAGAAGTTCAAGTCAATTACGACCCATTGCGCCTATCTTGTGCTTCTTTTTGTCTTTTGACTTTTGTTGGTTTTGCTGTACAGTAGTTCTTGTACGTTTATATAATTGCATGGACGCTCCTAACATGTCATATAGTGGCGAGCTGTTGAAGATCAATTTCTCCCTTTTACTTTTTGACAGATTTGTCTGCCCTTTTGTCCCCCATGGTATCTCCTGGAGGTTTGCTGGACTGGTCTGCCACCAGATTTGAGGTACTCCCCATAAATGTCAGCTTGTTACAAAGAAAGCGGTTTTATCACACACTTGATAATCTTATTCTGAAATGTGTACTAGCACTAAGTTTTAAATTAAACAGTAGATTTATCAGTAAAGGTTCTAAAGAATATGTAAGTAATGCCTCATTGCTGAACTGCTGTATCATTTTGCAATCTGATTAACCTAAAAGAAAAGAGAACACATTCACATGTACATTCTATCACACTTTAGGTCGAGCTACATTTACAGAGGAGGCTCAATTTTGCTCAGGTGTGCCAAAGATATGAATACTGAGTGGCCGGAGGTCAAAACCGGAGAGTGATGTATCTTCTAATAAGCTGGCTGCAGTATTTGAGAGAGTGGGAAATGAAAGGCCAACAGGTTCTCTTCTTTATAACTACGAGACAAATCCTCCACTCACCAAGCTTACTTTAATCTGTAACTGACTTTGCAAGTCACTAACATCCTTCAGCTAGCAACTAGCATTATTAGGTTAGTCATGAACATCACTAGGCTAATTATTTGCATTCCCAATAAACATTCAGGAACATTGAAATTTACACGAAACAGTTTATATTTACATGTTTCTTAGTAATGCAAATACCTAGCTGCCAGTAACTAGCATAGGTCTCTCATTTATCACCTCTGGCCCATCAGAAAGCTAAACAAGTCTCTGGCAACGACAGACATAGGATCCTCCGACCTCTCAGTAGTCTTTTTTTTGGCAGACCCCTGTGACTATACTCTAACAGCAACAAAAATGCCTGCATAAGGCACAACATAATTAAGTTGCGTTAAAGACAACTTCAACTCTTTGACAAATTTTTGTAAATGGTCTCAATCAGAACTGTTCTGGTTCATTTACCCGGTTGCTTAAGTAGCATAACGGAACCAAAATGAATGCCTGAACGTATTCATTGCCCAAATGCCAACTAACAGCATAAAATTAGAACATGACTTGTCAGTTTAGTTATGTTTTCATTTTACAGTTGTTTCCTTTTTGTTAAATACCTTTCTCATATTTATAGTCAAGGTTCATCAGAACTGAGAGAATCCAAAATCAACCTGACCAATAGTAGCAGTTCCCAATACAATATTATACTACACCATAAAATGATATACAAGTGTCAGGATATGATAAGAATTAATAACCTCAAGATTTTCAAACTAAACTTCACCTTTCAGCAGGGCCCAGCGCTGTCCCCTCTCAGAGCAAGTCCTCTGCAGTCCAAAGAGGAGACGGTGTCCAGTAAGTCAATTAAAAACATGTACTTTGACATCACCACTTCAAAATCTACGAATCATTTTACAAAACACTTATTTTCAAACTGATTTTTCCAGATTTCAGATATCCTGAGGATTGTTCTGACAGTCAGGTGTCCTGCTCCAATACTACAATTAAATCTGCTGAAGAGGAAAAAACCCACATTTCTAAAAAGGTTGGAGTTGTTTAACTGAATTACTATTTTAGAAAAGTGACTGGATTTCCATTTGATTTCCATCCTGACATGATAAGGGTGCAAAGGATGAAATGCACCAACAATAAATAATTTTGAACTGAGGACTAAGATTATGTCAGTTTCTGTTAAATTTGTTGTCACTTTCTTGCCAGACCTTGCCTGAAATATATATAATTATATATATTATATTCATTTATATATATTTCTACCCTGTAGTGGCCAGAAGTCATTTATTGCAGCTTTAAAATGAATTGTGGTTGGTGCAAACGAACACTGCCTACTTTTAAAATGGATTTTAAAAGATTGCAGATAAATAATGTGATTTGGTTCACTTAGGACGTTGTGCTGAAAAATGCTGAGTCTTGGGCGAGACTGGTGAGACAGTCAGTCACCCCAGCTGCAATCAAGTCTTCGAAAGAGAGCTTCCAGCACTTCCGTAAGGTTGCCATAGAAAAGGAAGAACGTGAAAAAGCACTGAAGAAGAAACCAGTGGATGAGAACAAGGAGAGAGAGGCTCCTGAAAAGAGCAGGTGTTCACACAGAAACAGTAAATGCACTAAATGTGTTTCTGAATATACATTGATTTACTTAAATATGAGAAAAATGATGGCAACTTCAGAGTTCGCAAGATGCACACTGAAAATTACAAGTTTTGTCCGAGATTTGGATCAATTGGCAAAAAGGCAGGCCTGATTGGTTCTATTCGGCCTTTTGCAGGAAAGTGATCATTTTAATAACGGGGCTCACCTCCCCGTGTACACATCTTCCACCAAAAGAAGTTACCCCTGACACTGTTTTGCAAGAGCACCATCAATGCATCCACAGCGGTGTACTATGAAGCGAGATTTGTTGGTCGGCGAAGTATGTTGAGACTAAAGCCAGGGTAATCAGTGTCACGAAGGTGACTCTCTTAACCTGGGTATATCACCGTGGTAACTTTGCTGCAAACTTAACCCTGTTAAGGTTATGTTTGAGATATTGGAACAAAACGTACAAAAGTACCGCCTACTATCCAAAGTTCTCTCGGAAAAAAATTTGAAGATCAGGTGGAGCTCGATGCACGGATTGAAACGGTCCTCTGTGGAGTGAGACGGTCCTCTGTAGAGGGGGAGTGAGACGGTCCTGTGTGGAGTGAGATGGTCCTGTGTGGAGTGAGACGGTCCTCTGTAGAGGGGGAGTGAGACGGTCCTGTGTGGAGTGAGATGGTCCTGTGTGGAGTGAGACGGTCCTGTGTAGAGGGGGAGTGAGACGGTCCTCTGTGAAGTGAGATGGTCCTGTGTGGAGTGAGACGGTCCTGTGTAGAGGGGGAGTGAGACGGTCCTCTGTGAAGTGGGAGTGAGATGGTCCTCTGCAGAGTAAGACGGTCCTCTGTTGAGTGAAATGGTCCTCTTAGGGCTGAGACGGTCCTCTGTGGAGTGAGATAGTCCTTTATGAAGTGGAAGTGAGACCGTCTCCTCTGGAGTGGGAGTGAGATAGTGCTCTGTGGGGTGAGACAGTCCTCTCTCCCCGGCACTTTTTATGAGATATAGATTCTATTTCATTGTGGTTTTTTTTTACTGACATCATCCGACAACAGAGAAAAACTGAAACATAAAAGCATTGCACTTGTTGTACTTTTCAGAAATGACAGTAAACCTAACAACCGCTTTTAATTGTTTTTATATTTTGTCTCTTATTTGCTCCCCAGAGTCAAACTGTCATACATGTCATGAGAACAGATATAAGAATACATGTATTTAATCATATACAAATGTAATTATTGTCAGCTCAGACAAAGAAAGCCTGGGTATGTTGAACTTGCTTCGTAGTACACCCCTCTGGACTTAACACGATTGTTATTAGTTCAGATAAATCCAAACAAACCAGAGCATTTTTTTTTCCCCCTTATAGCGGAATGATGTTTGGGTGCAGCCAGACCATTCTCTAGTACAGTGGAGATTTATCTGGTTATATGAGGCTGCTGTTACGGCAAAATAGTAATCTCTTTCTTGAAGCCCAGTTGTTCATTTAAAGAGAGCAACCTCCAAATAACAACAACAATTCTCCCTCTAGCCTGCCGGGCCCATGTAAAGCAGAACAAAATCAGCAGCCTGTTCAAGAGGATCCTGATTTGTCAGAGAGCATTTGCACGGAGACGGCCTCGGATGCTCCCAAACACACGGAGCAGCAAAAGTCTCCCGAGGAAACTCAACCTGTAACCACACAGTCGTCTGTGGATAGGCAAAGAGAGATGGCCCGCAAAAAAGAGCAAGAACGTCGCAGGCGAGAGGCCGTGAGTACCTAGTGAGACATTATTATGATTTGTTCAGATATTGGCGTAAATGCTATTTTAGAGGCTGTTTTGTCTTCTTTTTTTTCCTCTTTATATAGATGTCTGGCATTGACATGACTATGCAGCGGGACATCATGACTACATTTGAGCTTACCCTGGACTAAGAGTCGCCTGAGGTTTCCCTCAAAAGCGACTTCTGTTTGACGTTGCGGTGAACAACCTGAGCTGTTGGCTCTGTCCTGGGCACAAAAGTCAACCTTCTGTATGTTCTTGAGACTTAAAACTAAAGTGAATGTTGAATTGTGGAGAAAAAACAATGAATAAAACACAAAATGGTTCGAACCTTTAATTAGCATTTGATGAATGTCTGCAGTAATGCACTTTTGAAGTTGGCATGATTGGGGTGAAGCACTGTCATAAAAACAAACTTGAATCTAATCATTTCTGCATGTTTTTTTCTGTACTTGTCACATTTGGGTGAAATGGTGATGTATGACGAGCTAATTAATGCATCCATCTACTGCAGTTACATTACCGCCTGGTTGTGTTGTTTTCTGAAATGTGCAATGTTCAGTTCCTTGAGTTTAAGTTATCTCATTCAGTGAATCCTTACCACCATAGTTTAGTTAATCCTAACTCAGAAATAGGCTACACTACATGTAGAGAGAACACGGGTTTATATGTCAAAGTTACACGTGTGCATCTTTTTGTTTTTTCTTTGGAAAACATTCTTGCATAAAAGAAATGTAATATTTTGAACAAAGATGCAAGTTTTTTTCCAGTGTGGGATTGACTTCGTCTCAGCTCCTTATTTGCTTGACTACTTGAAAATACTGGACCTTTGTTAACTGTACATGCACTGCACTTTGTTGTTCATACAGTTCTGGCTGTTCCAAAGTTGTGTTTGGGCATTATCAGCGTATTCTGTATGTTACAGTTTGAATATGTTAAAATGAAAATGAATGTTTTTCTTTTTTCTTTTCTTTTTTTTACCTATAATAAACCTATTTTCACCAAAGGATCTGCATCACTTTGTCATTACATCAAGTTCTAGTTGCAGTGGATCTTATCAGTTTCCTGATGCAAGAATTGTAGCAGTATATACAAACAGTGTTGGTAAGTTTCTTCTTATACATTCTTTTATAATGATAATTGCCCTGTACGTCACGTAACAGATGGGTGCAATGTAAAATGCAGCTTGTTCAACAGACACATGAAGTCAGGAGGCTGTGGCTCAGACAGTAGAGTGGGTTGCACACTAATCGGAAGGTTGGTGGTTCAATCCCCAGCTCCTCCTGTCCACATGTCTAAGTGTCCTTGAGCAAGACACTGAACCCTAAATTGCTCCTGATGTTGTACCATTGTTGTGTGAATGTGCTCCTGATGGCAGCACCTCCACAGTGATCTGTCTCATGAATGGGAAAAACTATGTTAAAGCGCTTTGAGACCGAAAGGTGATAGAGTGCTATACAAGTACAGACCATTTACATGATATATGTGTTACCTGACTGCCCTTGGCTCCGACTCTTACCTCACACTCTACTGACTCCCAGTGGCTATTCAAAACCGTTTTCTTCTCCTGCATGTTTTATTTTAAAAGCTTTAATAACAGATGTTAAAGATATGGAGTAACTTTGCATTTCACCCTGCCGATAGATTCTTATCCATTGAACGGTTCAAAAGATTTCCACTGATCGTGTATTTATCTAGCAGGACTATTAACATGCAACAGAACATGATCATAAATCCTGCGCAGGTGGTGAGGACATGCTGGGCGTGGAGTGTTCAAACTAATCCTGTAGTTGAACACCATGCCACTTTTATTTGTATTTTTTTTTTTAGCTTTTGTTAAAAGTCAAAATTGTTCTTTATTGCAATGTATCATGGAGAAAATTTCAGTTTAAGCGAAACTGATTACTATCAAATTTAGATCCTGCTCGATATTTAGCTAAGCTAAATGTACAGAATGTACAGTTCGTGTTTTTACAGAATCACAAAATCTAGTTTTTGTTTTCCCCCCTTGGTCACAAAAAAGCACATGTAACCAGGGCAGGTCAGGAGTAGCAGAATATGCAAAGGTCACATACTTTTTGGAATGTGTTTTATATATTAAATAATAAATAAAAATAAATATAGCTGCCGAGAGCTACACGTTACATTCAATTGGCAGGCTTGCATTCATGATGTTCATAGTGGTGATATCATCAGTTTCAACTGTTGATTTAGTTTTTGTATTATTTTCTGTACTGTTAAAGCTAATTATTTGTCTGTACAATGATGATCATCCACCCATTATCTATACCCGCTTTATCCTGAATAGGGTTACAGGACGGTTGGAGCCTTTCCAGCTGACTATGGGCGAAGGCAGGAAACAACCTGGACGGGTCACCAGTCCAGACAGTGATGGTTCATTTAAGTTAAACTGTGACAGACAGAAATTTACACTTCCACTGGTAGGTCTGTTGTCATTTACTTAAAACAATTGAAAACTCTAAGCAGGTTCTTCTGTACAGATGACAAAGATATAAAATGATTTAAGTTAGGATGGAATTAGATGAAAATTCCCAATACCTAAAAAAAAAAAAAAATAGGGAACAAAATAAAAGCAAAATGTTCATATTTAAAATACATAATATAAGTGTAAAATTATATCCAATGTTGGTTTCACTTTCTGTTAAGCCACCCTTGATTTAGGCTTCATACGTTCTAATTAATGATTTCATTCACAAATGATAAACCCTTACTAAATCTTCATAGATCAGTTGTAAACAATAGAAAAGAAACCTTGTGTTACCAACTTGCCAAAAATATCCTTTGCCATTTTTCATTGTCTTTTTGGTAATGATGCCATTATTGATAATCCATACCCTTAATAAGGCTGTACATTCACAGAAATGGTACCAGCTCCCTCTACACAAAAATATTCTATTTGAAATTCATAACCTGCCCCAATTGCAAAACTGATGTCCAATGTCACAGAGATAGTGATCTTGTGTTTGTGAATATGGAGTGATTTTAGGACTTTTTTTTCCTTTTTTTTTTTTTGGTGCCTATTTTAACCATATGACCCATTCTGTATGTCACCTCATCGACAAGATCAGTCAATTATATTAATAACCTTATATATACAACATTTACAGTAGAGTTATGGGTATTTTTATATACAGCTGGATAACCTTTTTGTCATAATTGGTGCGAACATCACATTCTCTGCATCAGTCAGCAAATGGCAAAGTAAAAATAGAAAAGGAGAGAGTGAAAAGAAGTAGAGTTGAATTATTCTTTCCAAGTATTGAGCAAACACATAATCACAACTGATGCAAAACATCTGATGTCCTGTTTAATTCACATTTTAAAAGCTATATGCAAACAGAACAAGTCCAGGTGGCCAGGCTCCTGTGTTGTTCGCAGTGATTTCCTTGTGTTGTCCTTTTCCTTGTGTCTGCTGTGATCCCCTCAATGTCTCTCTGTGTCTGAGTGTGTGTCGGTGTGTTGGTATGGGCGTGGCTCTCACTCTCCTGGCTCCCTGCTCCCCAGCACACCTGTCTCCTGTCAGCTCTCCTGGCCGCCGCCTGGCTGCTGCTTACAGACTCATCTCCTCCAACCCATCAACTCATCAGCCGATTGCCAATCTACACTGGTCCTGCAACCATTCCCTGCCAGTTTTTTGTGTTGGGTCTTGGCTGCTTAGAGTTTAATTCTCATTTTGTACATCTACCTGTCCTTGTCCTTCTGTTTCCAGGATCCTCACCCTCTTGCCTGCCTACCTGACTGCCTGCTTGCTTACCTACTGCGCATCCACTCTCTCCAATCCTAAATCTGAACCTGCTCTTTGCCTGCCACTGCCGCCTCTACCAGCAGCATCAGCCATCTGCCTCCCTCAGCCCTCTGCTCATGGCTGCCAAACCCTCACCTCTTCTTCACCCTCCATCTCCACACATGACCATGTATCTTCTTCCCTCTCTGTTTCCTGCATTTTTGTCCTCTCTGTCTGAGCTTATTACAAAGGATAGTAGAAAAACAAATGAATGCATATGAATAATGAATACATAGAAAATATAAAGCTATCTAAAGCTTTTTGTTATGTGCATTATTGTAATATCCCTGAAAAAAAATATAAACAGGTTTTCACTTTTCTCATTCCGGAGTAAATGAATATAAAATAATACAAGGCAATAACACACCCTCTAATACAATATAATAATACAGATATAATAGATCAATATTCAGAATATGTATGGATGATATGAGTGTAATCTAACTTAACATTATACATTTGCAAAAAAAAATTGCCTGATTCATCACATATAAACAACAAACATAAAAAATATTTTATTTAAAATGTGTTTTATTTTATATTTTGAAATGTTTGTTCCGTCTCTGCTTAACTACTACATAACTAGCATCCCACTAGTCCGAGTATCTCCTGTTGTACTACAAGTGGATTTACTAATACCCGACTGATCTTTCCGTGGGAGCACCAAAACAGACAAACCTTTGTGACTGGTCATACACAAGTCAAAATGATTATTGAATACATTACTAAGTAATGTTGTCGGTTATATAACTGAGTTTAAAAGGGGAAAAAAGAAGACTAAGCCTGACTGTTTTTCAATCACCAAATGTTACACGTGTTTTAAGTTTAGATTAATTTGTTTCTTTTTACAAAAAAAAACCAAAAAACCCATATTGTGACGAGTCAGGGATTATGAAGCCGAGAGAAAAGGCAGATCGATGAATTCTTTCTTTGCTCAGGTCCTGTGTTCCGCACATCGTACTACTCCAGAACTGGATCTTTATTTGGCTCAAGAACATGCCGTTAACTCTCACAAACTCACACAAATCACAGGTCATTATATTAATGCCCAACTCAAGTCAATTATGGTGCCTACTATGAACATTTGAACAACCTCTAGGCATTCTGGGAAGAAGCGTTACTATCCCGACGCTGCGTTACATCGGTCACGTGTGGAATTGAGATCATCTTAAATGAGTAAACGTTTATTAGTGTCGTCTTGCTTCTAGTTGTGTTTTCCTGCTGTGTGTTCTCTGCGGCACCTGACTGTCACCTGTGACCGCATTACAGCTGATTAACATTACAGTGCGCAGTTCTACCTGCTAATTAAGTGGTGAAATAATTCAAAATAAGTATACTTGTTTTACTGTTAGCAGAAATAATATCCAACATATAAGCTGCCCCCCCCCCCCCCCACACACACACACACACAGTGCTTGTTGCCATAACGCCGGCGTGCAGCCGTGGTGCTTTGCAGTGGTTGTTTTTTTGGGGTTGTTTTTTTATTTTTTTTTGGGGGGGGGGGGGGTGTCCTCTCTACCTCACAGCGCCTCTTAACTGCGCTGAAATAACTGAATGTTCTGCACCGAGCTCCTTATTGCTCGATTTCGGACTTGCCTTGTATAGTCAACAACACCGTCTCCAGCTGAACAACCACCGCTGTCACACGCAAGCGTGAAATCTGACGTGATGCTCTCGCCACCGTCCCATTCAACCGTTTGGTGGGATCCTCCCTTCAGACAGTCGTGCGTATACGCTGGTAACGAAACAACGGCATCGTCAGAGCAGTATTTAAACAGAAACGACCACTTAACAGAAAGCAATCAATAGGTAACGTGATCTGGATTGATTTCCTGCGGCAATGTAAAGATGGCGAGAGTGCTCAACAACTTGCTGTTATTTCTCATCAGACTTGCGCTAAAAATCAGAGTTTGGGGGTATTGGTCATTGATATACGGTTACTGTGCTCTCTGCACCATCGTAGCCCTGCTGAAACTTTGCTGGAACATCGTCTTAAGGCCGACAGCAACCTTCCAATGGGCGATTCGTGAAACTCCCCCCGCTTGTCTGAATGACACGTCCTTGGGAACCCACTGTTATGTTCGGATCAAGGTAAGACACATACACGCACACACACATGCGCTTGGACGTGAAAGGTGTCTGGTCCCTGTGGGGGGGGGGGGGGGGTCATTGTGTGAGCATCTCTTGCTTGCTAAGGGTGTTAACATGTAAAACGCTGCAACACCTTTCTGCCGTGTCGCGTCGTGAAAAGCCCAACAGGGCCGGATCTTTGAGCAAAATCAGAAGGCGTCTGTTTGTTCATTTATTTATTTATTTGTTTGTATTCATCTTCATGAGACGTTGTCGGTGGCGCTGAGCGCTGAGCTCAGGTGGTGCTGAAAGAACAGCTCCTCCGCCTCACGTCTCCGCACGCAGCGGGGCTGCCAGCCTCGAACTACCAACCTACAGTATGTGTTCAAGATTATGTCATTAAATACCGAGGCAGGTCTGTCAAAAAAAAAACCTCCCTCAACCAGAGCCCCAGTGTGAGTAGTGGGAGAATGATTCACACCCTTCCCTTCAGTATAAGTTACAATACTTACAATGCATTTAAAGCTATCTGATTAAAAGTATCACTTAAAGTAGGAGAACTCAGTGTGCATCATTATTATATGATCGTTTATATTGTTGGACTATGATTACTGATGCATTAATATATAAGAAGCATGCTAAACAGGTGGAGACACTTTATAATTTGTTGGGCAGTTTAATCTGCAGCAGTGCATCATATTTAATAAGATGATCAAATAGCTACAAATTAACCACAAACCACAGCTGTTCGATAAATATGGGGCAGTCAAATAATCGCTGAGAATGAAAATACTCCAGTAATGTACAAGTGCCTCTAAAATACAACATTTCAAATATATCTAGCCGACTCAGTAACAGCTGACTGCTGCTCAGTGTTGGTTTAAAAACATTGGTTTAGTGCCAGAACATTCAGCACGTTGTCATTTGGTTGCTTATTAGTCCAAATCAAAGGTTTTGTGTAACCAAGTGAATCTGATCTTGAACATGCAGGATGCATGAAGAAATGGTCAAAGTTGACTTTATGTTTGATTGAAGATGGTGCAAGTGAAGTAAATAGGAATATCCTTGTTAAAATAATTTTGAATCTAACACACCCACCATCATGCAGCCAGACAGGGAAAAGGAAAGGAAAAGACTGATAGAGTATACAATGAATGTTTGCACATATAAGTTATGCTATCTCCAGTGATCAGAGGTGCTTTCTGATAGAATCCCAAATCTTAATAAAACGTGCTTCAGATCAGGAGTACTTAATCCTCTCTAAATAAAGACTTGCATACACTTCATAATGCTGGAATGTGCTTCTTTTATATGAATCTGCAAAGCACTCTGGTCAGAAAGATAACATGTTAAAGTGAGAAGTAAAAACATTTAGCTTAAAAACTGAACAAGAGAATCCCAAGACCAAAACTATAGGTTAGAACTAATGACTTCATCCATAAAAAGGTTCTTTTCTGATACGTTCCTCTTGTTTTTGTCAGCTTTATATTGAATAAGAGACCTGTTATTCCACAACAGGAGCATGGGCCACTGTTCTCTGAAAATTATATATATTCTACATATTATGCAGCTGTTTTTTTGCTAAGCTTTATACAGATATCTTCCCCACACCTCTGAAATCTTGAATGTAGTGTATTCGTAACTCCTGGTGTTAATTTTTTTTTTTAACACCTGCAATGTTAAATTTAGCTGTGAAGCCAAATATACAAAGCAGAACAAGCATTATCAAAGTGACCCTGTATCAGTGACGACGCATGTTTCTTGTCAGAATGCTTTTGTTTTTTGCAAATCACAAACATCCCAAAACATGTATTTTGCTCTTTATTGCTATTTACTTGCATGACTGACCTTTACTCTGCAGACTTTGACCTTGAGACCGCTTAAATCTCAGTTAAAGACTCGTAGGTATGAGTTGGATTTTGTGAGATCACAACCATTGTGCAAGTAACTCACAGTACAATATGCAACTTTAACATAGGTGTAATGTTGGGCATTGAAGCCTTAAATGCACTATAATGAACATTTCAGTGAAGTAGGAGACATCTTTTGTTTAACTACCTTTAAGGTGTTCAAATCATATTTTGTTTCAGCTATTCTAGGGCACCAACTAACTATTTTTAATTATCAATTAATCTCCTCATCAATTTTGCTTCAGAAGGATTAGATGTAAATGTAGTTGTTGTTTTTTTTTTTTAACTTTTTTGTGTGTTAAAATGATAATATATTTACAACGTAGATGTCTGCAAACATTTCTGTAAGTCTTTAAATTTGCTGGAACTTAAGTGGCAGCAACAGATTCAGACAAACAGCTTGGTGTTTGTGTAGAAATGTGTTTATGTGTCTTCTTTCTGTCCAGGAGTCTGGCCTTAGGTTTCACTATGTTGCTGCTGGAGAGAGAGGAAAGCCGCTCATGCTGTTTTTGCACGGCTTCCCTGAGTTCTGGTAAGTCAAAGGGGAAATCAGGGTTGTGGTAAAAATAAATCAGACTATAAGATTTAGTGTCTATGCAGTTGTTTATTATTTGTTGAATGTGTCACCTCTGTAAAGATTCTCTTGACAGTAAGAATTCCGCCACTGTAATGTTTCAGCAGCACTATTAAATCTCTGCGGTCTGGCTCCAGGGCTGCAAAAACAAATCCATGCCAGCAGAGGAGTCCTCATTCAAAGACATGAACTGCCGTCGGGGGAAATGGGTCCAAAGCGTTCAAGATCTCTGCCTCCCGATATGAAATGAAAAATGATGTAGCGTTGCGCCTGAATTGGGGCCAAAGTGGTTGTCAAGAGCTGTAAGCCTGTCCATATCTCTAACATACTATCTAAGCTGTGGACAGGACAGGGATTAATTAACGGTAGACGTGAGGTCTTTCTGCTTCACTTGCCGTATTTTCTTCACAGGAATGATGAACCGTGCTGAGAACGAGGTGGTTCAAAAGAACTCTTAATACTATTTCAAAATGTGCTAATTCCCTCTTAGAAATGAGAAAAGAAAAAAAAAGATAATGTATGTGTCAGAAGGTCCAGGGGGCTTACTGTGCTTGAAACCTCATTTATATTCTAAGATCTAAGGGTTCAGTACCAGGATCTTATCCTGACTCATCAGAATCCCAGGGAGGGCTCTACATCTTGCTTTGCCAATCACTTAGCTGAGGAGAAGGAGAAGCAGGAAAGGGGTGTGGTTCAGGCTTGATGAGGAGCATCTACAGCACAGCAGACAAGATCTTCAATTAAGAAGTCATCCCAGTCCACATGATCAGTGGGCGGGTTGGAATCTAAAACAGTTTGTGTTACCTAGAGGTGGAAAGAAAGCTGTGTGCTTGCTTTAAAAGAAGTTTTTAAAGTTAGTCTGAAACCATCTAAAATTTCTACAGACTTTAAAGGGATGTTAAAAGGCACTTTTAAAAGGGCAATCTGCCAATTGTACACATTGAATTCAACCTAACCATCTTGGGGAGTATTCAAACAGTTGAACAGTATAAAGAGCTGTTTTTAGGAGCATAAGTCTTAAATGTGGCTGTCAGCAGACGTTCTACTCTAAATCAAAAGTTTGATTGTGCTTGAAGGAGGCTGTTCATTCCTTTTTTGTTGCATTTCAGCTTAACAATGTCACTTGTGATGCTACAGTAGCAAGGAAAATAAAAATAAAAATAAAAAAGTTTGATTTGTAGCAAAAACCCACAATGATTCTGGTAATGTTAATTGATCTATTTCATAACCATGAATTATTGTTATTTACAGCTTGTAAGTGTGAATAAAAATGTGACACAAATGCCAACAAAATAATTTAGATAACAAGTAACTGTCCCTGCTGGTTTGATTGTGAAACAGGTATTACATTACATTCTGTGGTATTAAAAATATTTCCTTAAATTTGATATGGGAACACTGAACTAATTACAGTTCATTTGTCTGTGTACCTTAGGTTCTCCTGGCGCTACCAGCTGCGTGAGTTTAAAAGTGAATTCCGTGTGGTGGCCATCGACATGCGGGGCTACGGGGAGTCTGACCTGCCGCTCTCCACTGAAAGTTACCGCTTTGATTATCTGGTCACCGACGTCAAAGATATCGTGGAGTACCTGGGTGAGTGGACGCAGGAGAACTGCATGTCTGTGTAATCTTAAATGAAGTCCAAGGAGTGGACAGTGTTTTGACAGTGTCTCGGGTCAAAAATAAACTTGTTTATCAGTCTTAAGCTGCAGACAGCCCTCAGGCCTGCAACACAGCATGACAAGCATCCTGTGAGTCATTCTTAGTGAACACGGGACATTGTGCAGATACAGAAGTCACTAGCTGCTGACTGCTTGCTAACATTAGCAGAGAGCTATAACCTGAGGCTGTGTGCACATACCAGCATCCTCTAATGACTATCTGGCCAGGATGACATTTTTTGCTCTTTCAGTGGTCATCATATCACAGTTTCTTCTTGTCATTTCATCACTCTTTAAAGGCTCCATGAGATAATCTGTATTAGTGTTGGAACATCAGTGAAGATTCTCAAATGAATCTCAGTAGACTATGTGTACAAACTCTTTATTTGTTTTCTTCAAACATATCACCTCATTTTTAAATGTGTTAAAAATTAAGAAAACTGAAATAATTTGAATAGACATGTCTTGATTTTTCTACTTTGTCTCTGAGGAGTTGTAACACACTGCCTTCACTTGTTCAGTATAAATAATTGGCTTATTGCATCCCTGATCTTAATCTTTCAGTTGTGATTGTTCATAATAACATTTTACTGTGGGTGTAGATCTGGGAACACAGCCACACGGTTGAAATGAAGTCACATGTGGGCATGAAATCTGAGTGGTCAGATGATCGCACACCTCCAGGTTAGCTTCATTTATTTAGAAGATAGAAACTGAGACAAAGGCATTGTTATCAACATTTTGAATGCGCTAATGCAATCTGGTCAATCTGTCTGAAATCAGACCACATGTGTTTCTATTCATTTTTTTGTTGATTAGACAACTTTTCCCGATCTCCAAGATCCAGGTCAGATTTGTTCAATATTGACATATTATAACCTTTTAAACTTATTTTAATGAACATGTTAGCACACAAGCACGTTATATTTTCATAATCGGGAATAAAATGTCTGCATATTCAGCTGCCAATTTCTCCACTATGTTCAGCAGCTCTAGTTTCAAATCTGGTTTGTTATATTTTCTGGGCAGTTAGTGGGATTAATCAGAGTTTTCAGTTGCAGATGTTAGTGAGTTTAATGAGGTAAATGAAGGAACTGAAACTCAACCACAACGGTGAAGTTGCAGACTGTAACACTAAAACATTGGGTAAAAAGGTTGGAAGTGAGGCAAGCAGTCAGTTAGTTATTCTCTGTGGGTTTATCACTATGAGTGAACTCTCTCTTGTTGCACATTGTGAATAGCACCATTGATATTTAAAAAATGTGCACAGGTGCAAAAATTAACCAGTAAAAGTCCAGACAAGATCTCATTATAAATACTTAATATTCTGAAAAATGTTTTTTAATGCATTCCCTTTTTTTTTTTTTTTTTTTTTTAACACAAAACATTTACATTCTCTTAATAATTACTTTTTTGTAGAAAGAACTATAGTTAATTTATGTCACTTCTTCATTGTTCTAGCTGCCATTGTTAATTACTTCACAAGCTTTTAGGAGGTAAGCACTTGATAATGGACATGGCAGCACAAATGGATGGAGGCTTGCAGTGATCACATGATCCTCTCATGCAGCCTCATATGTACTCTCATCTGTGACTGGACTACAGAAGCCCACATGATCCCCACTGCAGTCCACAGACATATTAAACAAATTGAACTAGTTCCCATTCCAGAAAAGAATATCAGGGATTTCAGTAAACAACAAACAAACCAAAAGACAGATGGCAGAAACATCTTCGATTCTCTGTCGTTTTCTCAAAGTGTCTCCCAGACTCATGACTGTTCCTCTTGTGATGTCATGTGATGTCAGAGTTCAGATGAGGCGTTTTGGGTTAATTCTTATCAATTGATGTAAAAGGTGCGGCCACAGGTAAGGGGATTAGTTTGGAGTGACTGGCACAGTAATCTGATTAGATTGATGCTCCGACCTTGGTCTGTGTTTGACTGTATGTCATAGAATACATCCATTTGATGACTGTAAATGTCCTCTGAAGGAGAAAGCCAGCAATAAAGAGTCAAGAACCGTGTTGATTTTCAGACAGCGACATGTCTTAACATTACATTACATTTCATTTAGCTGACGCTTTTATCCAAAGCGACTTACAGTAAGTACATTTCAACCATGAGGGTACAAACCCAGAACAAGAAGAATCAAAAAAGTACAAATTTCTTCAAGAAAGCCAAACTACAAAGTAGTAAGTGCCATTTTAAGTGCTACTAAAGTGCTACTTTTTTTCTTATTCAAGGTGAAGTCGGAAGAGGTGCGTTTTTAGTTTGCGGCGGAAGATGTATAGACTTTCTGCTGTGCTGATGTCATTGGGGAGCTCATTCCACTATTTAGGATTTAGAACATCAGCATGGACATCTAGCTTGTCTTAGAGCTGTGAAAGTGCTGTCTTCTATTAACTGTTTTATGTGCATTTGCTTTTCTTCCCAGGGTACAACAGATGTTGCCTTGTTGGCCATGACTGGGGTGGGACTATAGCGTGGCTGTTTGCTATTCACTACCCTGAGATGGTGACAAAACTCATTGTCCTAAACTGTCCCCATCCTTCTGTGTTCACAGGTATGATTTCCCTCCGTGCAGATGAGCAGATACTCAGACATTTGTCTTAATGTTGTGAAGGAAAACCAATTTTCTTCATGCTAATTAAGGCTCTGGTTTGTCTCTTGGATTTTTACCATAATTATTATCATTAATTAGGAAGTATTATTTCCTCAATTGTATGTTTTGCCTCCATCTGGCAAATACTCCTCTGCCTTCCAGGGAAGATGATGAGAGGTTAATTACAGAAGGCTAATGGGAAGCTGGAACAGCTGGTTTTACTGGTGCAGACAGGAGAGGCCAAGTCACTCTGAGTTATCACATTCACAATCTCGCAGTGTGTTCAAACCTGCCCTTTAATCACGACTCTCCCCTCTCTTCTCCTCCAGACTACGCTCTGCGTCACCCGAGCCAGCTGCTGAAATCCAGTCACTTCTTTTTCTTCCAGCTGCCCCGCTTCCCGGAGCTCATGCTCTCCATCAATGATTTCAAGGTGGTCTGTTATTTGTGCCTGAAGAGGTTTTAAGGTTAAGGTCGTGTGAGCATGTCTTACTGTGTGAGCATGCATGGGGGTTTATATGGATGTGCATTGGTGTATATTGCACGTTATAACAGTGTCAGTCTATTTTTAGTGTTTGCATCAGCACAAACTCTAAATATAGCCTGCTGGGAAAAATAGATTTTTGCAGAAAACAAAATGATCAATTAATCCTGTGGGAAATGTGTAGATTGTAGATTATTTCCAACTCATGTACTGACATGGTTATTTTGTCAATAATTACATGATAATGTTGAACTCCCCATATTCTTAACTATATCAATATATATACATATATTAAACATATATATAATACATAGATATATTATATACACATAGATATACTTAATCTATATTTAAATTTGATAATATCATTAACAATACTGAAAGTTGATCATTAATATTATTTTATAATTGTGTCAAAAATGCACAGTTCAGATTTACAAATGCAAAGTTTTAGTTTAGAAATCTAGAAATAGGAGGTCAGTTTAAGTTAATAGTTATTTAACTTTTGGGTATAAATATAACTGATTTTTAAAGGTAAAGCTGAATATGCTTATTTTTCAGAGTTATCGTTCTATTAAATATGAAGCAACATCTTGTAGCTGTTTGGCTTTTTCTTAGCATGAAGACTGGAAGCAGACTAGCCAGGAAGTCTGGCTTTGTCTGAACAACTAACTATCTAATATCTCATTTGTTTGACACAAACTGTCCTTGTAAAATTACTTCTTTTATTTATTTATTTTTGTTTATTTTTTTGTTTGTTCATTTCATCTTGGAAGTGTTGACCAATAGTTCAGGCTTTGGCAAATAAGAATATTGCCAAATGCCTTGTGTTGGAGTTTCAGAATTAGAAGGACCAAATGTAATGTTGTCGAGCCAGCAGTAAGTCTGAGTGTCAGAGCTGCGACTGAAGGTCATCAGAGCTGATTTCACCACTGAAGTACCTTTTCTGACTCACTTTACAGTGACATGTCCTTCTGTAAATGTTCTCTAGATCAAATGGTACCAGCCACACAAACTCACGCGGTGTTTGCTGTTGTTTTCTGCTGCAGGCTCTGAAGGATTTGTTCATCAGCCGCAGCACAGGGATTGGGAGGAAGGGCCGATGGCTCTCTGCAGAGGACTTAGAGGCCTATCTGTACGCTCTATCACAGCCGGGAGCTGTAACGGGAGCCCTCAACTATTACAGGAATATATTCAGGTGGGAAATTCACACACCAACATAGATTATGTTTCTAACATATTTTTAAGGAATTTTATAGAGATTTAGAAATAGCAGTAGCGGAAGAAGCACTCGATTCTACATTATGATAAAACTCCAAAGGTTCTGCATTAAAAATGTGACTTGAATAAAAGTATGTAGACTACCTCATAATGTAGAGAAAAATGGCCTCTGTGAATTGGAGTAAAACATACTCAGGTTTCCCCTTTGAATTATAGTACTGTACTATAAAGCTGCATGAAATGGAAATATTGATAAAAACTAGAAGTATGACCAACAGTACAGTCCACGACAGAGTAACAGTCGTATAAAACATACAGTAGCTATCCGAGGAGGCCTGCTGTTGCCCTGGGAGACAACTTCAATGTTAATGCAGTACTTTAAGATGCTTTTTAGTCAACATTAATTTGGTTCTGTCGGAGGTTTCTCCCTGTTAAAAGGGAGTTTTTGCTTCCTACTGTTGGAGGTTTTTCTTCCTGTTAAAGGGACGTTTTTCCAACTGCTTAGTGAGAATTATTGAATTGTTTGGTTCTTTTGTATAAAGCTGTAAAAATTCTGTTGTCATGACTTTACTACGTCTAGTGCCCTGAAATAAAATAATAACTTTGTTGTTGTTTGGCACGATATAAACAAATTCAATTCAATTCAATTCAATTTTTATTTCATGGTTGATAAATGTACAGTGTGATAACAAATTCACTTTTAATGTTTTATGATGTGTGCTTTCCACAAATTTAATGTTATATACTGAGTATAATGCATATACTGTATACACAATGTGGTAAAAATTCTACACATATTTAGTGCTGCCACCTACTGTCAGAGCTGTGAAGGACAGAAAACTAAAGCTCTCTCTCTGTCAATACCACAATGTAAATTATTTATATGTACTTCCATTTTCATTCTTACATGTAGGACCGCTGAGCTGGCTGACAGTGATGGCACAAATCAGATCAAAGAAAATCTCAGAGAATGCATTTCTGACATGTGAACTGTACATGCATGGCTGAACGCGCCATCTGCTCCCAGCACAAGCAATGAGTTATCTCAGGATAGCTTTTATGTGCTTACATAAAAGATATTTCACTGACCCAGGACCAATTAGTCTCTCCACAAGCGCAGACTGTACCTTAAAGCACTGGGGACACACACAGTCAACATCCATCCATCCATCCTTCCATCCATCCGCCCGCCCGCCCATCCTTCCGTCCGTCCATCTGTCCATCCGTCCGTCCGTCCGTCCGTCCGTCTATCCATCCGCCCTTCCCTCCGTCCGTCCGTCCATCCATTCGTCTGTCCGTCCATCCATACATTACATTTTTGTTGTTGTTCTTTTTTCAAATAAGAAACAGCTGAACAGCAGAGAGACAAAGAACATTTTGTGTGGTAGAAAAACACAAAGTGGATACATCAGAAATCTGGGGTCCCAAAAATCTGTTTCCATACTCAGCTCAGGGAGAAAAGTTGCCAAATAACAAAAAGAGAAGATGCAATACAGGCCAAAACTTTGTGTTCACATAGACCTTGATGTCATAATTTGGCTTTTTCTGCTTTTCATGCTGCCATGCACTCACTGTGACATAGACTAAGAGAAAACAAAGATGCCATTTTGGTTGGAATCAGCAAAAGACATATGAGATATATGTCTTTTCATGAAAACATAACGAGATCACAAATTTAGTTTAGAACTGAGACACATTGTTCTCTATTTGTAGATATCGACTACACGCTACATTAATACTGAATTGTGTCTTTTCCCTTACAAATCTCTCCCATAATAGAATTTTTACTTTGCTTTTTTCCTTCCTCAGCTCCCTCCCCCTGAGCCACAATCATGTCAGGTCTCCGGTGCTGCTGCTGTGGGGAGAGCGGGACGCATTCTTGGAGCAGGAAATGGCCGAGGCTTGTCGCCTCTACATCAGGAATCATTTCCGTCTCAACATCATCTCTGGAGCCAGCCACTGGCTGCAGCAGGATCAGCCCGATATCGTGAACACCCTCATATGGACCTTCCTCAAGGAAGGAGAGGGACGTAAAGGCTACAGGAACTAAAATCTACAGCAAGACCTCCCCGAGCACCCTGTCCCCTCTCACTTGCCACTCCCGGAAGCCTGGAATATGCCTGTGAAACCAAGCAACATAGTGATAATGCAATCATTCTTTAAATCTTTCACATTTCAGATATTTTTTAAAGAATTCAGCAGAAAAAGAAAAGAATCAAAGCACACTTCACTGGAGAGGACACTGAGCAGTATACGCGTGACACATATTCAAGATGTTTTTTGCACATGACATCCGCCTTAAAGTTTGTTGGTTACAGCATTACAAATGTGTGGCAAAATCTCCTTGTGACTTGTATTGTGTGGTGCCTTTTAACTTTCGAGTTGTCACAGTGTAAAGATGTCTTGAGAGATTGGGATGTGGCGTTGTGTGCTATACTTGTATGTTTTCACTGGGTCGCTCCACTCTACTTTGGGCACAGTTCTTATAGGGAGCCATAAACTCTCCCACAACCCTTTATCAGGTAGTGTTGTCAAAAGGAGTTTTTCTTTTTTTGTATTTATTTCTCAAAGATATTTGCTCAAATGTAGAGAATGTTGTTATGTTGATCTTCCTGTATAGAAATGTCAGTGGTGGTTGACTATTGTACTATTTTGTATCTCTTCCTACACACTGCATTTTGAAATTCACTGAGCCAGGTCTAGACCTTTTGATTTTATAAATAAACTGATTAAGTGTAATGCTGTCGGACTACGCTGCTCTTTAAAAATTTCCCCCAGCCTGTCTTGAGATACCTAATAATAACAGTGGTGCGTTTGAAGCTATCAGCAGAGAACCTCATGCCCCCCGCGAGTTCGGTGCCGTCTCAGAACAGTCACTTCAAGCTTTTACCAGAAATAGCAGCGGACGGTCTGTTAAATATAGAACAGAGCTGAGTGACACAGCAGCTTGCATCGCCTCTGTAAAACAAATATTTTTCTTTCGTGTCATATTCATAACCTCCCCATGTGATTACATGCAAATAGAAATGTTGATGTGTCGTTTCACCGAGGTGTGTATTCATCTGCCAGTTGTTATATAAACTGGTTTTAGCGCTGTGCCAGCACTTCCATTTGGGGAATAGAAGACTTGGGCAAAGCATGACAATGTCTTGTTCACACCAGAGGAATCAGTTTTACGGGACTTTTACATTCTTCTTATATTTGTATACATTTCTATATATTTTTGCCAAAATATCTTAACTGGCTTTTTTTTACATACTGCCTACCCAAAATATTGGTTTTGTTAATAGATTATTGTTTAGAACTATTAACAAACCCATTTATTTCAATTTACTGCTATTACTATTAGAAAGTTATACACCAGATCACTCTGCAGCAGATCTTCCCAGATCTTTATATCCTTTGTGTTTCTGTCTCTGATGCTGATTCAAACATTTACAATTACTTTACAGTGACATCATAGGATAGAAGAAACGATACAGGATTGGACTTTGACGTCAATGCCAGGTGGCAAGTTCTTTGGCTGCCTTCATGGACAGTCGGAAATATTATAACAGAATATAAATAAATAAACAAAATGTATTTTTGTAACGCAGTGATCACCGCCCTTCCGTCCTCAGAAGACACCTACGTCCTACAATCCACCCGTGATCACTGAGCAAATATGTGTTTTTCTGCGGTGGTTGTCTTTTCATAATTTGTAGAACCGGCGCAGACACCTGAACGTGTCACAAGAGTCTGGCCCTTTCTTTAGTAATTACACTGCGCATGTGCAGCAGCTTCCGGGTTGTGACGCTGTGGGCCGATCCGTCCTCGTTGTCCTGGTGAGGAGGCGAGCAGCGTGCAGCGGTGATGGCAACAACATCGGTCAGTGGGTCAGCCCGTAAATGTACATGTACTCTGCTAGTAAGTGTTACCGAACCTCACACTAACAGACAGTTATCGGCTGCAGTTCATTTATCTGGACCTTTTTTTGTATTATTATTGTAAACTGTTCAAGAAGAAAGAGAACTATTAATGGACGCTCATCAGCTCGAGCTAGCATGCTAGCTGCGAGAAGAAAATGAGGATGAGAGTGTTAGCTGACAGTGCAGAGACAGTACAGAGACAGTACAGAGACAGTACAGAGACAGTACAGAGACAGTACAGAGACAGTACAGAGACAGTACAGAGACAGTACAGAGACAGTACAGAGACAGTGCAGAGACAGTACAGAGACAGTACAGAGACAGTACAGAGACAGTACAGAGACAGTGCAGAGACAGTACAGAGACAGTGCAGAGACAGTACAGAGACAGTACAGAGACAGTACAGAGACAGTGCAGAGACAGTGCAGAGACAGTACAGAGACAGTGCAGAGACAGTACAGAGACAGTGCAGAGACAGTGCAGAGACAGTACAGAGACAGTGCAGAGACAGTACAGAGACAGTGCAGAGACAGTACAGAGACAGTACAGAGACAGTACAGAGACAGTGCAGAGACAGTACAGAGACAGTACAGAGACAGTGCAGAGACAGTGCAGAGACAGTGCAGAGACAGTACAGAGACAGTGCAGAGACAGTACAGAGACAGTGCAGAGACAGTACAGAGACAGTACAGAGACAGTGCAGAGACAGTACAGAGACAGTACAGAGACAGTGCAGAGACAGTGCAGAGACAGTGCAGAGACAGTACAGAGACAGTACAGAGACAGTACAGAGACAGTAGTACAGAGACAGTACAGAGACAGTGCAGAGACAGTGCAGAGACAGTGCAGAGACAGTACAGAGACAGTACAGAGACAGTACAGAGACAGTGCAGAGACAGTGCAGAGACAGTACAGAGACAGTACAGAGACAGTACAGAGACAGTAGTACAGAGACAGTAGTACAGAGACAGTACAGAGACAGTACAGAGACAGTAGTACAGAGACAGTAGTACAGAGACAGTACAGAGACAGTGCAGAGACAGTGCAGAGACAGTGCAGAGACAGTGCAGAGACAGTACAGAGACAGTGCAGAGACAGTGCAGAGACAGTGCAGAGACAGTGCAGAGACAGTACAGAGACAGTGCAGAGACAGTGCAGAGACAGTACAGAGACAGTACAGAGACAGTGCAGAGACAGTACAGAGACAGTGCAGAGACAGTGCAGAGACAGTACAGAGACAGTGCAGAGACAGTACAGAGACAGTGCAGAGACAGTACAGAGACAGTACAGAGACAGTGCAGAGACAGTACAGAGACAGTAGTACAGAGACAGTACAGAGACAGTGCAGAGACAGTGCAGAGACAGTACAGAGACAGTACAGAGACAGTAGTACAGAGACAGTAGTACAGAGACAGTACAGAGACAGTACAGAGACAGTAGTACAGAGACAGTAGTACAGAGACAGTACAGAGACAGTGCAGAGACAGTACAGAGACAGTGCAGAGACAGTGCAGAGACAGTGCAGAGACAGTGCAGAGACAGTACAGAGACAGTGCAGAGACAGTGCAGAGACAGTACAGAGACAGTGCAGAGACAGTACAGAGACAGTGCAGAGACAGTGCAGAGACAGTACAGAGACAGTACAGAGACAGTGCAGAGACAGTACAGAGACAGTGCAGAGACAGTACAGAGACAGTGCAGAGACAGTACAGAGACAGTGCAGAGACAGTGCAGAGACAGTGCAGGACCCACACACATCTACCAACGTAGGTAGGTGTGTGTGTGTGTGTGTGTGTGTGGTTTTTGAACGGAGGCTGATGAGATATCTATTAAACGTATCTTTACGAGACTTTCTATTCTCCGTGATCGTATCATGGGTGTTTTTCTCCTGGAAAGCCAGTGGAAGCGGGTTGTTTATTATGGAAGCTATTATTGGCGATTCAATTCTAATTGAATGTCTCGTGCTGATTGTGTGTCGTTGTCGCCAGCACCTCTTCCCATTTCCATTGATTTCTCTCAAACTGGTCAAACAGCCTCTCTGAAGTGCAATTTCGATTCACGAAGACTGTGTGAAACATGTTGTTGCTCTTTGGACAGTGCAGTGGTTAGTACCCTGTACTATTGAACGATATGTTAGAGTACTTTCAGTTATGAAAACCTGATAGCTCAGTGATACCTGCAGGTATATTTGTCATAATCTGTGCCTTCCACCCCAGACATGTTTTACAAATCCAACCACGGGATGTTATCTGGTCCTCTTCAGTCAGAGCTGCTTAATCATTGACTGTCTTTGCCTGTATCTTAGAGAACATAACAAGCCATGATCACCACTGAGGCTGCGAGAGAGTTCCAGGCCAAAGAGCGCAAATACAAAGATCAGCTGAAGAGATGTTTATCATCGGCTTTGTCTGCAGACCTTAACAGGTAAGTCACGTGACAGCATCCAGAGACCTACAAAATATAGAAAAACCCAGTCGTTTGCTTTATTACCACAGCGATACAAAGCGGTCTCAAAGTACGACTGTTCTTGGGGATTTGGTTTGGTTGGTTTCTGTTAAAGGCATTTGAAGGGTTTTTAATCAACCAACCAGCCAGCAATAGTGAACTGGTAGAATTATTCTGCTGTTTGAACAGGATTGTTTTTGTGATCTTTTACATTAAAAATGTATATTATTTCAACTTATGCTGAGAAGTGTTAAAAATATGAATGAATATTGAATAAGTTAAGATTGAATTAAGGTTTCTGGTCAAACCGCTCTTTCCAGGGTGAGAAACTCAATGTTCAAGTTGAACTAGAAATGTATGGATCTTCACACATTTGTTAAAGTGGTGCTTGAGAGTTTGTGAACCCTTCAGAATTCTTTATATTTCTGCATAAATATCTCCTGAAACATTTAATTAATTTTAGATGAATAATACATTTTCTGCAGCTGATCCAATCCACGCCCCACCACCACACTTGTATTTGTAACGATTAACTGACAAAATATTTTGTGTGCCCTTCAAACCACCAGTAATTTTCGTGTTTGGCCTATTTAGACTCAGATTTAGACTTTATTAATCCCACAGTGGGGAAATGTAGTCGTCACAGCACCATAGAAACACAAAAAAAGTGCACACAATATGAAAAAAAATGTAGAAATACCAATACATAAAATAAGAGATAAAAATAATTATTTTAGAAAAAATTAGAGCAATGAATAAATACACACACACACACACAGATTATAGACACAAAAATAAATATATACAGTTTAGGACTCCACCGATCCATAGTCACAGATTGTAAATGGTCTGTACTTGTATAGCGCTTTATCACCTTTCGGTCTCAAAGTGCTTTAACATGGTTTCCCCATTCACACACTAATGAGACAGATCACCATGCAAGGCGCTGCCATCAGGAGAACATTCACACACTGATGGTACAACATCAGGAGCAACTTAGGGTTCAGTGTCTTGCTCAGGGACACTTAGGCATGTGGACAGGAGGAGCTGGGGATTGAACCACCAACCTTCTGATTAGTGTTCAACCCACTCTACCGTCTGAGCCACAGCCTCCCTTGTGCTTTATTTCTACCAAAGAATGATTCAAGAAAAAAGTTTATGTTTTGGAATGACCAAGTCAAAGTTCTACCATAATTTAATAGTTATGATGTTGAACGAGCTGAAGAGAACAGTTCATGTGAGAACACTGATCGCCATCCCAGAGCTGTTCTGTACGGGAGAATGGTCAACGTACTGTCATCGGTCGATAATGGGAATGTTTTCGCAGTTATTGCTGCACAATAGAGTCACACCACATTTTGAAAGGTTCATATACGTTTAACACTCCCCAATATGTAGTGTTGAACCATTTTTCTCAATAAAAGTATTTTTATACAGTATATTTTGTATATTTTGTACTCGTGTTTAATTGGGTTCGTCTATTTAATTTTAGGGCGTGTGTGAAATTCTGATGATGTTTTAGTTGCTATTTAAGCAGAAATATTGAAAGTTCAAAAGTTTTCATAAACTTTCATCAGCACTGTACATAGAATAGAATAAGAATAGCCAAGGGTGGAGTTTTTCCTCCGATAATAGGATCAGTGGATCTGAAATATGAAACTTGGCTCACAGCAAAGTTGCACTACATTTCACTGCTGACTGGAAGCTCACAAGAATCAAGCTCACGTGGATTCGAGCAGTTCATGGATGTGAATTTCCTTTTTGCATGAGTGGCTTGTCAATTTGGGCGTTTCTCGTCGGAGGATTACAAAAATGGACAGGACATGAGCCTTTAACTCATAACGCCCAGTTGGCTGGTTTCTGGGTCACCCAGATCAGTCATTGAGGCGGGACGAGATTTAATGATGGTGAAGAAATGGACTGCCTCAGGACTCTGCTTGTGTTATTCTGAAGAGGAAAAATAGGCCATCAAACTAATCTTTGAATCGCTGGTCTTTGTTTATTGTCTATATTCTATGTTGCCTTTTAAAAGTACATTCAATATGAAAACATCATGTCCAACCTAGTTTATTTTGTTCTGTGATTTGCCTTTTGAGGGATCTGCCCCTGATAACGTGCTGTAATGTATTTCCCCAGGTTGCTGCAGGAGGAACTGGAGGCTGATGTTTCTCTGTATGCCGGCTCGGGTTCGCTCCGAGTACACAGAGCCATACTGTTGGCCCGAGTTCCTCATATCCTTCAGGGACAGACACACAAAGATCCCATCATCCTTCATCTGCCCGGCTCTGAGCTCTCTGAGCTGAAAGATTTCCTCAGGTAGGCACTGGGCTCCTCCGTATTTGCTGATTTAGACAACTTCTATTTGCAGCTCGAGAAGACAGCTACAATAGTACAAGTACTATTCACATGAAGCCTTATTCTGCATCTGCTTTCTAGTACATGTTAAGAGACATCACTTCACCTTATCTGTTACAGTTTCAGTGCCTCTCTGATAGAGGGCGCCAAGAACATCATATTTAATCTGCAGGGTTTGCTTTTCAAGGAGGATTGCAGATGCTGCAGCTATTGAATAATAAAGTATTATCACATTTTCACGTTAGTGTCGAGACACACAAAGCACAAAAAGAGTGTTTATAATCACCTGCTGAAAGGTTCTAGTGTAACATTTGCATAGTTTTCAGCAAAGCTTTGTTGTGCACCCTGAACCAGGATGACTTGTTCCTTTAGTCCTAATTATAGGACTATTGTAAATATTATTAAAGTGCCATGGAGTTAAAAATTCAGTTTCAAATTCCTCTCACATACAGTACAAGAAATGCAGCACTGCTAATCCCACTTGTTCAGTTGTGGAGGAGTTTTTTTGTGTTCACTAATCTCCCATTATACATAATGTTATATGGAACTAAACTAATATTGAACATTACTGCTTCTGAAAGGTTCGGCTTTTCTTTTTTTGTTACTCAGAGGGAAGGCAGCAAAGGAAAAGCTGCAAACTGGACACTGACGTTATTACCAGCCAAATTATCTATTAAATATTGCTGTTTAAAATTGAAAAGGAGTGAAAAAATGTTAATCCATTTGGAATTTTAAATGAAAATTCCTCACAGCATTCTGTCGAAACTGTAGCTGAATGATATAAATCCTTGCAAAAGATGCTAAATTAAAGGGAGGTTGGCTGTGTGCTCACGCTGTGGTGGTGCAGTTGAAAGGGGGCTTTAATGCAAAGCTGCTAGTTTAGTAATCAGTCTTCTAATTAGATTTTCACCTGGAATCATGGTCATGGAGTTTTTAATCAAAGGTATGAAGTGCTCAGTATTTGATGGTCTCTTCATTTTAAAGCCATTGGTCCTTCATACTTAGAGGGCCTCCAGGTTATCACTTCAAATTTGATGACGCTGCCAATATGTTACCTGAGTTCTGTTACCAAAAGCAAAATTATACTTTTTTTTCAGTTCCCTTTAGTTTGATGAATATAAACAACTTGTAGATCAGGAAGGAAACAATGCCGGGGAAACAAAAAGGCAGAAATTTGTACTGACAGACTCATTTAAAAATCACTGGAAGACAGACATTAAGTTGATTTGATTAACGCAGACTGCTGTTGCCTCATACTTTATAATGGACAAGGACTTTTGATTTTGATCTTTTAATTGGCAGTTTAAACGGGAGGAAAGATTAAAACAAGCATATGTGCATATCAGCATGTGAGTAAAAAAAGGTGAACCTACCTGTGAAGCCCTTTGCCACCAGGGTGACCCATCTGAGTTTAAAAGGGAACTGAGCTGATGTTTCTAAAGGTCTTGGGAAGCACTACTGAACATGTGGAAAAACGCTGTTTGCTGAATCGGAGATAACATTGCCATATCTGATAAAATGCTTCAAATCTCCAGGATTGGATGGAGGTGAAAACGACAAATTTGAAAATAAAATAGAATGTCTGGCTGCTGTTCATCTCTGCTTCAGAGTAGCAGCTTGAGGTTAAATCAGCTACTAGTATAACAGGCTGTTCACACATGGATACTCCGTTTGGCCGGCTATCTCTTCCCTCTCACAAGCCTAAAACCTTTGTGCATGTGGAACATGCACAAATCTCCAACCGTCGAACTGTCCGTTGTCGAGTTGCACCGTGGGTACCAGGTTTTGTCTGGAATTAAAAATGATAATCTCTGCTACTCCTGCATAGATTTTAAACCTTTTTTTAAGCAGTCCAATTTGAATCGGACAGGAGTGCAACACATTTTAGATTACAGTGATTTAATTTAGACAGGGTAATAACAAAGTACCAATTCATCTGATACCAACTTTTAATACTTGCTGATTTCCAGGCCTGAGTTCACCCCACACATTTTGGGTGGACACTTGATACCCAGTCTTTCTCCAGAAAAGCCTCCTTTCAGATTTGCTCTGAAGCTGGGTGGCCCAGGGCTCAATGGAGGGATTACATCACCCAGCTGGCTTTAAAACATTTGGAACATCTGTTTGAAGTTTCTGGAGAAAAAGCTTCTGGAAAAAGCGTGTTTGGGTTGTTCTGCTCACTCTGTTGCTTCTATAACAATGACCATTACAACAACTAATGTATAGAAAGATAGCAACATGGTGTGATCCATGGCAGATTCACTTTGGGCCTAACTGGTTGCCTCCCATACAGAGTAACTTCATACGTTTGCCAGCCTCTGCATAAAATGCCTCAGTGAGCAGAAGTCACAGCGCATCAAATGAGACTGTAATTTAAATACGTATGAAAGGCCCGATTTTAATTAACTTTTGGAGTCTCGCCCCTGCAGGCGCGTGTACACGGCAGACCAGAGCATGCGCTCGGCTGAAATAATCCCAGATGTTGAGGGCTCTGTGCCAGAAAGCCTTCTGCCCGCTCCTGACCCGGCGGACCACCAGAGCTGCACTGACTCAGGTAGACAGATGAAGGGTTTATTGTCAGTTATGTGACCGTTCAGCTGCCCTCCTCCCTCCACTTTCCTCACATCATATTATCTCAGCCATAATCCATTTAGGAGCTAATCGCATTTGGATCTCTGTTGTTGTTACTGCTAATTACAGCACGGCCACGCTATGGAAAATGTATGATTTAGCTCTTCTTTATTTCTTTTTTATGGTATTTGTACTTCAGGAATTTAATGATAGCAAATTCTGCTTTTTTCACACACACACACACACAAATACCCACATATGTGGCCTTCACAATAATCTACACCTAAAGCCTTTCTCCTCTTCGCTCTCTCCCTTCTGTCCTTCTTGATTATTCATCTCGACCAGACGCTGTCGTTCTCGAGCCGGCCTCTGGCCTCGGAGCGGACTTGCTGGATCTGTACCAACGGGGCGAACAGTGTGACATCACCATTCAAGTAGCAGAGCAGGTCTTCTCCTGCCACAGGTAGAGCTATTTATGGTGACAGCTCAGCCATCTCTGTCGACACATCTGGAATTCAAAAGCTCAGTCTGTATTTTTTTTCGCATCCACGGTGTCGGTAATAATCTTCAGGACATCACTGCCACATTTACCAGATGTAAAAACACGGCGGAGGTCGCACATATGCTGTTGACTCACGCGAAATGTGGAGCAGCAGTAGGTGGTCATTCAGTGATGCAGAGGTAGTAGTAGCAGCTGGTTACCATGGAGACAGGTTTCTCCCAGCTCCTGCTCAGGGGAGCAGCCAGCCAGCGAAGCTCGTCAGAGAGGAGAGGCTGGGCTCTTTTTTTGGTTCCTCTGCAGCAGCGATCTGTGTGACGGCGAAGTGTTAGCTGTTGCTGTAGTTCTCACCCAGAAGCTGAGCCAGGGTTTCCCCGGCCCTTTACCCATACTGAATAAATGTATATAAAAAATTAAATAAATATATATTTTCCATTTACAGAAGAGACATGGTGACAAAATTAAAATATAGCAAATTCATAGTCACACACACACACACACACACACACACACACA
Source organism: Brachyistius frenatus (assembly GCF_029030835.1). NCBI lineage: Eukaryota > Metazoa > Chordata > Actinopteri > Embiotocidae > Brachyistius > Brachyistius frenatus. Next base: position 425,245 of record NW_027210648.1, on the reverse strand, counting down.
CACACACACACACACACACACACACACACACACACACACACACACACACACACACACACACACACACAGGAACCCAACAACATTTACATATAGCGCCATATCACAGTACCTCATTGGTGTAAAGTTGTTACATTATTATAACATTTACATTATTCATATAATGAATATGGAATCTAAATGCCTGGTGTTAAAATTATGTTTCTAGATTAAGTTTGTCGCTTTTGCTAAAATAAAAGCAAATTTGAATAGGAAAAAAAAAAAGCATTTTACAGAGGCTGAGACAGGAACTTTACAGAGAAGTGCTTTAAAGATGGAAATGCAAATACGTATTTTCATTGATATTTTCATTGAGGTCTGTATGGTTAACATGCAAAATGTAGAGATGTTTTTGTGATGTCAGAAATAAAATACAGAGATGAATGGTCGACAGTAGTAAGCAGATTTATGTATGTAGTTCACTAAAACCCAAGGACAAGCTTTTTGGTTGGTTGAAATGGAAAGCAATCCTGCTACAGTATAATCAGGGCCTGGGAGATTAAAAGCACTCTCGAGACTATAAAACACACAAGATAGTTTTTTTGTCCTCTTGCTTATCACTTCAAAGCCTTTTAAGTGCACACAGTCCCAGCAGATGACATGTGAAATATTAAATGGATGGGTGGATCTAACATGCAACTGCCTGCTTTTATTGGGTTTCTAGGGCAATCCTGTGTGCGCGGTCTCAGTACTTCCGAGCCATGCTTAGTGGAAGTTGGATTGAGAGCTCCAGACAGTGCATCACTCTGCAAGGGTAAGACTGGTACATGATTATCATCTAGCAGCAGGTCAATAATACACCTCCACTCCTAGAAGAACAATTCCACACATTGTTCCTGAAACAACACAGCTGAATTACTGCATGCACCGCTTTCATTATTCATGTCTTCCCACAGCTCACAATGCCATGTTTTAACTCCACAGACCGCAGTCACAGCCTCCCGCTGACAGGGAAATCTCAAATAGTTTGCTCTGATTTCTACCAAGTAAGACCGCAGTGTTAGCTCTGTGAGGCACACAAATGTCTTCCCATCCACTGCATGCTGAAGAATCCCCCACCACCACCACCCCCTCCCCCACCCGCCCCGCAGTCTCCTTCTTTCAGAGTGGCAAATGAAGTCCACTATTTTTCCTCCAGGGATAGATGTGTCACTCACCTCAGCGTTACTGGTCTGAGGGTAACGGGGGAAGACACGGCTGTTGAGAATGGAGAGCAGCTCCACTGATGTGCAGGGGAAACCTTTGAGGTGGCCCTCAGGTTGCAGTCACATGGATCGAGTGTGCATTCTCAGTTCTGTTTGCAGCCCTTATGCAAAAATATGTAATTTACACTTTATGTTTGGACTAACGTGTAGAATATCAGGGTGGGATCTGTGACAATTTTGGATGTTAACCAGTGATAAATGACTTATACAAATTTTATTGTGTTGATGTTTTCAGCTTGGGTCCAGATGAGATGGAAATCCTGCTCCAGTTCATGTATGGCGCCATCGTGGACCTGCCCAGCGGAGCCAGTGCCAGGTACTATATGTCAACAAACAGGCCGTTCTGAATCAGAACACAGGACCAGAAAACAAGCTGACCTGTATGTGTCTCCTGTCCCACAGTCAGGTGGTGTTGGCTGCAGACATGTTGGGTTTGGAGGGGCTGAAAGATGTAGTGGAGATGGTTCTTACCCGAGACTGCTGCCGCTTCTTCCCCAAGGTCAGTTATACAGAAGTAGTGAATGCCCTAAAGGATGTATTATTATTATTATTTTTTTTTTAAATAGGCTTATGTAAGTGATATTAAGAGGAACATAACAAATTTTACCTTTGTTCAAATATGTTGAATTTCAGACTACACATACAGTAATGCTGGGCAGTTAGAACAAACATTTTTATCACTGTATTTTTTTTGATGGTGTATCACAGCAGTTTATTTCTTTGCATGACCAAGCTTTTATATAGGTTAATAGTTTATCGGAAGTACATAATAACATTTAATTGTTATGTATATATTTCACACTTGAATAAAGGCTTGGTGGGAATCCTTATTTTCTTCCATAACTTGAAATTTTGCAAAGTACACTGATATTGCAGTACATTTCTACGCAGCATAATGCTAGGCAGTGTAATTTTGTACAGGGGTCCCATCAACACAGCAAAAAGGTAGTTACCTGGTTATGACCTCAGTTCGATGAGTGTGAATAGTTCGCTGCCTGTTATGAAGTTACACTAACTGTTTCAATGCTGCACCGATACGGCTGTATATAAAATGTTAATTATGATACAGAAATTAAAAGTCAGTGTACTGGATGAACCTGCACACCACCCAGCACTAACATACAGTTTATGATTAGTAGAAGGTACTTTCCAGGATTCACAGTTATTTTCAATTTTAGGTTTTTCATCCTTGAACATAAAATTTTAACAAAATTTGAGCTTTAGAAATTGATGAACATATTTTGTTCGTGCAGTACTTTGTAAACATAATATCAATAAAAACTGCTCCAAACCTGAAGATTTTGAATCAAATTAAGACTTTCTTCATATCAAATCATCATGCCTGCCTAAACCTACGCATGAATAAAAGTAGACCATGTAATAGCATTAAGCTACCCTGACATCTATGCCTAAGCTTTATACCTACTGTACGTAAAGATGAAGTTGCATTACACTTAGAGGTTTTTGTATCGCGTTTATTTGCATCTGAATTCATGAAGCAAAAATCGGTTAATCAGTGTGCTTGAAACAAAAGGCCGATGTGTCACTGGTCAATATGGAGTGCTTTTTTTGATACGAACAGTATTTCATGCCCTTTAAAAACAAAAGGGCCAGATTTACTAGAAGAATGTGTGCCTCAGTTTTCACTGAGGTTGTTTTTGCAGTCTGTGCATATTTGGCTCCGGATGTCCTCAGACAAGCAGCTCATTACAGTTGGTCAGTTCCTGCACTGCGTCTGGGACAGCCTCCTGAGTCACACTCTCCTTGTGAAGGACAGCTCACAGACACCGTTCAGCAGTGGCATTTCTATGACGTCACCTAAGCTCAGAAAATAAACAATAACGTAGTGATCTTGATTGTAAAACATAGCTTTACTTCACTTGAAACTTTGTTGGAGATGGTGTTAATGTGTTGTGATCAAATTTAAGTTTTCTAAACTCCCAGTCCACTTCTCATTTTACATTATATTAATTGGATATTGGGTTCATGCTTTATTGTTTTTTCTAAGCAATTGTAGTCATATACAAGACTATATTTAGTGCATGTTTCTTACCACCAATGTGATTTTCCTTGTTTCTCTTGAATGGTAAATCATTTTTGTATTATGTTTACACATTGTTACACAATTTGTCACAAAGTGAACGTGCCCTTTGTTTTGCTCCTGGTGTGTTTGCAGCCAGTCGATGGGGTTCAGAGAACAGTTCTTGAGTGCCTCTCCCTCACGCATGCCTTAGGCCTCCATAACCTCCACATGCTGTGTAAGAGGTAAGTGTCTGCGTAAAGCAATTTCTTTTTCTGCACCGGCTGCCACTTACAAGACTCCCACAGTTTTTTAATCCTTTGTTACAGCTTTGAAATTGATTATGTACATATAGACATTTGGAAAAGTCACCACATTTTATGTAACTGTCCAAGAATTTAGATTTTTCTTAAATGTCACTTTAAAACTACATGTAAAACAAAAAAGACAACAAAACAAAAAAGCTCAAAAGCTGTCACCATTCTTGCCACTGCAAGTTACTATGGATTCAGAAAGTACCCATTCACTGTTAGTACACTGTACTAAAGTGTTTTGTTGCTAGGCAACCAGCATATGGGTGCATACCTCTTTTTTGTTAAGTGGCCAAAGGCCAAGGTAGTGATGCAAATTGCTTTAATGAGAAACACCGCTGTTTTGAGGAAAGTGTGATCAGTATTTGCTCAAATACAAATTAGCTACATTTTAGGATTAGAAAATGATTTGGGTTTTTGTACTTAAGTTACAATCTCGAAGATCTCCGTTTTGTTCTCTTTGATGGCATGTCTAGCAGTAAGCAGTTTTTGCAGTTGTGTTTTTGAACTTCACTTCCCTGAGATTTTCCCCTCTGCAGATAATACCCTATGTGATGTGGTTTCACTACTTGAAACTAGTGTGACATCATTGTTATTGCAACACACACACTCTCTGACTCTTTTAATGGGAAACTAAAATATGGAACGTCTGCACCTCCTCAATTGACCAAGGTGTAACCTTGTAGAAATAAAAGCTAGTAGATTTGAGCCAGGCTGGAAAAGGGGCTCTACTTGCATTGAACTGTGGGACATATAAATAGTGCCTCTGACTGACACCTTTTACTTGCAAATACGACAAATCGCCTCTTATCTTTTGTCCACAGCGGTGCTGTGGTGTTTGACACTGCAACTAAATCCATGATGTTAATAGATGCTCATCAACATTTTAGAAGTTAAGCACCTTGAGATGAACAGTTGATGGTGCTAATTCTCCTCCTATGTGCCATTAAACTATAACAGAAAGCGATAGATGCCATTACAACAGTGAAAAACAATGTGGAAATAGTTTTCCAGCTGTTTTTATAGAGATGAATGGAAACGATTCTAATGATTATTAAATATGGTTGCGGTTGGCTCAAATAATCGTAATCAGGAAAATATGTCAAAATCCACCAGAGTGTCATCTAATTCAATGCAATGATAAAGGAAATCTGACCTTTTGTACAAAGGAGTAGAAATGATTATTTGCTTCAGTTTGATTGCTGAATTTGAAATATTTCTTCCTGACTTTACATGTCAAACCTTTGTAAAGATTTTTTTTTACTGACTTTTGGACCCCACTGTGTAGGATAAGCACAGTATACTGCACTGCTTTCATCTCTTTCCTTTTCTATTCATTTTCTGTGCACAGAAACTGTGTTTTTACCCTTTGAGTTTTCCTTCAGCTGATCATATTGCATATTAACTACGGTGTATCACACCCCAGTCAGCAGGCAAAAAGTGTGTGAATGTAGGTTAGGGACAGAGGTTGGGATGTGTTGAGCGAGGCTGTGAGCGGATTGTAATGGTTCTAATGTGAAGTGTGTGTGTGTGTGTGTGTGTGTGTGTGTGTGTGTGTGTGTGTGTGTGTGTGTGTGTGTGTGTGTGTGTGTGTGTGTGTGTGTGTGTGTGTGTGTGTGTGTGTGTGTGTGTGTGTGTTGTGTATGTAGAGTGGGGGGTTGCCTTTGCCTTGTTGTCTTTGCTAAGTCTGATGAATCACGCGATGGTGCAGCGCTGCTCTGTGCAGCAGTGCGTTGCTGAGCGTCTCAACCTCACTCATTCATTCTGTTCCATCAAGCAATGCTGCGCCGGCCGCTGCTCGGAGCCTCTGGGTTTCACTGCACGGACCTTGAAAAGTTTGTCACACTCCGATCAAACTGCTGAGTTGAAAATGCACTCCTGTAACGCTACAATGTGTGTCTTCAGGTGGGTTGCTGAACATTTTGTGAAGGCCTGGTGTGAAAGAAACTTCTCCCTCTTGTCACCTGAGCTCCACAGAGCCTGTCTAACTGCTGTAACTGACACCATGGTGAGTCCCTCCCCGCCAGAGTCATCGGCCCTGCTCTATTGACGTAATAGCACCAATATCAATAGCCCGTTCACCAGTGTTTTTCCATAGGAAGGAAATTGAACATGATCTAATCTAAACGGACCTTTATTATATTCTTAGTTATTAAAGACAAGGTAATTTAGGAATACGATGTGGATGCAGACAGATGGGGAGAAATCCACGCTTGTAATTGATAATTGAGTCTTGAGCCTGAGACAAGACTGTGGGTTTCCTTCTGCGAGTAAAGCAAGACAAACCTATTGTTGCTCACTCTTGGCAAGTGCTGAGGTTCAGAGCCGGCCAAGAACTGTTGCACAGTGTGGGAAATCCCTCCATTGATCAATCAGTGCTGGGCAGGAATAAAGTGTGAATTTTGTTTTTTTATATATATATAGGATTGTGCTCATCTGACTTTACTTTGTGGTCTCGCATAGACAGAGTTTATTTTAGCTGATAGGTGTTTTCCATTCAGACTGTACAGAATGCAGTAACCACGCTCTGTAGCGCTGAGCAGTTGATTGGCAGTCTCCCAGAAGTCAAGTGGGCCCAGCAGGTGAGGAGCCTGGCGACAGAGCTACAGGAAGAGAGCCTGCATGTCATCATCCAGCACTTCCCCAAAGTGACCTGCACTCAGGCTTTCCAGGACCTTCGCAGGGTACGGTGGCGATGCAGCCGTGTTAATGTGCTCTCATTTACTGCGATGACGTGAGGAAATAGTCAGCGTGCTTATTTTTTTCTCCCCGTCTGACGTCGCGTTACAGAGAGAAGAGTTTACCAGAGAGCCAACGCTGTTGAAGAAACTGTGTTCAGCCATCAGGGAAGGCGTGACGGTGGATAACTGCTGTGATCTTTTCACTGCTGTGCACCGTCTGTGTGGAGACGACATTGAGGAGGGTTTTCACCTGGAGCAGGGAGGGCCTAAACAAGAGGAGGTAATATTAAGCAGTTCTTATTACAGCGTACTGTGATCATTAAAGTTCCCATCTCATCTGCGTGGTGGGTTATCAGTGTGGTTCTTTGTTTTTTTTACCAAGCTTTCAAATGCAACTGCATGTCCTGGTTCTGAACCCTTGTTGAGATCACACTACATGTTTTCCCAACAATTATGTCAGATTAGGCCATTAATGAGTCATAAATGGTTGCCATGATTTGGTTGAGAGACATGACAGACTAATCTTAATATTCCTCAGGAAATACGTAAAGTCACTGGAAGGAGGTGTCAGGGACCAACTTCAGGAAACTAGAATGTAAACATAAAATGGTGTCCAAAGAGAATTGTATAATAATGGCTGTCTTGTGTTGGGGAAAAGTCAAAAAGCCTATCGTCCTGTTATTTATGATCAATGAAGTCTAGTTTATTTTGGTTAATAATTTGGCAGTTTGTCTCTTTTCTTGAACAAGGTCTTAAAAATCTTAGCTTGCAACCATTTCGTTCCTTCATGTGATTGGTCATGTGGTGGTCATAATGTTTTACCTCATCTGTGTTTTACCTTATTATAATGAACATGGCCGCTGTCCTTTATTTCACAGGTCCCATACTGTATAAACTATTTTTATTTTTATTTTAAAGCAGGTCTAGGTGCTATATAAATATTGTGAAAGTGTCAAAACGCTCAGTGCACAGAGAAATGCACACAACCTGTGATCAGTAAGTGTGTAGTTAGGACAAGCCGTTTGGATTTATGCGAGTTTGTGATTTCACTGTAAGTCTGTGATGTCACTAACTCACACTTATGTCTGCCCTCAACACGGCCCACCTTTCATCTAGAAAAAAAACAACGTACAGTCATACTATCGCTTCCATCCTGTGGGTGGCCTGAGTGTGTATCACTGAGAAAAGAGTTGGCCTATCAGAGGAGAGGCTACTTGAAATCAAAGTACTGTAATGACAGACACAAACAAGCCTATACTCGATAGAGCTCCAGAGAAAAGCTTGATGCAAAGCTTGATGAGGTGTAAAACTATATTGAGATGGCTTTTGCTACTTAAAACCACAAAAATATTGTGTCATGGATATAAAGAATGCAAATAAAAGACTGGAATAGTATATATAGTGTAAGATATGGGACCTTAATTGTTAATAAGTATTTACACTCAGTTGTCACTTGTGAGTACTAGCAGTGTTCTTCTTTCTTGCCCTTGGCAGAAAATTGCAGTATGCTTTGGCCTGTTTCCTCCAGTTGTAGATCAGTGGAATAGTGCGGCACCATTGGCAACGGAAAGTTTTCCCCAACAAATGCACCCTTCACTCCTGTTTAAGTAACCTTTAATAAAAAAAAAACACAGTGCCTGTCCATTAGAGGAAATTATTCTGCCCTTCTTTAAAAATGAAAGGCAGACAGCAACAGTCCTAAACATGGGCTGGGGAAGTTGGTAGCTAATGGGGGATTAATCAATGCTGTGTTGATTTTGGTCTTTTAATGGGATTTGATGACAATGTCAAAGGCGTAGCATATCACCAGCCTCATCTTAAAATGTCACCATAAGTGAACTGTGCTTCTGATTTCTAAGCTGATGTATCAAGAAGAATTGAAGTGGTGGTATGTGGTTTATCATTAGGCCTATGATGTTAAAAGGTCACAATTAAAACCTCTTATACTTTCTAAGCTAAAGTCAAGATTGGGTAAATTAATTAAATAATTGAAACTGTTAGAATACAGACTAATAAAAGTGTGTGAGCCGGCAGGTTAAGCTTGTGAGATGACTTCCATGGGAAAGTGACCTGGCTGCGCAAGTTGAAGCGCATAACCCCTGTAAATACTGTACAGTATGGCGGAATGGATTAGGCTGAGGGAGACTGTGATGTGTGCCAGCAGCCTTCACTAATCTGGCAGTGTGTCTGCTGGTGAAGGGTGTGTGTGGTTGGAAAGGCGGAAGAGGCGGAGATAGCTCCTCCCTGCCTTCCAGCCCTGTTTTATAACCAGGCATGGAAACAGGAGTATGGGCATCAGCCAGTGACATCACAGATTTTGCTCGAGGGAGCTCAAGTGGATTCTGCAACGGAGACGGAGGGAGGGAGGTAGAGAGGGGAGGAGGGAGGGTATTTGTTGCCATGGTGAAAGGTTCTTCAAGCAGCTGCTGATTCGCTTGTGCTTTAGCGCACCCCCTTCCATTCTTCTCCTTCTTTCCTCTATATTACTGCCAGCCGTTCAGGCAGGAGATTTGTACACTACGCGGGCGGCTCTGGACCTTCCTGCTTCAAACCTTTTACGCGGTTCGCCACACACAGGGATGGGAGCTTCTATCGTCCAAACACAGAGAGAGGATACTAGCAGGTAAAATTGATGTGTGAGCTCTTTATTTTTAAGATATTCATCTGTGTGTATGTGGGTTTTTTTTCCTCTCTCCCTAACCCAGCCTAGTGCTGTAGCAGTGGTTCTGCATCATTAGAGATGAACTGAAGCCCTTGGAGCGTATGCTGTTGGACAATTTAACATTTCCTGCCTTTTTTTTCTACACTGCAACCTGGTCGCTATTAACTCATTTGTCATACGTTTCTGCTATATTCCTGAGGTACATTTTTAACTGTCTTTGGCAGATGAGTGCACACTGTCATGGCAAATGCACCAGATGCACCATGCTTGATTTTAATGGGTGGGAATGAAAGGCTGGATTCCAGTTTTTTACAGTTCAGCACATGTTAATAAGTAGCCACAAATACAAATAACATGCTGCTTCCCTACTGTTGAGCTAGTAATGTGTTGAAATACACTGCATGAATAATTCATTTAGCTGCTATCAGTGTGTGCCAATTACTGGTACATTCAGTACAGTATTCAGCCAGTGTAGTCGGATTCAACAAATGCATTTGAGCAAATACAGTACATTGACCACATTTATTTTTGTTTAGATGAGATAAATCCTTAGGCTCTAAAACTGTTTATATGAAGTACAGAAATAGCCTTGCTTCGTTTGCAAGAGTGCCAGCCAGACATGAGTTACTGATCAATCCATTGATTTCTTGTTTGTTTCCTTACGGTTAGGAGGTAAATGCCAGCTGTGGAAATTGTGAATGAAAAAACTCTAGAACAGATAATGAAGGGCGATGTCTTGAAAATACATTGGTGCATCACTTTTCATCTGCCCAGATTTGAATAACTTGTTTTGCAGGCACAATACTAATTGGTGAGTTCATGTTGCTTTTGTCCTGTTTTGACAGATGCTATTGATAAAGGCGACAGTCGAAGACTTGGTAAAAAGCCTGTATTCACTAGTTCACAGGTAATATTTTTACAATGTGTTCATTCAAAGGCTTACTTTTGGACTAAAAACAAGATCATGTTATTTGTTGTTGTTGATTTTGATTTAGTTGCTGATGTGAAGGCCTGTTGTAGCTCTGAGAAATCCATGTTAGATATAATTCCTGTCAGTCAGTACAGTCCATGGCCATCAGATGCCATATGTCATAAATGCCCCACCCTCACAGCAAAGATGGACAGTATGAAATGAGCAGCATTGCCTCTTTAAACAGGTGTATGGCTAAGATAAGCCTGGCAGATGTGATCCAGACAGAGATTGCCAAGGTAAAAGGCGAGAGTGGTTAAGAGCAAAGAACTCCTACAGATCTCTCAGGAAGTGGTGTGATGTTGTCAAATGAGCAATTTGCCATGCTTCAGTCACAAAATGAAATGTAAAGTGGAAAAAAAAGAAGCACAATTTCTTCTTACCAATAATATCAACAAAAAAAACCTGTCGGTAAGAAATTAGCTCACGTCATTAAATAAAGACACAACAGGTAGGTTCTACTGATGAGCACTAAGTATAGAGATTTGTGCTGACTGTACAGATCTCAGAGATTAGACCGCATCATGTCTGATGGTATGCTCCAGTGGCCCGTGGAAAACTGCTCTAATATTATTCTGGTTTTTATAACTATGATCTGTTTATTTTTTGCTGATTAACCCAGTTCAGTAACACAGTTACATGGCTAATTTGCTTTTTTCCCCCCCTGCAGTCAAAGGCTGTGAAATGCTCTTCATCTGTATCTGAGAGTACCCATGTGCACAGGACCCAGAGGGTGTCTGAAAACAGAACCTCTTCCTCCCATAGTGCTGCATCAGCCATGAAGTCTGATGGACTGGGGACAGCTAACAAACCAGGGGACAGTCACACACCCAAGGCAAAGAATGTGAAGAAGCCAGGAGACAAGGGTGTAGCAGCAAAAGCAAAGACAGCCTCAGTTGGCGCACCAGTGGTCAATGGCACAGGAGCTGCAGGGGCCAGACGGGATGTGGCCAGTGCCAATGGCCCCAGAAGCGCTCATGGGGCTAGAGAACAAGAAAAGAAGCCGAACCCTGGTGCGAGGCCTAAAACCTCCCCGCCGAGCTGCACAGCTACGAGCCAGACAGCAGTAATGAAAGCTCAGAAAAGCTCAGTAGGAAAGGCTGACAACACGGCTGGCACCACCCAAGCCCAGCCCAGTGCTTCCTCCACATCAGGCAGTGCCTCCCCAGAGAACGGCGCCAGCAGCCCTCGCAATGACACCCACTCCATTCCAGGTTTACACTCTTTATTGACTTCTTATACATTTCGTCACCGTGACTGACACCAATTACCGTGTAATACATCACTGCAGCCGAGCTAAAGTGTCAGCGAGTCAGCTCCAGGGATAATACTGTAGTTGAAACATGAAAGGACCTGCAGACTAATTAGTATGATGAATGCTATGCTTTGGCCAAGAGGGATTTTTGAAAGACAAGGATAGTGTCACGTATGAGTTTTGATTCATCAGGAAACAGAAGCACATGTGGCTGTCCTTGGCAGCCTGTTGCTATCAGACGAGCAGCAGAGGTCGAAGCCCTTTACAGCTGTCGCACACGGTGGACTGATCACTTTGAGCTTTTTTGGTGAATATAGCTTCAGAGAGGTGCAGGATTCCCATATGATATTAGTTTTCGCGGCTCAAGGGGGCCTTAGCTGTCAGTCATGCTAGTAGTAGCATAGCACGTGTCCCTGTGCTCCACTCAGAAAGGGACTAAATGTCTGTGATGTAAGGCACATTACACTATCTTACTAAGTATACCTCCGACACTGAAATTTATTTGGGATGAATGGATGGATAGATGAGTGGATGGCGAGACGGGTGGATAATAGGTAGGTAGGTAGGTAGGTAGGTAGGTAGGTGGACGGATAGATAGGTAGATAAACAGACAGACAGATAGATAGGTAGACGGACAGATAGATAGGTAGATGGATAGACAGATAGGTAGACGGATAGACAGATAGGTAGACGGATAGACAGATAGGTAGATGGATAGACAGATAGGTAGATAGGTAGATAGATAGATGATTGGATGTTTTTTGTTTTTTTTCTAACCACTGGTCTATGTGCATTTGGGATTTCCTGATGGACTTAAGCAAAGAGCGCTCATCAAATTTTGTCACAAACTCAAGAAATAGGCTTCGAAAACCCTTCAAATGCTTCAGAAAGCCAACGGCAATGACGCAATGAGCCGGGCGAGGTGTTTTTCGTGGCATTTGTGTTTCATGAGTAAAGAAGTTACGTCAGGTCAATAAACCATTCAGTGCATTTGACCTGAACTGTGGCGCAGTGGACCTGGGTTCAACAACATGACAGTGCTCATGAAATCATAAATGTGCACATACCAATGGTCATGAAAGGGTGTGAGACAAAGGTGCTAATGTTGATGAAGAGATGTTACTTTCTCATGACTATTATTGTGTGCATTATTGTGCTGCGCTGCATTTGTGCGCAACAGGAAACAGTCCTGGAACTGTTTAAATGTACTTTGTAGAGAGATGGATAGATATTTGGATAAATGCATGGATGGAAAATACCTACGTGTTGCCTCGTTTGATTGTTTTCAATCCTATCTGCCGCGACAGACCTCTTTCTCAAAGTTTGCTGTGCGTTTGGTTCGTGTTCTGTTTTAGGTGCAAAGCCCAAACACCAGGCAAAGGCAGTAAACAAATCCCCACTGACAAAACCTCCTCAGAGATCAGATACAACAAAGACCAGCAGGTGAGATTTACTCCTTCGCATGACAGTTTGTATCAATCCAATTATTCAATCAAATGCTCAGTGGAACAACTGGCTTGTTGTGTAAGTCAAGTGAGGTTTTGTAAGATTCTCTTGAAGTGTTCAGGAAGTAAGTCAACAATCCTGCATGCGTTTGGTTTATACCAGTACATAAAACAACATCAAAAAGAGAACATTGTACAACTGTGAATAAACAATGCTCCTGTGTAACCCATAACTGAGACAAATGAATTCAGTTTTGCTTACCACTAAGAAGTGTGCCTGCCATAGGAATACGGAGTCTTTAACTTTACATGCAACTTGCAGAATATTGAAGATGTATCAGAAGGACAAAAACTAAGTAAGTAACTGAGTGAACCAAATAGGGATTATGACAATCCAAATCCAGACAGACTGTCAGAATTTAACATTATTACATAATACACATGCAGGCAAATCAGTAAAAATGATAAAGACAGAAAAAAATAAATGAGCTGACGAGTTTTATGTTTCATTGCAGTCCATCTCAGTGGCATGCATCCCGCTGCAGGTCTTCTATGATCAGTCCTACTTGTACTCAGTGCCAAGACAGCAAAACAGACGGCATAAGACTGAATGTTTAGTAAAGTGAATGTCAGATGAGATGGGTGCTGCAGCACAGGATCACCTGTTTAATTTTAGGTCACGTGTAGTTGTCAGCAGGATAAAAGCAGCTGGGTTGCATATCCTGACAAGCCTCTTATCCGTACTTCAAAGATGTTAAAAATATCTGTTTCACTGTCAGCATCTTACAAACTCCGTCGATCCGAGGAGCAAATTAATATTGAAATGTTTCCCCAGAAAGCAACCATGTGAGGCAAGCAATACACAGCTGATAGCCTAATTCAGGATATATTTGTTGCATTGTTGGTTTGGTTTCTTTTGTAAAGGAACCCATTCATGTAGTTTAATAATTGTTTTTTATTTTTCTGGATTCATGTGATCTAGCACAATGATGTTAGGGGTGTAATGTTGAAGTGTTCTTGGATAGCATTTTTAACATTAAACTCTCCTCAAACAAAACTAATAATTTGCACCTTATAAATATTTTTAAACCTAATAATAATCGTGGTCATCGAAGGTAGATCTTTTCACCACTCAACTGAGTGAACTCGCTCTGAGATATCAGATAAGGAGGGGCTTTTCAAAATCCATTGACCTTGAGCACAGAGAAAATCTCAATTCGTAAGAATCTGCCCTGTTTGTGTTATGAAGTCAGTGTTTGTTAAAAGCCGGGGAAGGACACCCTTCACTTGGATATGAGTAAGAAGTTGAAATTCTTTGCATTGATCAGGTCATGTCTCAGAAGCTGCCCTTGACAAAATGGGAGGAAAAAACATCACTGCCCCCTGCTGGTGTTAAATATTAATTCATGTACTTTCCTTGCTGCTCTTCTCATGAATATTTTTGTGATGATGGGAGCCAGAGGTATTAATTGAATGGGATATTGGGGAGAAATCATTTGTCACTTTGTTGTCTAATGATTTTGCCTGCCTGTTTGACCAATTACAGTCCTACCAATAAGTCAAGTGTGAGAGAAACAGGCAAAGCCAAGACTGCTGCAGCGGAGAAAGTGACAGCAGCAAGAGCAGACACCAAGGGAAGAAGCACACCGGACCACCATGGTGAGATGCTCAAGGTCGGCTATAGTTAATGGCTGGTCAAATTAATCAAAGTTTTAATATCCTGTTCTACTTTTATTTTGGTATTAGTCTCCAAACATGGAACGTCTATGAAAAAGCCAGCTTCCCCCAGAAAAGAAGACAGCAAGGATGGGTCGAAATCCTCGGCGGCAGACAAAGCAGCCAGTGAAACTCCGAAAAAGAAACTCGCAAAACTTGTTTCAGCGACTGGAGTCTCAGCAAAATCCAGTGCTAAACCAGCAAAAGGCTCTTCAGCCCCTTCCAAGCAATCTTCAGCAGTTGCACCCAAGTCTGGACCAAAGCCGAAAACTACGACTGAATTATCTACAGAGAAAGCCTCACCAAAACTTGGAGGATCCCCCAAAACCTCGGCTGCTGTTGCCTCCAAGAAATCAGAAACCAAAGGACGAGAGGTCGTGAATTTAAAAAGATCTGACTGCAAAACAGAGCTTGGTCCAACTGAAAACTCTGGTGATGCTGTGGAGCAAAAAGATATTGGAGAGGCAGAGCCAACTGACCGTCCTGCAGGACACAGCGCACAGCCAACAATCCAGGGTGGAACGGAGTCATTGGATCTACAATCAAGCCCGAACCAGAGTCTCCAGGAGACTGAAACACAGTCCGGAAACACTGCTGGCGCAGGAGATGAGAGCAGTGTTACACCGGCAGCCAACAACATCCCCCACGTCATATCCGCTAAGTCAGAGGCTGGCAAACAGACTGAAGGGAGTAAAGCGAAACAGTCTCAAAGCAGTGTCATCTCTTCTCACGTCAGCACACCAAATTCCCCAAGAGACACTGAGCGCCCCATCGACACCCCCTGCAGCGTGGGAAGCACTGACACGCCCTTAGAGGACTCCTGGAGCGGCATCCACCATCAGGTCAGCCCAGAGTCCGAGACCGCCAGCACACACACCACCTCTTCTGATGACATCAAGCCCCGCTCAGAGGACTACGACGCCGGAGGCTCACAAGACGACGACTGCTCCAACGATAGAGGTGTGTCCAAGTGCGGCACCATGCGCTGTCACGACTTCCTGGGTCGCAGTAGTAGCGACACCAGCACCCCAGAAGAGTTAAAGATGTACGAAGGCGGGGGTGGGCTGAGAGTGGAGGTGCGGCTGCGGGGGAAAGAGGCAGAGACGACCAGCGAGGAGGAGGGAGTTAGACGACGTCCTCATTCCTGGCTGCAGAGAGACGAGGCGCCGGTGGAGGAGGAGCAGCACTCAGAAGTCGAGGCCACGCTGACCTTGAAAAGCGTCCCCGACCACCAGCTCTTCTCCTCTGAGGAGGAAGAGGAAGATGACGATGAAGAGGAGACTGAAGATGAGAGGTCGGAAGTTGAGGTGATCCCAGGTGAGGTTCCACTGCCGCCGACCGAATCCTCGCCCCTCTTTCAGGGGATTGTCAACCTGGCGTTCGATGACGACGTCGTGGACCAGGAGAACGACCAACTCGACTACCAGTCCACGTCCAACTTCCGCCGGTCGGTGCTGCTCTCTGTTGACGAGTGTGAAGAGTTGGGTTCAGAAGAAGGCGGCGTCCAGACTCCACCTCAGCAGCCAGATGATGTTTTGAGTCCCTGCGATGTGTTTGAGTCTGACTCGACAGTTCCTCAGTCGACTCGCGCCCCTTCCGGTGACCGACAGAACCACCTGCCACACCATCCTGAAAATACAGATACGAAGCACAACAAGCAGGAGGAGGAACAGGAAGGAAAGTCCTCTGTGTTCCTTACAGAGATCGAGGACACCGCACAGGAGGAGAATAATCACATCCGGGTGGATGGAGTGAAGTCCAGCTGTCATCCCGTGGACTCCGACCCCAGGGACCTGCCTCCCCAGGAGCGCCCGTGCCACCTGGATCTGCGGCACACTGAACAGTACAACGGAGGAATGAGCAAAAGTCACACCAATCCATCAGAAAGCAAGAAAGCTGAATTACATCTAGACTTAAAAGAGTCTCAGCAGACAGGGGACTCTCCTGTACATGCTGCACAATCTCCAGCAGGTAATGTATGATGTACGGACCCTTCCTAGATCCTGAATCCAAACCCATCTTATCTCTCCAAACTCCAAACCCCAAAAGATTCATGCTCCTTTGCTCCGATTCCTAAACCTTACCTACTTCCGCAAATACCCACCCTCCTTCATAAAAAGGATATTACTGAGCACACTAGTTTAATCACGAGTTGCAACTAATAGAAAAAGTTCAAATTCAAATGAAATCCGTGGTCATCATAATTCCATAGCTAAAAACGTGCTCTCGTCTCAGCCCATTGACTGTATAGCTGTTGAAAATTTGAATTTGCAACATCAATATCTTATTAAAGATGGAAATTAGTCTCATTAAAACAATTGATTCTACATTCGAAACAACTGAACTACCTTCAGTCAGAGGCGTTTAAGCAGTTTACACAACAACCGGGGAAAGCAGTGTACATTTCACAAAGAACTGATCATAGAATTGTATTTGTCCAAAAGAATCTGCCTTGTGACAAGGCCTGTTAAATAGTTCTACCGATGCACTTTTATGTACATACAAAAAAATATATTATTTTTGCCATTTCTTTTATGCAGTGGAGAAGTCTTTGGCCTTTCTAAGCCATCGGTCATTTGACACAGTTGAAGGTGCTATAAACAACATTTTAACATCAGTATCTCACTGCTGACTGAATTTTTGACGTATTGTTATAATTACTAATGCAATTACACCATTGTTGAGAAAATGTTCTGTCATACAACTTATGATATTCCACATAAACCTCACCAGCACTGGTCTCAGAAGATGCTGTTTCAGCATGTCTCTTCTTTTTGATGCTTCATGTGTGTTGCTTTTTTTCTTTCAATTCACTGTAAAGAATAAATATGTTTGGCTTCTCACCTTCGCTGTGTTGAGAAACACAAACTTGTAGCTTCATAAACTCGTCCTCTTCCCTCCCATGAAGCACAAAAAAGGGACTTTGTGGCTCATAAATATGAACCGTGGCATCACTTAATGCTGGTGGCTTCTTCGTGATGGTGTTTTTGTTCACAGTAATTATAGTAACATCTGATTTTCTTTTGATTTTTTGTTTTTTTTAAGATTTGTTGATGTTAAAATGTTATATCTAGCACCTTAATTGTGTTCAGATAAATTACAAGCATGAAATGATTTTTTTCACATTTGTGGAGAGTTGACTACCTGACAAGAAAAAAAACAACCAAATATACAAAATGTTTGTCCAAAATAGAAACACACAAAACTGCCACTGCTTCTCAGAAAAGCTTGTTATTCCGGGTAACGTTTCCCTTGCATCTCCTTATGGTTTCACTTTATTTGTATTCAAGAATGTACCTGTTCCTGAATGTATTTATTTTTTTGTATTATTTTTTGTAATTTTATTTTGTACTGCACACATGCATGCTATTATCACAATTACTTCATTCCCCATATCATCCTTTATTTTTGTGTATGATTTTGTTTGATTTTTCCATTACCTCCTGTCACACCCAATAGACTTGTGTCTAGATACGTAGCTATCCCATTTTTTAGGAAAAAAAAAAGTGTTTTGTTGGCAATAAGCCTTTGTTCTTTTTTTTGTGGTTTTGTGTAGTGTCAGTAGCCTCCTCTATAAAGTACGTGATGTGTGTCCTAAGCAGCCATCATGGTTCTGCCATGTCTCTCTTTTTTCACTATCATATTCAGAAAAAGAAATCCTGCTGCACCGTTACAGAGGGTCTATCCCGATGCAAACATGTCCATTATTATTTTATTTTTTTTCCCAACATAAATAGAACAAAATAGAGATGAGTTATGTCATCGTATGCCATTTTGGAAATGTTAAAAATAGAAAACACAAAGAATGTCAAAAGAAACATGGTGGTGTGCCCATCTTCTGTGCTACTAAGTGAAGCACTGCTGCTTGCATTTAGGTTTTCGTGACCGTGTTGAAGTCTGTTCATATTCGGTCTGCCTGTTCAGAGACCTGCACGTAAAACTCAGAACATATCACTGGTTCCTTCCTGACAAACGCAAAAGTTCACTGGTGCTGGCAATGCATGGCTTACTTTGTTTGAACTGGTGGATAAAGAGATGCATTCAGAAAAGCATTGCTCTGTACGTTACCTTTAAAGCAACTGTCTACCCTTTTGACATACATGCATGTATTTGGAGTGCTGGGTGAATTTGAACTACTGAGTTTAAAATGGATGTAGGTAATGGTATTACCATTTAACTGACCATGATGAGGTCATCGTTATCACTGCTTCCCTCGACTGACATCCCTATGGAACTCATTTTTTTTAAAGGGCACAGTTGCATTAAGGGTAAACTTTTAGTTAGCTGTGTTTTATTTTAGTAGGCAGTGACTAGTCTCTGAAATGAAAAGAGAACTGTGGAGGAGTGTTTCAGTTTGTCATTTTGCAGTATTGTCAATTGTTTTTAGGGGACAGTGGTTGTGACAGATCGGATCAAACCTGCAAACATGACCGCCGACCATCCAAAGCCCTCTCTCCCATTTACGAGATGGATGTGGGAGAAGCCTTTGAGCACTGCTCGGACAAGGACAGGAATGTTAAACAGCAGGCGGAGGAAGAAAAGCAAAGAGGGGACGGGGACAAAAGCAGTGAGTTTGCAGAGCGGGACTGGAGCCTGCTTAGGCAGCTCCTCTCAGACCACGAGTCCAACCTGGGCATCATAAACCCCGTGCCTGAGGAGCTCAACCTGGCCCAATACCTTATCAAGCAGACGCTATCCCTGTCGCGGGACTGTCTGGACTCGCAGGCCTTCCTGTCCCCAGAGAAGGAGACCTTCAAACGCTGGGCAGAGCTCATCTCGCCCATGGAGGATTCCTCCACTAGCATCACTGTGACCAGCTTCTCCCCAGAAGACGCTGCATCTCCACAGGGGGAGTGGACCATCGTGGAACTGGAAACGCATCACTGAGTCGAGAGCCGGACAGACAGCTGACGCCTTCCGTTTGAATGCCGTTCCATTGACTTTGTCTTAATTTATTATAATTTATAATCTCATTGTCTCATTTTATGTCATTTTGGTCTTTGCGGCAGTTTATTTGTACTTCCATTATGCCCCTACAGGACTGTTTCTTGACACAAATGGGCTGTTGTGCATGCTGATATTTTTGTATGTTTGACTGTTTAAATGGTGTGGCTTTCGAAAGCTCTTGAAAAGATTAAGACTCAGAAAAAAAGATTTCTCGCAGAAATTCTTCTCGACAGTCTTCTAATAATATGGTTGACTGAAGTTTCCTAAAGAAAAATTATACTGGCCTCCTGGCTTGCATTTAATGTTACACCGAAAATAAAGATTTGTGTTTCTGAAAAAAAAAAAGGGTGAAATGTGTTTGTCATTGTCTTGTCATACATATCTAATATTTTGGGGGCACAAACATTGTACATTGATCAAGTCAAGCTTTGTCCTTTTTTTTGTAATTTTGTAAATTTTCCATTTACGGTAGGCTTTTTTTCTACATCACACAACAACCTGTCTACTTGGCAATTTTACACGTCCAGTAGTTCAAACTTGCTTAGCCTCCAGCAGAGAAGACAGTAACATGCCTCTCATCATGTGATGATTTTATATATAAGAATATATCCGTTCGAGGGACCCAACCAGGACGTTTTTACTTTAATATTTTAACTATATTTTTCTGCTCTTACTGTAGTTTTGTACCCATTAAGGTTTTTCATGCTTGACATTTAATTTGTATGAGGCATTTTTACATTGCTGTATTAATACTTAAACTTAAGTGAAGTCTGTACTTCTTCCACCATTGTACTCACTTAGACCTGTGATTGCCCTTAAATGACAAGTTACCCTGTAAATGCCATGAAAAAGGTGCAGTCTTCTTTCACAGACGCAGACAGGTAGGCTATATTAACCATTAATCTGCAGTGCATTCAGAGATGTTATCTTAGTTGTAGGCTTTTATTTGGTTTTAATATCTTCAGCCACAAAAAAACAAACCTTTTATTCTAAAACAACGTGATAAAAGTGAGAACAAAGTGATATCACAGCGTCCTCTAGCGGCTTCCTGACGACATGTAAAAATAAATAATAATAATAATAATAATAATAATTAAAAAAACCTCGCTCGTGCTGCATTCCGGTTGACTCGCGCGCCCTCAGCTGACTCGACCTCCAACAGAACAGCTGTTTGTCAGTCAGAGTGAAGTTATCAGGACACTGGTCAGCAGGTGATGGCAGCGACTCCGCCGTGGAAAACGACAATTATAGTGAGCACATCGCTTCAGGTATTGTTAGGGGGGTTAATAACGGTCAAATATGTTGATAGCTGTTGTTTTTAATAACGTGAAGAATGTCCGTTTGCTAGCTATGTAGCTAACCCAACTACCACCAAAACAAAAACCAAAAAAAAAAAAAAAAAAAAAAGGTGTTAAGCTAATAAGAAGAAGCTAAAGTTGATTTAATTCTCTTTATTTCATCAGAACCATGATACCTACAGGATGCTCAACTCACAGCAGCACCGCATCAGATGTTCAGACCGTGTTGGGTCCGGAGCCTTTATTTTCCCTCTGTCAGGTAAAGCGGTTCTGTTTCCTTCCTTTAATACCAACCCTATAGGACACGTCACCTTTACACAAGCACTTGGAGAAGCTGCTGTTGGATCTTTAAATGTTCTCAAAAACACCAACTTTAAAAGTTCTTCACAAGCGTGTTTGTAATGGATGCTGTGGCCTGAGTCAGCCTCACACAAGTAAAGCCATTTTGTCTTTAGCTGAATATAATGTTCGCATTAATAACTTGGGACATTTGTAACTTATCGGCTAGGTACTGCATTTCTGTTGGTTGAGCCTCAAGACCTCCCAGAGCCTTTGGAGGAATCAGTGCTGATTGAGACGATACAGAAATTTGTGCGAGTCCACCGGAACTGCTTTGTGCTCCTACATGCTCCCTTCAATGGGAAAAAGGAGCTGGAAACACTGGCTCTGATTCAGCACAGGTAGATAAATGGCTTACAAAGTCACTCACTTCCCCAGGTGAACTGTCGGGGTGTAACCTCTAAGGTAACCATGTTTCTGGTCACATAGGCATCGCAGTTTTAAGATTTTGATGTATTTGTCCAGTCCAACTTTCAAGAACGGAGGAAGTCACTTTTTTTTCTTTCAGACTCTTCGGCAGCAATCTCAGGATCCTGCCTGTACGAAACCACGCCGATGTTGTCAAAGCAATGCTGACCATTGCCAAGGTAAAGATAGAAACCAAAGCTATCTCGTCCGTTGTGATACAATGAATTAAACCAAGACTCATTTATCTGCAGGCCACCAGTAAGCCCCATGTAGACAGCATCCGGGACCGGATGTCTCGGGCTCGGGCTCACATTATTGAAAGCAGTCCAGTGTGGGAAATGCTAAGAGACATACTCTGAAGGTCAGCAGGGGATTCAACTTGTTTTATTTGATTTGATGCTGACGGGTACAAGCCTCACGTGGTGAAAACACAAAGGATTTGATTCAATTTACAGTTTGTTTCTGTTTTTCACAACAATTTTGGCATAGAAAAAAGTCCTACTATTCAGTGCATGCTTTTCCTCAATCAGTCAAACAGATTTATTTTTTTTAATTGTGTATTCAGGAAAGTTACCCAGTGACACAATCAGTTTAGTTTGGTCAGCTTCTCCTCTGTGATCTCTTCGATACGGACTATCAGACTCTCCATCAGGTCAAATGTTACCAATGCACTCTGCAACACCTGAGGGACACGGCAGTAGTCAGCTCATGATTCATACAGGGTTCAAAGCCAAAACAAAAATTAATTGGAAAAGTTTCTGTACCTGGTGCTGGATCTCTGGGGACATATTGGACACCTTCTCATGTTTTACTGTGAGGCTTTTGACCAATCTGGTGGATCTGGCAGCATCTCTTGCTTCTGGCCGACAATAAAGATAGATGATGTTATAAAATGAGACTATCGAACCTTTGTGAAAAATTATTTCAATGAAATGTGTTGCACGTATCAGCAGCTAGTTCCTACCTTTTGCCTTTAGCTTTTGATCCTCCTTCAGTGCTTTCAGTTCAGCGGAATAATATCCTCTTGATATGCTGATACACACACGCAGCATTTTGAGGTATTCGTCTTTGATTCTGCACAACTCTTCCCACACACCTTTCTGAAAGAAGGAAGAGTCGATCAGCAGCGTGGTCTGGGCTGAATGGCAGACAAGTGATGAATTAGGCTGACCTACATTGTTCCTCAGTTCTTTGTCTCTGATGAGCACAAAGCGTAGGAGATTCAGACTCTCCATTATCCTGGATAAACAACAACAGAGCATTTCTTTCAACTCAATCTGGATGTATCTGTTTTGAATCTAAACAGGAGATCCAAATTGCAAGTAGCCTCAGAAGTCTGTAACTTAACTTAATTAATCAGAATGTTAATAAGGTACAGTGATTAAAAAAAAATAATAAAACAAATGAATGGATCACATAAGCAGGCCTGTCTGTACGTTAAACTCTTGTTCTTATTACTCACTTGTCCATTCTGCTGAGCAGATCTGTTTCAGCACCTTGTGGCAAACATAGCACCAGTCCCACCAACGAGAGGAACTCCATTCCCAAGAACCATTCATTCGCATTTCCTGGCTAGAAAGGAGTCATCATGGATTTCATGTTAAGATAATATCATCACATCAAACTCAAATACAAAAAGCAAGAGCTTGTTGAATTCTTTATAAAACTATTAATGTAACTTTAGTACCTTCATGGAGAATTCTATTTGATTTCTGATGTTCTTAACTATAAAACTCTCTACTCCTGCATGGTTGCTTGTTTTTAACATGAACCTGCAAAAGAAGCATGATTAATTACCATTATACAGTTGGTCAGTAGAAGATAGAGCTGCAGCAAATACTAAGAAAATACAGCAAGAAAAATAATATAGATGTGAATATTTATATAGATAAATGTCAAATAGACTGTCAGTGGTTTTGTATTAATGAAATGTTATTTTTAGATGGAAAGCAATAGTTATAAGTTGAAGTAGGAATAAATGTATTAGCCTACACACTGGATACATTCTAAAAAGAAACCACAAAGTGAAAGTGTTCAATAGGAAGCTGTAAAATAAAAATTAAAAAATGTTGCGCAACCATAACGGATAAGATGTGCATTCATTTTAAACCTGTAAAGTTTACAGTTAAATCTTGGTAACATTTCTTTTTTTGATGATCATTCTCACCTGAAGAATTTGTGCTTTGCTTGAGCGTCTAATTTATTGATGAACTGCTGGAAAACATGCAGTCCTGATTCTCTCTGCAGAAGCAGTGAAAGAAAATCCAACAAATGCATGCCTTTCACCGTTTCATGTACTTGTAGATTAAATTCCTCTAATCAAGCATAATTGTATACTCACCAAATGTTGCATCGGGCAGTCAATGAGAAGTTGCCTCAGGTTCTGTGGATTTCAGCACAGCACAACTCACTGTGGTGAAACGCAGCCTCATACAGTAGTTGTTATTTGAATTTTTGTTTTATTTTTATTTTTACAATAACTGTAGTCACAGCAGTGGCTGCTAAATATTTAAAGCTTTATATTTCATAATAAAAAAAACCTCCTATTTCAAAAATGTTTAAATCTAATTCACAACCAATTTATCAAGTCAGAAGTCTCATCACCTCCTTCAGAGCCCTGGAGATCAACTGCTTATTTTGTGGTAAACGTTTGACAACACCTGTTTTTTCCTCTTGGAGGCAGCAGAAATAACAGGGTAAGTCCATTGACATCACTTTGTAACGTTTTGTACATCCGGCAGTTAGGGTGCAACAAAATCATTTGGACTATGGTTTTGGTGAATTTCAGACTGTTTTTAGAAATATCTGGCTCTTCTGCTGCTAAATCCTGCTCTATGATCAGCAGCTGCAGTGACTGACTGTGTCTGCCTGCCGCTTGGTGCGGTGCAGGTTGTGTTCAGTTGTTCAGTCGCCTGCTACAGCTGAAAAACATAGGACATGCTTGTCTTACCTGTGGCACAGAACAGAAGCTCTTCACCTCCAGTAGACTCACTGGAAGGCTGTTGTCCGGCACACTCTCTAAGCTTTTTCCAAACAGTGCCTGAGTAAAAAAATAAAAACACAATTACGCCCAAAACAAATCATTTCTGATTTCATGCTTGTGGATTGTAATGGCTGAGATTGTTCTGCATATTGACGGGGGCCTTACCAATCCTTTGAGCAAGTGGGATTCCTTTTTGCTATTAAAGTGGGAAAATGACAAGATGCTGTGAATATCGTTTAAAACAAAAAGCATGTTGGTATTGTGTTGACACCTTACCTACTGAGCAGCTGGTTGATGTATTCCATGTTGCGCTGAAGGACAAATACGGGACTGGAACGGCAGGAACGGTGCAATGTAAACGGTTTGCTATGTACGGCCATGTGAGTCAGTGAATAGGTACCAGTTTGTAGATTTTCATCTCACCTGAATACTGCTGGAAAGCTGTCTATGGTTATGAGTTGGACGAACAGCAGATAGGCCAGACATGCCCTGGACTCCGTGAACTGACTGTTGTCCATCAGGGTGCTTTTACGCAGAGAGCTGAAGAACAGGAGCCTTGAAAGCGACTCTCTGATGGCAGGCAGAGTGACCTGCAGTGCACACACGTGACTTTGTGGACTACAGGTTTTTTTCCACGATCCACTTTTCTTTATTAAAAAAAAAAAAAAAGTGGTTGAAATGAAGACTTTGTTCTTACCATTATCTCTACTGCAAAGAGCCACAATGCTGATTTTCTGTCTCGGTTCAGTTCAGCTTCGAGCAACGGCTCTCTCAAGCTCCTCAGGCAGCTAAATGGAGAAAAGAATCACGGCTATTTTATTGTTATAAAACCATTATAACCACAAAACCAAGACAAAAGGTCTCATTTGAATTAATTTAATATTTGAGAGTATAACAAGACTTTATTAAATGGTCAAAATACTTTTACTAAAAAAGAAAGAGTACATTTAAATTACGGAAAGGGAAAATTTGAAGTGTCAATGAACCCTAAAGATCTGTAAAGAGAGTCGATCTGTTTGTATTCATCATTAGTAGCGTCCAGTTACTCCACACTGAACACAACCAAACGTGGAGACAGAAACCTACAACTTCAGAAGCTCGGTCTTCAGCTCCTCATCCTCGGCGATGGGAACGCAGTTTCCATCTTTCCTCTTCACCTCCTCGACAAAAGGCTTCGTGAACGCAGCCAATGCAGTGCAGCAGCGAGACAGACCGTAGGCATCGGCCTCCTCCTGCTGATGGGTGTAAGGCACGGGCAGCCGGGACAGCTGCTCCTGCAGGGCCGACAGAGCCAAACCCACTCCTGCTGCCTTCCTCTCATCCAGCCGGAGAAGGACTTTTCAAAGAAAGGAAACATTTATGTCAGTTAACATAAATGAACAGCAGGGGGAGCCAAATACTTTTCTTTTTTCTTTAAGAACTGCATTTTCTTGATCACGAAGTAAACCAGCTGTACTTGCACTATATGATGCAGTCTAATACAGCAACTCCGGAATACCTCCTACACTCATTCATGTGTTTGTGTTTGCTGAAACCTTTTTAGTGTGGTGTTGATTCAACGTATTTTGTAGACTGTAGTTTGTGAGGCTTTTGAGTGGAATTGCATTTGACCTTTTAGTTTGTCCACTGTATTTGTATCTTTTGTATTATTTATAACAGAAACACCTCGCAAGCCAATTAACTTCCACACATCCATTTAGCTGCATGACGGATTTTTATGGATGTACAACATACTTGACTTAAAACGAACTAGAAAAGTAAAAATATGAAAGAATAAAGTATACTTTAAAGATAATGTTAGCATTCATAGTTTAAAGAATTTGCATTATACTTAACAAGACTTGCCTTGATATAGTTTATTCTATGTCCTCTTTCTCAGGAATCACAAGTATGATGAGTGTGATACTTTGAGCAAATGTAACAATTAACTTTGCAACAGGATATCATTAGAGAAGCTTACCCATTTTTATACAATATGCAAGGGCTTTAGATGTTATAGAAAGTGTTGATCACGTGTGGGTAGGTTATCATTGCATGAAGAATTGAGTCACCTGTTAGTAGATGTGGGACCAGGGCTAATACAGTCTCAGAAATGGCACCTGGATCAGTGCCGTCAATTATCTCAAGCAAGATGTGCAGGAGGTCATTAGGTCTGCAGGTCTGGACAACATAACAGACATTTTAAGACAAGAAGCATGTCTCATTATAGGGATGGAATAAACTGTCTGTACCTACATTGGTCAGATGTGTGATGACAGCCTGGCAGGGATCGAGAATCCTTTCTTTTTTAACTACTTCAGTCACAAGAGGCGTCAGGAGAACACAACCCATAGACGACACCATCCCCTAAGTGGAAGAGAAAATAATCAATATGTATCCTCAGTAATCATAAAACGACCGAGTTGGTGTGGCCGGGCCTTCCTCTCTAATTTGCATGCAGCACTGCATAAACAGCTGCGTGCGACAAGAAGTGCAGTTTCACACTTGCTTTGCGTCAAACACACAACCAACAAGTGTAATCCACCAGACTGAAGAAACAAAAAGTGATTAAGAGTGTCAGGACGGGCAGGTTGGGTCTCTCCGAAACCTGCAGGGGTCCACAATCAGTGGAGCTGAACACCAAACGCTTCGTCAGCATGCTCGCTAGATCCCATCCCAACTAAACTTTTTAAGGAAGTCTTCCCTTTAATTAATACTTCCATATTAGATCAGATCAACCTATCTATTGTAACCGGCTATGTACCGCAGGCTTTTAAAGTGGCTGTAATTAAACCTTTACTTAAAAAGCCGACTCTTGATCAGCTGTTTTAGGAAACTACAGACCAATTTCCAACCTGACGTTTATTTCTAAAATCCTTGAAAAGGTTGTTGCAAATCAACTTTGTGATCATTTACAAAGGAATGATCTGTTTGAAGATTTTCAGTCTTTAGAGTTCATCATAGCACAGAAACAGCTCTGGTGAAAGTTACTAACGACCTTTTGTTAGCCTCAGATAATGGACTCGTCTCTGTACTTGTTCTTCTGGACCTCAGTGCTGCTTTTGATACGATTGATCATACGATCTTATTACAGAGATTAGAAGACGTTACGAGGATTAAAGGAACTGCATTAGACTGGTTCAAATCCTACTTATCAGATAGATTCCAGTTTGTCCACGTCAACAATGAGTCTTCCAGACAAACAAGAGTTAGTTATGGAGTTCCACAAGGCTCAGTGTTGGGCCCAATACTTTTTACTTTGTACATGCTTCCATTAGGAGATGTCATCAGGAAGCACTGCATCAACTTCCATTGTTATGCAGATGACACTCAGCTATATCTTTCTATAAAACCAGATGAAACTAATCAGTTAGTAAAACTTGAAGCCTGTCTAAAAGACATAAAGGCCTGGATGACCAAAAACTTCCTGCTTCTAAATTCAGACAAAACAGAAGTTCTTGTACTTGGTCCTAAACACCTCAGAAACTCTTTCTGTAATCACTTAGTTACTCTAGATGACGTTGTCTTGGCCTCCAGCAAAACTGTGAGGAACCTTGGAGTCATCTTTGATGAGGATTTGTCCTTTAGCCACCATGTAAAGCAAATCTCCAGAACTGCCTTCTTTCATCTACGTAATATTAATAAAATCAGGAAAATCCTTCCTCAGCGTGATGCAGAAAAATGTATTTATGCGTTTGTTACTTCTAGGCTAGATTATTGTAATTCCTTGCTGTTAGCATGTCCAAATTACTCATTAAAAACCTGCAGCTGATCCAAAATGCTGCAGCAAGAGTACTGACGGGATTTAGCAAGAGAGATCATATTTCTCCAGTTTTAGCTTCTCTTCACTGGCTTCCTGTGAAATCAAGAATAGAATTTAAAATTCTCTTGATGACTTACAAAGCCCTACATTACCAGGCTCCATCATATCTTAGAGATCTTATAGAACCATATAATCCTAGCAGAGCACTTCTCTCTCAGTACTGGTCTACTTGTGGTTCTCAGAGTTTCCAGAAGTAGAATGGGAGGCGGAGCTTCAGTTTTCAGGCTCCTCCCCTGTGGAACCAACCAGCTCCCAGTTTGTGTTCGAGAGGCAGAAACCCTCTCTAGCTTTAAGATTAGACTCAAAACGTTCCTTTTTGATAAAGCCTATAGTTAGGGCTGGCTCAGGTAGACCTGAACCAACCCTTAGTTATGCTGTTATAGGCCGAGGCTGCTGGGGGACCTTGTTACATGCTGAGCTTCTTTTCTTTCCTCCTACTCTTTAACTGACTCATACCTCACCATCTTCTTCTCTCCCATATCTTCTTCTTATTATCTGTTGTCTCCATTCAGTTCCCTCACTCACGTAGTTTCTCTTCTTTCTTTTCCAGATGTCCCGTCATGGAGCTGCATGTCTCTGCTCTGCGCTTATCGTCTCCACCAACAGTTCTTCTCTTCTATCTCTATGCTGTCCTTTTCTCTCTCTGCTCTCCTCTCACCCCAACTGGTCGAGGCAGATAGCCGTCCACCCCTGAGCCTGGTTCTGTCGGAGGTTTCTTCCTGTCAAGAGGGAGTTTTTCCTTCCCTCTGTTGGAGGTTTTTCTCCCTTAAAGAGGAGTTTTTCCCTCCTAGCTTATGTTGGAATTGTTGAATTGTTGGTTTCTCTGTATAATATTGTAAAGTCTTGCTGTAAGGACTTTAATGTGTTAAGTGCCATGAAATAACCTATGTTGTGATTTGGTGCTATATAAATAAAGTTTAATTGAATTAATGTATATCTGAGGGGGAGCTCTGAATATAGATGTTGGATGGCTCAGGTCAAGACAAGTTGCCATCCCACACCGATGTCTGATAGTAGTTTACTACCATGACTTGCTGTCGTGGGTAACACTTAGATCATGTTCAGTTGCCTGGAAAGAATTATGTAATTTGGATGCAAATTTGAGGGTAAATATTAGTTTGAAAGGAAATCAAACCCAAGTAGTATTCATTCATCAAACATTTATTATTGGTAAAAAAAAAAAAAAAAATCTGTATGTTGAATTGTATACTTCCCTGAAGACCTTTTCGTGTTCTTGCACATTCAGCTGACCTGCTGAGCAATATGTTTGACTCCATTTTTCTCTATAATGAGAACTAAGTTCGTTTTTTCAAGTCTGAGGAAGTTTGTCTTATACTGGCAACATAATGAACATGTCAGCAGTTTTTATAGGTAGATAGTTCTTGTAAGATGCCTCTTTCATTGAAAATGACTGTCTGTAAAACATTGAGGAGTCTGTCAAAAGAGTATATCTTTTCAATAGAACTGAGTAATTTGTTGTAATTTGCATTTCCTTCACTATAAATACATCATGAAGAAATTGCGTTGCCCTGCACAGCTTATATCTCGCTCCATTTCTAAGTCTACTCTCTGATGTCCATGTTGAAAGCCGGAGATTTTCTCATTTGATAATCAATCATTTGAACCCCTCGAGATTGTTTTTTCGCCTCAGAAAGAGGAAGGATGTAGGAGATGATTCGTGCTTCTAAAAGTCAGCTTTACTCACAACTGCATGAAGCGTGGAGAGATTGGGACAGCCAAGGGCACTTAGAGGAGCGCCGTATTGAAGAGGGTTTATCAGTGGAGCGAGAAATCTGACTGAATATCTGCTTGTTTTTCCCCTCCACACCTTCAGGTCAGGACCACACCGAGGAGTGACTGCATCTTAGTGTTTAGCATAGTTGTGTAGCAGGGAAGTGGCTGCCGCTGTTCGCTTCAGTAGGTACGTGGCTGTTGTGGACACGCTTTCAGTGCCGTAGGACAGATCAACACTGTCGATCTCCTGTTACCTCTGTGAGGCGTGACTGCTACAGTGCTAGTGAGGATGGAGACGGTCTCGTGCTCTCAGTTGTGTTGGCGGTGGAACAGAAATACCTGGTTTTTCTCATCCTGGATGAATTTCAGGAGTTGTTCACTGTCACCCTCATCGAGACAGGCAGATCCCAAAATCATGAACTGCTGGTAGTCCTCAGGCTTCAGTTCTTCTGCTGGAATATTTCGCTAAATACAGGAATGGAAGATTATCACGTATCTTTTACTGTGTCTGATAAACAGTATTAATTAAGCTGGGTTTATGTTAGAAACAGGAATATAAATTGACTTATAACACCTCTCTGTTCTCACTAGATGTCAGCATGTTCTCTGTATATTCTCAGAATAGAACATGAGAAACAATTCTTTTTTTTTTTTTTTAAATAGACTTTTTCCTGACATTTTCATTTTGTATTATTCTTAAAGGTCATGGTAGTGAGTGAGGAAGATGGCATTAGATACCAGTATGCCAGTCCTGTCCCGTGCTCCAGATGGCGTACTTGTGTAATAACGCTCACTATTTTGAGTGCATCAGTTCGTTCATACTGTCATGTACAGAAACATGCAGTGTACTATAAGTACCAGGATGATGCCCATGGTCCAAAAAAAGAGGTGTGACATCCTAAACCGTGCCATCTTGGCTACTTAGAGAAAGGGGCGGGGCTAAGCATTTTCAAACTAAGCCGTCTGAGGAAGCTGCAGCTGTTCCTGAACACCACATAAAAGTGTTTTCTTTTTCACGACTGCTGCTGGACCGAAGAATCAGTGTTCATTGAGTGTGTTAAACAGAGGTCACAAAAACGCGTTGATTTCTGGGTAAAGTAATTAAAGCTGCAGATATTTTGGCTGGTGATGCATTCACATGCTGAGGTTATTTCCGGTCAGTGCAGAACAGCAGCGTGCGATTTGAAACAACACTAAATTCCTGCACTACACAAGTAAGAGTCCTAATGTATGAGAGCACTATTTATTAGTGTACTACCGGAAGTATGTCATTTGGAACACACGTGTGCGTTGATGCTAGCAACTCATTATTTGATTGATTTCATACTTCACCCATCAAAGGTTCCTCTCATGTGATGCTCATACCCCCCACAGTATCACTGGGATAAGTGAGTCTGTGTACTGTGTAAAGCAATAGAATATTGTTTACTCACCCATCTCTGGATTATGTCATCCACCCCATCTTCATTCACCATCAGCATCTCCTCAGCCCTCACAGACAATCCTATTATCAATGTCTGCTCCTTTTTTTCAGCTCACCATAAAAGACTCCGGGGCAAGCTATGAAGAACCGATGTCAAAGTAGCCAAATGTGTCACTCTCCTGACGTCTCGAGGGAAAGAGATTCGGTCTGTGAGGAGCCCGGACATAAACCTCTTATTTTCCTTTGTGCTCGACATGTAATAGGATTAAACCAGAGCGGTTCTGTGTGGTCACAGGAAATGTGGAAGTGTCTGGAAGGTTCCAGTCGAGTAACGCTCTCAGTCATGTACAATAAAATAGTGCAGAAGTTGTCATTATTTGCAAAAATTCCCAATAAAGACATTAGATCTTTCTCATCACCAACCCCACGGTGAATAGTTTGTATTAAAGTGACGGTTTATGCTCATCGTCTTCTCAATGAAGTGCTCGCCTACTAAGATTTAACAGTAGGTAACTTTGGCTCAGTGGATAGTCTGTCTGCTTATATTATGAGCTCGACCTAAAATGTTGTTTACAAGAAATCCAACATTCTTACTGAACTATTCTTACATTGTGTTCAGCTATCAGGGATGTTTCTTGTAATACTTTATTAATATCACTCATAACTGTGCGAAAGTACATCCTCCACAGTGATTTGGCTAAAGCTTTTGATTTATTTTGTAGGTGTCCATAGCTGCTACCCTTGTTTGCATTACAGTGGTATGATTTCGGAAAAGGCTCACAACAATGTGATTTGTATCTAATTTGTAGTTATTAAAAACAAAATTAAACCACTGCTGGTTTGTGAAACTGTGAATTTACTTTAAAGAGAGAATGTGAGACTAATTTGACAGTATATTAGATAAATAAATCTACCTGTGACTGATTACTCAATACGTTTCTATATGATTAAAAGGAAGAGCCGGTTGTATACAGAGCCAGGGGGATTAAGAATGCCTTCCCATCATTGCTTAATGACAACATACTGCTCCTCTGTGTAAACACAAAGGCCTCTCAAAGGCTTGTTACCCCCCCTCCCCCAGCATTCATGTGTAATATAATAGAAGTACAATCACTGACTTCCTGCTTGGGCCTGACAGCTTCAGCAAAGGAGCAGCTCAAGTCCTGATTTTAGATGAATAGGTGGAGACGCGTGTTTGAGCGGTCGGATTTAGCCGACATCTGCCGCTCAGGTTTGCTCTCTCTATTGCCGTGTGATGAAAGCCTCGGATAAAAGGCACAAAGCAAATACACACACACGACTGCTCGCTCCTGGTTCGTCCCTGATTTTGTTGTTCTTAATTGCTGGCTGATGAGGTTTTGTTTTGACAGTGCTGCAGGGTGCAGGAAATATTAAAGTAAATAACATGGAGGAAGAGGATCTGTTTGTGTTTATAATATTAAAGTCTTTATTTTAGGGCCACACTATTTATTGCATCAGATCAAATTCATTATTTGTTATTTTATTGTGATGTAATAAAATTTTGTTCATTGAACCAATTGAACAAATCTCTTGAGAACGAGTGTGATGCTTGCTATTTCCTGGAATTAATTTTCCCTCTTAACTACTTTGCTCTCTTTTTTTTTTTTTTTTACTTGGCATTTAAATCATCGCCGTGGCCTAAAATAAATTGCTGTTACCGAAATGAAATTTCTGCTAGTTTTGCCCCAATGCTTACAAAACACTGAAAATGTATATTAGGTCAAAATTTGTTCGGCTTTACATGAAAATTCACTGGTCCACATTTTTGAACGTGTTGACTCTTTGAGTCACAGGTTTGTTTTTCAGTGCAGTCAAAGCAGTGATCATTTCTCAACTCAAGAGGGAGCTGTTTGTCTGGGGGGGCTGCAGTCCGTACTGACTGCAGGATTCATTGTGGATTAATGGATCCATTTAGACAGACTGGTGTTCAGATTTTATACGCAAGTAAAATAATAAATAATTAAATGTAAATATATCCCTCATGACTGAATTAAAAAAATAATAATTATGTTAGGGTTTAATGTATTAAGAATGTAACACTCAAAACACATTACAGTATTAACTAACTGAGATGTTTCTTAATCTTGATTTGTTGCATAGAGGTAAAGTATATGATATCACCACCCGCTCCCCCCCCCCCCACCACCACCATTCATAAGAAATGCACAGAACAACAACAACAACAAAAATCACAATTTACAGTGGGTACGGAAAGTATTCAGACCCCTTTAAATTTTTCACTCTTTGTTTCATTGCAGCCATTTGCTAAAATCAAAAAAGTTCATTTTATTTCTCATTAATGTACACTCAGCACCCCATCTTGACAGAAAAAAACAAATGTAGAAATTTGTGCAAATTTATTCAAAAAGAGAAACTGAAATATCACATGGTCATAAGTATTCAGACCCTTTGCTCAGTATTGAGTAGAAGCACCCTTTTGAGCTCGTACAGCCATGAGTCTTCTTGGGAATGATGCAACAAGCTTTTCACACCTGGATTTGGGGATCCTCTGCCATTCTTCCTTGCAGATCCTCTCCAGTTCCGTCAGGTTGGATGGTGAACGTTGGTGGACAGCCATTTTCAGGTCTCTCCAGAGATGCTCAATTGGGTTTAGGTCAGGGCTCTGGCTGGGCCAGTCAAGAATGGTCACAGAGTTGTTCCGAAGCCACTCCTTTGTTATTTTAGCTGTGTGCTTCGGGTCATTGTCTTGTTGGAAGGTGAACCTTCGGCCCAGTCTGAGGTCCAGAGCACTCTGGAAGAGGTTTTCTTCCAGGATATCTCTGTACTCGGCCGCATTCATCTTTCCTTCAATTGCAACCAGTCGTCCTGTCCCTGCAGCTGAAAAACACCCCCATAGCATGATGCTGCCACCACCATGTTTCACTGTTGGGATTGTATTGGGCAGGTGATGAGCAGTGCCTGGTTTTCTCCACACATACCACTTAGAATTAACGCCAAAAAGTTCAATCTTGGTCTCATCAGACCAGAGAATCTTATTTCTCATAGTCGGGGAGTCCTTCATGTGTTTTTTTGTCAAACTCTATGCGGGCTTTCATATGTCTTGCACTGAGGAGAGGCTTCCGTCGGGCCACTCTGCCATAAAGCCCCGACTGGTGGAGGGCTGCAGTGATAGTTGACTTTGTGGAACTTTCTCCCATCTCCCTACTGCATCTCTGGAGCTCAGCCACAGTGATCTTTGGGTTCTTCTTTACCTCTCTCACCAAGGCTCTTCTCCCACGATTGCTCAGTTTGGCTGGACGGCCAGGTCTAGGAAGAGTTCTGGTCGTCCCAAACTTCTTCCATTTAAGGATTATGGAGGCCACTGTGCTCTTAGGAACCTTGAGTGCTGCAGAAATTATTTTGTAACCTTGGCCAGATCTGTGCCTTGCCACAACTCTGTCTCTGAGCTCCTTGGACAGTTCCTTGGACCTCATGATTCTCATTTGCTCTGACATGCACTGTGAGCTGTAAGGTAGTGATGTTACGAGATGTGCCGACGCTTCAAAGCGTGTGTCGAGTAATGGAGGGGGCGTTTCCTCGAAGCGTGTGTCGAAGCTTGCTTCATTTAGGGGAGGAGCCAAAAATGATGACGTCAGAAGCCTCGCTGCCCGGCTGTACCACGTGACTGCTTCGGGAAGTGGTTCAGATTTTGCCAGGAGGTTTGACAGCAATATAAACCTCTCAGGCTTCATTCAAAATGTGGGTTGTTGGTGGAGAGTTGAGGTCAGTTGAGAGTTTGGATAGTTTGGAGAGTTTAGAGAGAGAGAGATAGATTTAGAGAGAGAGAGATAGATAGAGAGAGAGAGAGAGAGAGATAGTTTGGAGATTAGAGAGAGAGAGATAGTAGGAGATGTAGGAGGAGAGAGAGAAGGAGGTGATAAGATGGAGCCAGCTAGGAAGAGGAGGATTTCCCCTGCGTGGGAACACTTTGATTTGATAACTCCTAATAAGCTAAATCTAACTCTATTTCAGACACATTAGGTTTGCTTATCAAGAACTGTATTTTTCACAGTTTCTTATTTAATTCAAAGGTGAGGTGTTTATTGTGCTCCAAGGAGTTGGGGTACAATAACAACACCTCATCCATGCTGAGGCGTTACCGTGCCTTGCATGAGAATAAGGAGGAAACTGGAGCTTCACCCAGCCAAGGTAAGTCATTACAATATTACAAATGCACCATCACAATTTTTCCCTGTTCACTTTTGTTTATTGTGCAAATAAAGACAGGTAACAGACACTGTATTTATTCTCTTTTAACCAGCCACCAGAAAACCAGAGCTGGATGAAGCCCTCGTCTCCATGATAGTGAAGGACACACAGCCCTTCAGTATTGTGGATGATGTTGGATTCAGGGCATTTGTGTCCAAACTGGATCCTAATTATGTCCTCCCTACAAGGCAGGTATGTATGGGTGCATGCATGAAACAAATGAGTACTTTATTGTGTCTCACAGTTCAGCACTATATATTTTTTCCTTGAGGCTCTGAAGGCCATGGTGGAGGCCAAGTATGAGTCAGCTAAGGAGAAGGAGAAGGCTAAAGTGGAAAAGGTGGCTGCTGTTAGCCTTACTTCTGACATGTGGACATCCACAAAACCAAAAACTGTTGAGAAACTGTTATTTCTGAATAAAAATGAATAAAATGTCCCCTGTCCTGTACATCATTGTCCAAGTTACACAAGCATATTCAGTCCCCTCTTCCTAGTTCCACAAGCACTTCCACTGTCCTCTGCCTGCTTAAGCCCATGCCATTTTCCTAAAGTGACAGAAAAACATGATTACACAACCTGCCATATCATATGATACTACCATTTTGGGAAAATTTACACACACAGAATACATTCAAAAGATATTTTATTATGCACATATGTGATAATTTATGTACAGAAATTATTTGGTCATACATTTTTGTAATTCATAGTCATTCCCAACAGCCATAACAGACACAAAAATTCAATGCATCACATTATGTGGTTCAGATCCAGCTGCCTGTCATTATACACTTGGCCAGTAGGTGGTTTCGTGTTCACGTGAAGCTTCGAGTAATGAACCCTTTCTCGAACCAATTGGCTGAAGTGGTTGGATGCCTCATGAGGCTTCATCTCACCATCACTACTGTAAGGTCTTATATAGACAGGTGTGTGCCTTTCCTAATCAAGTCCAATCAGTTTAATTAAACACAGCTGGACTCCAATGAAGGAGTAGAACCATCTCAAGGAGGATCAGAAGAAATGGACAGCATGTGAGTTAAATATGAGTGTCACAGCAAAGGGTCTGAATACTTATGACCATGTGATATTTCAGTTTTTCTTTTTTAATACATTTGCACAAATTTCTACATTTCTGTTTTTTTCTGTCAAGCTGGGGTGCTGAGTGTACATTAATGAGAAATAAAATGAACTGTTTTGATTTTAGCAAATGGCTGCAATGAAACAAAGAGTGAAAAATTTAAAGGGGTCTGAATACTTTCCGTACCCACTGTATATTGTTCAAATTGTACAACACTGTATATTGTTGTACTGTTGTGTGTCTGTTTCCCAGTGTCAGCTTGAAAAGCTGACTAGTGACTTTCAATTAATTCAGTTGGAGCAAAAAGTATATTTCCCACAGGAATATTGTGGATTAGAAGTATTAAGTAATATCAAATAGAAATAGTACAAAAACCTCCAAATTCTATAAGGACAGTATTTGAATAAATGAGTTACACTGAACATCTGAATATAAAAGAGGACAGAAGGAATATTAGAATACAGAAGAGTGTATTTGTTGGCTTTGTTCTACACAGATTGATTTCTTGGCTTGTTTTGTCAGAACCTTTTGTGATATTTTATGTTAGTTTAAATTCAGGAATTTAATCTCACTTTATAGAAGGAATTTTAAACAGTTTCCTGACATTTTATAGACCAAACTACAAATTATTTATTGAAAAAAATAGTGTCCACAGTGTTATTGCATTGTCATTGTGCCCAGAGATATAATATTAATATTGCCCAATCTGCAGCTTTACACCTGTAATATGTATTTGAGTAGCAAGTGAATTTATTGGTATGCCACCACCAAAGTATCCATTTTCATGATTGAATATCCTGAGCATCATTAGATCAGGTGGCAATACTGTATGACAGTGTGTGTACTGTCCTGGCATGTGGGTAGCGGTTGGCAGTGTTCACAGGCATATCTCAGGTCACTGATATCACATATCCATTTATATTTAATTCGCTGGACTACAACAACACAGTTGTGAAACGAGATGTGGAAAGAATCTATCCAGCTCCAGTAAATTAGTCTAACATCATTTCAGTTTTATTCATTTTTGTTTTGCATTCTTCTGCAATGAAATATGACTTGACAGTAGTTTGTTAAAAATGAGCAAGATTGACTATATCATTTCAGTTGTGCAGCAAGATGTGTGCAGTATTTATGGAGCAGTCTAGTATACAAACAGGCAGCAATCCTATGAGAGCGAGATAAAGCATTTCCATTTCCCCTTTCCATTCCATATTTCCTTGGTGACCTCTTAGAGAGCAAGAGGTTCTAAGTGAACTATTTATCCAGTCGGCTTCCCCCGGAGGCTTCCACAGACCGCTGCGAGCTCTCCTGTCGGCCCAAAACCTCCCCAGGCCCTGCTGTGCTTGTCGAGAGAAACTGCCATGTTTCGGGCTCTCTCCCACGGGTCCCTTCAGCTACGCTGCTGCTTTCTGAGTCACCAGGATGCATTTGATTTTAAGATATTTTTTATCAGTCCAGATTTGCTTTTGTGATTGCTGCTTGACTATATGATGCAAAAAGATTTCAAGGGAATTTAAAAGTCTCATCATTTAAAAGACAAGTCCAACTCAAATCACACCCTCAAAAAAACCCAACATATTCCCTTATTTACTCCTATATGGAGCCATAGGCAGGGAGATGTTCATTTGAAGTGGCAACCTAAATCTAAAGGTGGAAATTGTGTTAAGTTGTAAGAGTATATTGTGTATCCAGAAGCAATGTTGAAACGTTGCAGTAGTCCACTATAACACTGTAATAATCAATTACAACTAAAACTCCTCATCAAAAAACTAAAATGCACAAGTAAAAGTATTCCTTATTACAGTGGCCTCTGTCAGAGTGTGTATAATGTATTATGATAATGTTGAAATATTACCGCTAATTTTAAATATGTAAATAGTTATTATATAAATCAGTCTTGCATCATGTTATATAAGCTGATTGCATCTTTTGCATGCCAAATCTTTATTTTCAAAGTAATTAGCCTACTAGTAATTACTTTACAAGTAACTATTATTTAAAGCTGTCAAGTAAAAGTAATGAAGCAAAAAGTACAATATTTCCCTTTGAATTGTTGTGTAATTTGAATGTGAGTAGTCGCCCTCAATGCAAATACAAGCACCTCCAACTTACTCCGTACAGCACTACACATCTCTCATTGTCCTGAAGCACCTCATCTGAAACCACTAGCGTGGAGTTCGATCTTTGAGGACGGTGCTTCACTCAGCTGCAACGTTAAAACCGCCTGCCTAATATTGTTTAGAACCCTTTTGTGCCGGCATCTGAAGACGACCTGCTACCGCACCAGGACATCAGCAGAAGACTCTTTATGTCCTGTCAGTTGCAAAGTGGGGCCTACATGACTCTAACTGATTCTTCAACACGTCCCACAGATCCCCGGAGATGTGCAGATTTTTGAAGGTCAAATTGACTCTTAAAATACTGTAATTTTTCTTAAACTATTGCCAAACAAATTTTTTGAGTGTGGTGGAGTGTGTATCCCGCAGAAAGAGGCCACCGCCATCAGGGATCACTGCTGTCGGTTTACCAGCTGTCCTTCCTCAGATCACCTTTGGAAGGTTGAAACCAAAAGTACTCAGGAAACACCCCCAACTCTTCATAATGACAATATACCTCAGTCATTGGTTTTAATGTTGTGGCTAATCGGTGTGTATTTTCCATGCCACCCTTGAATGTAGAAAGTTTGAACAGTTTTGGCCTGATTTCATTTTCATGTTTGAATGTGGACAAAAATGACAAAGGAAATCTAATTTAAAATCTAAAATTATTTTCTCATCTGTTGGATTGTAATTGTAATTTTTCCTAACTAGATTTTCCCAGACCAGTTCATTTGTAGACTTTTCACACATTAATAACATCCCACGCTGTTCTGGTTCAGCTGACACCTGACTGCCTCGCTAGATGCAATTCTCATTTTCATTAACTGGGTTCCTAAGTGTGTTTCCCCGTTAACAGGCACAAAACTGCACTGCAGACTCGTGACACATGAAAAAAACCAACAAACGTTTTGTCTTTCATGTATAAAAGAGTTACTCAGCATGTATAATCTATCAGAACTATTAATTTGGTCAAAATCATTTCCAATAAAAATGTCCACTCTTTCACAGCAGTCACTGTATGGAAAAATATTAAAACGCCATTTTTAACCTTCTCAGTCACCCAGGTATATTCACTCCTACTGAAGAAGCAAATCTTTTAAATACACAGATTTTTTAAAAACTCAAAAAACAGGTTAGTGTTGTAGTTTTTGGTCAACGTCATTCTAACAGTGGTTAGGGAATATATTTAGCAACTCATTAACACACATTTGGTGTTTTCAGTCAGTATTTATGGCAGCAGGATCCATGTGGGATTGAGTCAGAATATACTACATTGCATGTTTGTTATTAGTTAGCCTGTTTGTAATCAACAGCTCTATGCCACAGAACAACATATGAGGGTTTGCATTCACAGTACTTGTTATCAGGATCAATGTTTGGTTGAATTTGGTCTTTTCGTTGCATTTGCTGACAATGAGTGAAATATAGCTGCTGAGCACTGCTAATGGAGTTTTACTCACCTGCATTCTGTTTAAATCTCAATAACAGATATCTCTAAACTTTTATTCAACTTAAACTATCGATATGTTTCGATTCCTGATATATTTTTGGTCAACACAGAGACGTGAGTGTAAGTCTTTTTGATGTGGAGGTGAGTTCCCATCAGCATTTTTCCTCTTTTTTTTCCGATTCTCTCACCAACGGGGGAAGAGATACCCCAGTGAACTGAGAGCTAATGGAGCTGGTGGTCTCACCAGGGAAAATCTTGACCTTGGCCCCTTTTTGTAAAAGCTTTGCCCCTGTAGCAAACAATTGCAGGGAGGGGCTGTGCGAGTGCGTCCTGAGTGTGTGAGTGTGTTTAGTGAACATCTGTCTGTGCTCTGGCGAGGGCTGATGCGGTAATGTCCTCCAGTCTTTTTTCACATCTTTCAACATGGCATGAAGCTGCTCTGTCTGCCGGTGTGCTGTGAGCTGAAAGATCCCGAGGTGAGACAAAGGCCCGGGCTGGACACCTCAGTGTTTCCTGAGCTGCAGCATCTGTCTGGTATTGAGCGACGCTGGAACTGTGTCTGCAAATCTATACCTCCTGGACCATGCATGCAGACTTCATCACCGCCTGCTCAACCTTTTGTAAATCGGCATTTTGATGACAATTCCCAGTGTTGAGTCGTTCCCAATCAATACACACAGAGCAGACACCTAAATAGACACAGATAACTGCTGCTTGCCTGCTGTATCTCGGAGCTGTGGAGACTGACACCCTGTCTGACTCTGATCAATAAGTGGTGCGTGCACAGTGCACAAACTTAGCCCTGCCCACTCCACTATAACACACCAGGCTTGGTTTCCCCCGGCAGCGGGGTAAAACTGCCCAGCAACTCCCCAAGGTGGATGAATCGGAGATGTTACATGTGAACTGGCTGTCAAAATGATTTTGTCATCTCCTCTTCTCTCCGGTGTTTAAAGATGCTTACACACTGTGTTTTAGGTACCAATATCTTGTTGAAAGTGGTGGAGGCTTTTAGCCTTTTTTTTTTTCCTTTATCCATTTAAGTGTTCATTCAAGTGTTAGAATTTCTATTTCACCTGCCACACACGTCTCCTGGCACTTTTCTGTCCACTCACGGCTTCCTTTCAGGTCATCTGATCTGGATCCTTCTTTCAATTTACACACTTTTTAAGTTCATTTAAAATCTTTTATTTTACTACTAGTTATTAAGTTAAGGATAGTGTAATATGGTTTAGTTATCTAATTTATAAATTTTGTGATGACTTGATGAACTTATCTGTCATTATGAGTCAACTGTTCCTGAAACATACAACACATTCTGCCACAGTTTATTGGTGGTTCTTTTCGATTTATCTCAGATGAGGTTAAGTGAATATTATTCGTGGGAAGATATTCCTGGGTAAAGATAAAAACAGTGAGTAAAGAAGACCAGATCAGATTCAGCTTGGAGTCATTAATGTTTCAGAGGATGCCAGAGGGAGAACGGGAGAGTCACTGCACTACTGGGATCCATTTCCTTTCACTGTGGCTTTGTCGTTTTGGATCAATCCCACCATACGCAGCAGCCCCATTGTGAAATGGCTTGTCTTTAATGGAGTGATTGGAAAATCCTGGTATGTGATTAAAAACAACTAGAGATATGACATTGTGCTTTAAGGTGTGTGGGCCAATGATTTCCTTTTGATAAATGAAGCGTTAGTTCAAGGTTGAAAAACATTAAGAATGCTTCTTACAACACATTCACTCCTGCAAGATTTTTCAAAAAAGACATTATATTATTATATATATATATATATATATATATATATATTCATCTTCCCCTGACGTGGCCCACTACAGACCTCGGGGCCCGTGGAAGTACTTACCATCCTACTCCTCTATGCTGTGATCCCCACAATGGCGTTACTCCCGCTTTGATCCTGCTGCAGTCTGACACATGACCACACAGACCCCTGAATGGGCATTAGTGCAGGCTTCAGCAAACCCAACATCTGTGCCTCCCAGCACTGCCACTGCTCAAATCATTCATTAAATCAGAACACAAAAAGTAACTTTACTTGAATGCCTCAGCATAAATATTTGATCATGGCTGAGAATAAATCTTTGTCATTTTGTACTCCTTCCTCTGGCTGCGGCTTCCTCTTATAGATTTTCCTCGCCTTGCTCATTGCTATTTAGATGCAGGCACATGCTTGGCTTGGTCATTTGTGAAATGGATCTCGTGAATTTTTTAGAAAGATTCATAGCTACAATCAGGCCTAGTTAAGGGGATGACTGTATCACAGAGTAACAGCTTGTGCTGCCATGCTCGCTCACAAATCATATTCTGTTTTCATAGATAATATAATATAAGATGAAAGAAGGTTTTTGTGTCATTTTGACAGTGGAACGGAAGTTTTCTGAATTAAAACATATCTTACGACCAAATAAACATCTTTGGCTTCACAATAGAGGTTTGTGGTTTGTTTAAATAATCCCTACAATGGTATTCACTCAATAATTTGGAGGTTTTCATGTTCAATTGTTTTGCATCACAGATTTAATGAGGCTTTTTGATAATGGATTAACAATTAACAAGTTAAAAAAGGTGCCTGCAACGATTTGCATTAATCGTAATTCAAAATACATGTTTTCATAAGTATTCACAGTCTCCAAGTCAGTGCAATAGATGCACCTTTGACAGCAATTACAGCCTTGACTTGTTTGAATAAACTCTAAATTTTTCAAGTTTTTCTAAATTTGTTCTAATTCTTCTTTCCAAAACTGTTCAGTCTCTTTCAGGTTACATGGGGATCTTAAGTGAGAAGCCTTTTTTAAGTTCATTCACAGATAACAATGAGACTCCATTCCAGGATACTAATGTTGTTTTTAAGACAGCCATGTGCATTTTTTTGAGTACAGCCAGTTCCATTCACATTTGCAGCTCTTCCACATTTTACTTTTTTAGCCTTTTAATGATCGATTCAAATGGACTCCACATGAGAGTTGTCTTGAATCCGTCAGAGGACTTGTGCCTTTCAAACCCTTGCTGGAAATCTTCCTTTTTCTCTAATTGGTGCAGCAGCTTTTGTCACAAAGTATTGTGTCTCACCAAAAGTCCAACCCTCCAGATACAGGTGTATGAGGCCAGAACATGTGACCGCCCCTGCCATGTTGTACATGCCTGCTATGACGTGGACTCTACAGAACCTCTGAAGGTACCTGTGCTATCTGGTGACTAGATGTTAGCAGCAGATCCATTAATTCCTGTAAGTTAAGAGTTAGAGCTTAGACCTGTACGAGCACACCCTCACACTCTGTCACTGGTGCATGGTTTGGCCCTTCGCTGCTGACAGCAAGCACCCCGCAACGCCTTGCTGTTTCAGAAATGCTTCAACTGAGTGGTCTGACTATAATAATGTGCCCTTTATCAAAGTCTCACAGGTCTTTACACCTGTTTATCTTTCCCACATTCAGCATGTTCACTACAACAATCCATCTAATGCATCCCAGACCCTGACGTGTGCCTCTGAAAGGGGAACTTTTTATTCAGGCATTCACATATTTGACACAAACACCACTGTTGAGCTCTATATTCAGAGCGCTTTGAAATATTAGGGCTTAGAAACATGTGTTTTAATATATGTGCAGATACTCATTAGGTACTTTCAGTATCAATAGAACAATAATTCTTCTCTATTTATTTCCTCTGATTTAAATGAACATGTCCAAAAATCTAAAGAATTCAAAAGATGTCAAATGAATCAAATGTCTAATAAATTTTCCGAACGCCAGAGTTTGTAGTTTTCTTAACTGTAATGTAGTCTAAAATGGAAATATCATGCTTTTAATTGAAGCCTCTCAGATCAAAAATCAAGAAAACAAGAGTAAAAGTCAGAGCTAGAATTTCTAGG
This sequence comes from Brachyistius frenatus, assembly GCF_029030835.1. Lineage (NCBI taxonomy): Eukaryota > Metazoa > Chordata > Actinopteri > Embiotocidae > Brachyistius > Brachyistius frenatus. The sequence goes on along the minus strand of NW_027210648.1, from coordinate 381,260 downwards.
TATTTGACAGGTTAGTGTGTGAAATGCATTTCCATCAGTATAAAAAAAAGTGTTGAGTTTAATTTTGCAGACCTCGGAGTATTTTACTGCAGAATTAAAAGCATTGTGTTATTTTCACCTAAATTGTGTAGCATGGAAGGATTTGTGCTTGTATCTCAGCTTTACATCCTGCACTTCATATCATCTCACATTCTTAACCATGTTGAACCTTTTTCAGTGAACATGAATATCATCTATAAAAGGTTGCACCATTTGTTATCAAGCCTTTTAACCAGACTGAATCCTTTTAATGTCACCTTTAGCATTCATATGTTATTAGACGGGGCTTCAGATAAAAGACAAAACCAGGCCTACAAGGTAAAAGCATGGTGTCGCAGCAGATACAGTTATTTTTGTTACAGGTACAGAATATAAAATCAGATGTGTGAAACTGCTCCGAGAGGAGGGGGCTTGTGCCTGAGTGGCAGCAGAGCAGCTTTTTTGTTCCTGAGTGACAGCTCACATCTGAAGAGTCTAGTGATATGTAATGCTAAATGAACCGGATAAACATGTCTTTAAATGAGCAGACAGCTTTGCCAATCCTCTTGCCCTTTCATCAAACCTGTGGGTTCCCATTCCAGCTTGCTTCCCCCCCCCCCCAATGGAGTCACGCTGTTCAGGGCCCCCGACCCTACAACAGAGTCCGGCTAATGGAAAGCTTTCAAGGCGGCCGCAGAAAAAAAAGTCGGCTCTCATTTGGCCTCCATCATTTTCTGATGTCTCCATGTGTGTGTGTGTGTGTGTGTGTGTGTGTGTGTGTGTGTGTGTGTGTGTGTGTGTGTGTGTGTGTGTGTGTGTGTGTGTGTGTGTGTGTGTGTGTGTGTGTGTGTGCAAACACCTTGGGACAAGCCATTATTAACTGGCCTGAAAACAACAACACTGTCCACACCCTCCAACCGCCTCCACACACACACGCACACACACCTGCATTCGCCTGCATGAATCGTTGGGCATAAAATCAATTTGTAAAAATACTGTATCATAAGATGATTAATTTACATCACTAATATTGTTTTAGCAGTGGTGGTAGTAAAAGTAGTAACTCAATTTATCCAAAAATTAATACAATGGGTAACATAAAAGGAAGCTGGATTGACGGGATCAAAGTGGGATTTGAGCAGTGATTTTAAGGGTGTTCCCTGATGATTGAGCTATTAAATATATAATATTATAGTAATGTTATTATTAGCTATATATTTATAAAACAAACAGTTAACCATGTGAAGATAAGCTGAAACAGCTATTATATGATCATATGTGTGAGTAGTTTTGTACAACCTGTAGTCTGTCTCAGGCAGGTGAGATGTGCATTGCAGTGGTTAAGACAATTAAAAAAAAGAAGGAATATGTTTGTTTCGGTATCTTCAAATCTAAATTGAAGTCAAATATTTGCTTTGTTTCTAAATTGATGAGAACATGACTGGAGTAATTACATTAAATTAGATTAAATGTTGCACAATAGGAGTCCTGCAGTAGTACCTGATTAGAAATATACAATAAGATTTGACTTCAGCATATCATCGGAAATCTAGATGTGAGTCGTCAGCACTCACATTCATGGGGGCTGGGACCTTCACAAGGATGCTGTAGAGCAACTTGTGATCATTTTTTAAAAACTGTATTGTGGTGTAAAACTCCCTTTAAAAAAAATAAGAAAACCATAACCAAAGATGTCTTTGTGTTCAGTGCCACAGTTTAAAACTCTTCATGGTGAGTAGACGCGGTGGTCTGGTGGTGCAGCTCCGGGAGGAAGAGGGCAGCTCTCCCCACACGTGTTCGGCCTGTCAGCTGCCTAGCTGATGTCTCTTGTTATTATTTTCCTCTCATTCTGCTGCCTTTTCTTTGCACAGTCATGAATAATTTGTGTCTATGCCTTGTTGCTCGATGACAGCTGTGCAGTTGGTTTGCAGTCTGTTTTTCAGATCAGGTGAATAATGAATAAGCCTGTGCAACAAAAGAGCTGTGTCCTATATGAGCCCTCGGCTCTCTTCGTCTGTCGCAGCTTGGCTGGCGTGTCAACCACCGGGGAGGAGACAGGTGAGGAGGAAAAGTCTCTGTGATGCACGAACTTTCCTAAAAATTAAAAGTGTAAACAGAAGAAAGCACTTTAGTTTCAAATCGTTTCATCCGCTGAGAACTTCCCGACATTTCCAGTGCATCCAAACATTTTAATCACTGCTTTTTCTCCTGCTTCTCTATCAGGTATCTCGCTTTGTAACTCGTCAGACCTGTGTGAAATCTGCTGACCACAGCATGAGAGCAAATACCACATTGTTATTATAGTATACACAACAGGTTTGCGCACCCTCAGGGAAATAATCACATTTGCTCTCTCTGTCTTCTCATGAAAAGCACAACACCATGCAGATGTGTTCCAGATATTGATGCTGGTGTTATCTTGATCTTTACTTTTTTAATCTATGAGGTAACTGCACGTGATCATTCTTTCCTTTGTGTCAAGCCACGTATCAGAGTTGTAAATCAGGAGATGGAGTCTGGTTTAAAAGCCGTTGCAGCTTGCTGACCTGTGTGAAAATGTGTTAATTTTTTTTTCAAGAGTTTTAGGTCTTTAGAAAGAAATTTTAATAGACTTTATAGAGCTATGTCTACATTCACTTATTAAAAACAATCTGCCTCGTCACAAGGATCTGGCAGTAAACCTCATACTAAATATCTTTGTTTGAATCCAGTTTGCATTTCATGCAGCTCATTTTGATGGAGAAAAACAAATCGACATCAAACTCATAAGTGTGCCTCTAAAATCTCTCTTTTATTATTCATGTTTAATTTTCAATTAATAATAGATCATCCAAAACCACCAAACCCAGACCCTGAACTTTCTAATTGCACAACTGTGTCTGTCAGGAAAAATGAATCCAGTCATACTTCTGCATGCTGTATGTGCTTGTGTGTGTTTCCCGACCGTGTGCACTTATGGGCCATGGATGCAGGCCTAGATTTGAGCCTCAGACTGCAATGCTCTGATTACTCGCCCACTCGAATTGATCGAGCCATATTCTATTCATATTTGATATGCCTCGGGGCAGTGGGGTAATGCTTTAAAAAAATCCACCCGTGCCCTTGGAGGAAATCTGGTCAGCCTAATGGCTCGTTAGAAGATTTTTTTTTGTATGAAAAGCTTGTTTCTGAGATTGAAGGAGCTCCTCTCAGTGGAAATCATTCCGTTCCTTGTGAGATTAAAAAAAAATCAGTCACAAATGATTCACTTTGTAAACAGCAAACCACCGTTCAGCTGCGTAGACAAAGTTATGGGAGGAGTTTGATGTCAGCAGTTCAGCTGAAGTCACCTGCTCATCATCGGGCTGCTGACTTGAGGCTGCCTCAGAGTATTAAAGGTACTTAATTGGAAACTCAGCTTCATTTCAACAGGAAGAAATTCCCCTGAGACCAGATTCAACATCATTCAGTCTGAACAGAGAGTGTGCCATCGGCACTGCAGCATCAGTCTCAGTAGTCTGACACTTTGTAATTCCCTTAAAATGACCCATACTTAAGTATTTTTCTTAAAAATTAAAACTAGATTTAAATTCGGACTGTGGGGTTGCTGCTCCACGTTTATTCCCCTTTAAAGTGATGCGAGTCATTCTGTGTGACGTACAGCACCAAGGTGCACAGCTCCAGTAAGGCCTGCTTTAAATGAGCATGCCTTTTTCCTGTTCTCTTGTAGTCTGTTCATCTTGGGGTTTAAAATATTCAGTATTTTCGCAGGCCTGGATGTTGTACGATTTTGGGGGGAGTGAGGCATAGAAAATCCTTGTGAGTCAGTGATTTCAATCAATGTTGAGGGAAGACACAAAGTGATTGCCCCCCCACCCTCCCCTTCTCCTTTTGTTGGAGTTGGAAGGACAAAAGTGAAAGAATCAGGTCATTTATAAGAGAGTTGTTTTGTTCTGTAGATGCAGACTACACTCACCTAGGCAGTTATATCTACATTATTAAAGTATTATTTCTATAGAGTGGAAACATCTAATATGAATATGCTGTGATATTTTTTTTTAATGCTACTGAGTTGGGGATAATGTCAGATTAAATCATTTCTTCTTATCATTTACTGAGTAATTCAGAAAGTTAAATGTTGCATCTCAGCACCGATCTGTCGCAGGATCACAGCTGCCACATGTGAAAGCCTTTTTCTGCCAAAACTCGTTTTCTTTTCCGCAAATAACAGCCATGGGGGTAAAAGGTATTTGGTTAACGGTTAAATCTGCTCAGATTGTTTAAGGTCCAAACATATGAGTGCAGTGGTCAAAACAAACAGCCGCCTCCGGGCAGTCACAATCACAGCAGCAGGATGGTTAATCGCCCTTTTTAGTTGCGTGCGGGTCGGGCGCTTTAATGAAGCTTCGTTAACACTGAAAACCGAAGATCTTATCCGATTCTAGTCTTGTTTTTGGCGGAGTATCGAAGCAATAATTGACTGCCCAGGAGAAATAACCGATGATAACAATGACATTAAATCTACCACTACTCGGCTTACGTTAATATTATCATTATTAACAATAATAGTCAAAATAGGCAGATTTTTGCTGTATATTTGGATGATGAAACATGACTTAAATCATCGGGAGACACTTTTAAATGCAGGCTACATATCGATCATTCGTTATTTATTATTATTTGTAGATTTCTTTTGGGAAAAAAGTCACCAAAGATCAGTTAACTTTTAGATATTTATTGTATTTTCAATTCAAATAAAATCCACCAGAAACACAAATACAATGAAAAAAGTTCCATTTATTTTGTAAACGACAAAATGATGAAATGTGCAAAATGGAAAAAGAATAGCTTCGTGAGAGATTCAGAACACCTGCTTCTTAAACCCCACAGTGTTGGAGGCTGCTGTGATCCGCTGCCACCTGAAAACAAAACATCTTCGTTCTTTGGAGAAGCGCAGATTTTTCAGCCATTTCTTAGTGGCGTTATTGTCTATCTGGCTTTTGAAATGCAAGTACAAATATTTTGGGTTTAAGACAATCACAAATGTATTTTTGCCGTGCTTCATTATATCGGACTTGCATTTCCGTTCACAGCTTATCTCTGGTTTTCTGGGCTTCTAACAATCTAAAGCGGTGGAATTCGTGCTGTTGGTGTCCTCACACTGCAAAAAATGTGTTTAAGTCGCATCCGTAAAATGTATACTTTTTCCATAATAAAATAAATCTGCCGTTGTTAGATATATTTTCAATTTTACAAAAGTAAAAGTGGATCAGAGTGGACTGTGATCCAGGAAGCGTTCCACATTGGGACGATCGGGAGGACGCAGATCAGGAGCGCAGATCAGGAGGACGCAGATCGGGAGGACGCAGATCGGGAGGACGCAGATCGGGAGGACGCAGATCGGGAGGACGCAGATCAGGAGGACGCAGATCGGGAGGACGCAGATCAGGAGGACGCAGATGCCTCTCGTATTCGTCATATTTTTCTCACTTGTTTCAAGAATGATCACTTCAAAACTCTGAAGTCAGATTACAGATGAGTAATTGTTCAGTTATTAATTCTGCTTCATTTCAGTCCGTGCTGCGTCTCTTTGTGTCTCCTCAGATCCACCTTTCTCTGGAATCCTTTCCCGCAGAGGTCACAGCCGAAAGGTTTATATCCGGTGTGTTTCCTGCTGTGTGTGATGAGGTTGGAGCTCTGACTGAACGCTTTCCCACACACCTGGCATTTGTGCGGCTTCTCACCTGAAAAATAAATTGTGGATATTTTTTTTTTTCATTACTGCACATGAAATAAATTCTGTATGAGAGAAAATTCGGACTTTTACGCACAGGTGACGCAGAGGAGCAACGATAATTTAACTTGTACCATTGATGTTTTTCTGCCTTTTTTCCCACTTGCCTGTGTGGATGAAGGTGTGTTTCTTCATGTCTGACTTCTGGTGGAACCTTTTACCGCAGTACTGGCAGGGGTACGGCCTCGTGTCGGAGTGAATTAGCAAGTGAGTCGACAGAGTTGACGACCGCTTGAAACTTTTACCGCATATTTTGCAGTCGAAACTTCTTTCCTGAAACGTGAGCAGAGGCTTTCGAATCAGCATAACCACCCTGACAAAGTCCAGGTCGTCAAGAAAACGCACATTTAAAAGAAGGTGTGAAGTGCAGGATGTGGTTTGGAGTGTGTGTAAGGTTACTACCTGAGAGTGCACAGCTTTATGTTGTTCCAGGCTGACAGCGTGTCCGAAGGTTTTGCCGCAGATTTCGCACGCAAACGGCCTGGTGCCGCTGTGCGATCTGCGGACGTGGACTTCCAAACCGTGAGGGGTGGAAAACACCTGATGAACACAGCAGAAAATTAATGTAAAGAAATATTTGGATTTAGCAATGAACTTTTGCAGAACAAATGAATTAGATTGGGTGACTGGAGTTAATTGACTCTCTAATTTGTGGCCCTTTGGGAGGTCAGAGGTGAGGCATCAGCAGTCTGTTTTTGCTGAGGGCCATTTGAGCTGTTGCTTGTCAATCAAATTATGCCAAATCAGGAATTTATTGGTGTTCTCCTTAAATGTTAAAGACTGCAACCTAAACCTTCTTTTTATCCCTACAAAGCTGAAGTTGTGTCATTTTCATCCTCACCTTACTGCACTTGACACACTTGTAAGCACCGTTAAGGATGAGACTGGAGCACAGCAGGTCAGACGTGGCCTTCACATCTTGGGTTTTTTCGTGCAGACCTGCCTCAGAAAAGAGCAGAGCTGCAGCGTGTCTCCTGTATTCCCCATAAGTCTCCTCTCCCAGAGCCCGGTCTGCATACAGGGCCGAATGGGCGCTCCTGTCACCATAGAAAGCCATGGCTGCTGGGCATCTGTCTACCTCAATGGTGGGATGGAGGCTCTGCTGCATCAGGGGCCTCAGCCCCGGCCCTGGGTAGCTGCTCCAGGCGTACGGCCGAAAGGGAACGGTGAAGGGCTGCGTTTCATCCACAATTGGAGACAGCGATTTCTCAGAATCAACTGGAGAGGATAACAGATCAAATTTTAATGAAACCAGTGACATGGCTGAAGGGAAATATTTCCAGGGCCTGGGGGGGGGGGGGGGGGGGGGGGCGATTCTTCTATTCTATCAAATTCTTTCAGAGAATTCCCAGATGATGATTGTTGGGGAAAGCAGGAATATCAGATGAAAAAAGAGGAGATATGCTTTATGATCAATCAATGGTGGAAAACTTCCCTTAAAATTTGTCAAGCCTCAAAACACCTTTATACATAAACAAGTCATCTCCTATAAGACTGAAGTGGTGATGAAATGATACAATGTGACAAAAGTCGTAGAATCAGATAAAAAAATAAAAACAATAGATGTACACAGTAATTAAAGGCCCCATGTTTGTGTAATTATTTGGATTTACCAAGCAAGTGTTGTATTTATGGTTTCCAAAATATGCTGAAAAAGTATTTCCTAATATGTCAAGTAGACAAAGCCTCTTATTGATCTACATGGAGACTTGAATGTTTTAGTGTTTCATACATTTTTATCATGACCTCCTTGTGGCCTTCTGAAGCATTAACTGTTTCCTTGGACCTTTCGTGTGTGTGTGTGTGTGTGTGTGTGTGTGTGTAAAATGCACAACAGGATCAAAAGTGGTGGATGTGTCTGTACCTGGCGACGCAGAGGGCGACGGAGGTCTCCAGAAGTTCTCGTAGTCCGGGGAGCGGTCACACAAACTGTCGGCGCAGCTCAGCGGAGACTTGGGGGAGTAATCAGAAGCGTTGCCCAGGTGGGAGTCTGGAGAGAGGCCGTACCTGTCCACCGACACGTCGGTGTCTTCTTCTGGGAGCTTATCTGCTTCTGAGAGGACACACAGTTGACAGTCAGCATCTGAAGGAGATCATACTAATGCAATACGCAAATACAATACTAATGATTCTGAAGATCGCTCTTTTGTACCTTGGCTAAATTGTCCAAAAAAAATAAAAAAGAAACGATTTTTAGGTGTACATAATTTCTGAAGGGTAAAGAAAATACCTCGCTAAAATTAATAATCTGTAATGCATTTAATGGTCAAAAAATAGTGTTGCAATAGGGAATTAAAAGTAAAATGTGCCCTACGTGAATGATATTTACATTTTATAAGTGTGACTTTGCTGAAGCATTTTTGAAGAAAAATGTTTTCAGGCCTTTTTAAACAAATAGTTTTACAGTTTAATTGACTGGAAATACTCGTTGTAACTCTTTCCAGTCATTTAAACTGCAAAATCACGTAACTACAGTTTACTTTAGTGTTTTATAATTTATTAAACCATCAACATCACATTGTCCTATAAAATGTGGACTTTTATTGCGATCAAAAAGGTATTTTACTCCTCGAAAAATAGGCTACTTCTAACAACGTCAAATGGAATGCAATAACATTTGAAAACGCATTTTACACAGACAAATATAATTTAAAATAAAAAGATGATTTTGCGTACCCGAGCATATGTATGCCAGTATCGTGTCCAGCCTACTGTAGTCATCCTCAAAAGTTCTCGGCTGGTGGTAACTGTGAGCCTTTTTACTCTTCACCAGGAAGGAGCGGGGCATCTCTGAGATGAGAGCGGACAAATCACTGAGAATAATCCAGCTGCAGACAGAAGTCCTTCCGTGCGCTGCTGCTCGTGGAAAACTGATCTCCAATGATGGGGCGATATGGCTCCCAAGTGTTTTAAGAGATTTCAACATGACCACGGAGCATGCGCGGTATCGTCCGTCCCGCCTGCCAGGTGCCGCGCGGACAGGTGTCCGGGCGGCACACTGCGCTGCAAAAACACACACACACACACACACACAAAAATCGGCCTGCGGTGTTTTAGTCAGCGGTGACAGGTAGGGGAACCGCGTGCAGCGGGGGCGGCTTCTTGTCAAGGCTGTTTGGAGCAAATTCACTCATTTCAAGACTTTACTTGACAACATGATGGAGTGTTTTAACCTCCGTCTTACTTTGGTTACGAGAATCACCCACGGAATTAGCAGCCAATAACTGTAGCTGTTTTTGATTCAAAATTAAAACGTAGCCAAATAGGACTGGAAGCTTTTAACCCAAGCGACTCTTTATGAATCGACCTTTTTTTTATGTATTCTTTTCTTTTCTTTTTTAGTGTTTCGCCCCCCGCCTGGAGCTGCTGGTCCCGCTCAGATCAGACTGCAGCTCGTGTCTCTTGGTAATCAGTAGAAGTGATACACACTTTATCGGCGTCTCACTGAATGAAAGGGGAGGGGGAGGGGGGGGGGGACGTGGAGACACACCCCAGGGTGTCCTGCTGGGAGCTAAATGTAGCAAGGTTTGTGGTATAAAAAAAAAATATATATATATATATATATATATATATATATATATATATATATATATATATATATATATATATATATGTGTGTATATATATATATATGTATATATATATATAGGTTGGGTAAACTCGTAACCGAGTAGGTTCTCCTATTTTAGATCACTTCTGAAACCAAACCCTACAGGTTTGTCAGGAGTGTGTTTGGTCTAATTTCGCCTAAATCATGAGAACAAAATTAGATGAAATTTAGTACAAATTCTCCCCTACGATGCACCTCAGTTTCCTTTGTAGCTCGTTGTGGGCTAGGGGCCCCACACAGGACCGTGTTTTGAAGCTTTGTCCCCAGTCCGGGGGTCTGGTGGTCAGTTGAGACCACAGACTGCTATTATGTGACAGACACTCGCCGTCCTCACCCCTCCGGGGACAGTGTCACATTACCCTGGGTACTATTCTCTGTAGGAAGAAGCACATAGCAGAGACAATTTGTTTTCTGTTCTCAGGATGCAGATTAAGCGCCTGTTAAGCGTCATTACGCACAGAACAAAAACAGAGTCGCGCGTCCTGGTGCCTTTAATCCACTGCAGGTGCGATAAATCAATGCCGAAACTACATTACAGTGACAGAGGGGGGGCACTTTGATTGTCCACAATTAGTATAAAATCATAAATATTTGCAAGTATGTGTGGATATCAGGCGATTAGTTTGCTTTAAACATGTTATAATAAAATGTACCCACAGACTGGGGTGAGTGAATAATTTTACACTCACATTTATTGAGAGAAATAGCTCTTAATCTGTCAAATCATCTACCGCTGAAAAGATTCCATTAAATAGAAAACCTTCGATTGTTTCAGAAACCGTTTCAAACTGCTCACACGGTTTTAGAAGAAGCACCGTCCGCATGGAAGCAGTATCATGTCTTTGAATACATTTGTACTGTCAGCTGCAGGCACACCGTTATCAGTAAATTAAGAAAAGGATATCAAACGGCCACATGTCCCGTGTAGATTAGAGCATCACGGCTGTGGCATCCGGACACCGTTTTTGGTAAAGATATGAAGCTTGAACCGATAAAAGCAGCAGCAGCAGCAGCAGGACGGGCTGCCCGCAGTGGACCGATAGGCTCACAGTTTCCTAACGCTGCCAACTGTAGCATCCTGCCGTCAGAACTAAATACACAGGCCCGATACCCGGACAGTAACAGGAATAATAGCGAATAACGAATCAATAATGTATTTATGCTACCTGCAGATTTGCAGAGTTAAAAATTTGAAAGCAGGTTACATTTAATTTCTGCAGTGTCACTTGGGTGATTTCTTTAATTTCTGTTGAATTATTTAAGATATTTTTTGCTCACAGGAGAAATTTTACCTTAAAAACTCCTCGTGAAAACCACAAATGATTAATGCACGGCACGGCACGGCACGGCACCACCGTCTCTGATTTGAATGCACTCTTTTTATAGTTAACATTTCAGGTCACACCTTTAATCTGGTGAAAATGAGCAGTTAAAAAAAATCTACATGCAATTTGTACACCCCGTGTTTTCGACCCCTTTCTATACTGGGTAATTATTTTTTTTAATAATAATAAAAAAATAAAAATTTACACGATTTTGTGTCAAATTTGACTGATGTTTATTATAAATCCAAACCATCCTAATTCCAAAATTATCAAAATCGGGTTTATGTGCCAAAATATTTGGGCGCGCCCGCAGCGGCGACACAAATAACTTCAAAGTTTCTTCTCTTCTCGTAGTTTAGTCTTACAAGCAGTACATAAAATGTGAATAAACTAACTCTTTCACAGCGACAGGACATGCATGTTGAAAATATCCGTAAGTATCACCAGTCACTACAATAAAAAAAATAAAAAAAACTCAACTTTGGCCATCAATAGATTGCACTTAATGTCTAATAAACATTATTCTTTATCAGCATTTCAAAATAACAACAAACCTGGTTAATCTTTCCAGTGCCCGAAGCGAGATGCTCCTTTAAAATGTGATTCTTTTTTTTTTTGGGTGTGTGCACGAAATGATTAACTGAGGCTCAGCTATGAAAACCGCGAGAAATCACTTCCTGAAAGCTATCTTTGCAAGAATCTTCAGCTTGGAGAGTGAGCAGCCCACGTGTGAACACACTTCAGTCTCGGAGACTGCGCTTAGAGTTCAGCTGCAACCATTAAAAGAGACATTAGCACACGATTTATCAAACACTTTATTGTGAACTCCTCCTCACACACGCACGCACAACAATCTCATTTTCGTTTTTTGAGCGTGCTTGACTGCTCCATAGTGTTGCCATGAATGTCCTTGCTGCACTGCAGACTCAAAAAGTGCCTCTTCCTGGAAGGGACATCATCATCATCATCATCATCATCATCATCATCATCAGATCATAGTCAGAATCTTTTCCAGTTCCTGAACATGACAGCTGCATTCACTCCCACTTTGTTTTTGCTCTGAATACAGGAGTTAGTGTTCAATTCAGACATTCAGACATATATTGTTTTCCACATCCCATCCTTGCACATGAAATTAAGTGGGATTGGCTTGAGGATGAGCACAATACAAAATATAGTGCTAGCTTTGGTAACAACCTGGCAGCTCCTGATTGGTCTCCAGATGGTGTTGTTAAGGGTACCACATCATGTTATCTCAGCTTTATCTCCATATTCTAATTCCCTCTGACTGTCACCCATTTGCATACAAATTTGTAATACATTATACATCTGATAGACATGCTTGACTCATCAGCAAACGTAGTATGTGCTCAATAGACTTTCTGCTTTTTCTCATCATGAAAGTAAAGTCAGGATGCTTTCAGAGAACTCAGTACTACAGCAACAGTAACTAAGAAATAAATCTGCCCCCCTCTGCACTTATTACTCATGTTTACTGCTCTGGAAACAGCAAACTGAAGGCTTGAACGGAGACTAGTTACATCTTCTAACAGGAACTCTCTTCTTGTCTCTCAAAAGCAGGATTTGTCATGTTTTGACATATTAAACTAACTAATATGTCCCTTTTTTCTCTATATTGTACAATATATTCTAAAACAGATATGCAAAGATACATATTTTCAAGTTCAAAGGGAATTGGAAAAAAAAACACCAACATAATACACATTTACATATCTACATGTATGCAGATGTCACATTGACCTTGTGGTACACCAACCCTGGTGAAAGGCATGCGTCAAATGCTTTAAGGCCGAGAAGTCATCGCTGGCTGATAGAAGTGGCTTTGATACCAGGCTCTGATCAAACTCATCAAGGAAGAAAAAAAGGTTTCATATATATATGCATATATATATATATATATTTAGACACACAGCACTCATACAATTCTGCCTCTGCGTGATGGACACTTAGTAACGGCATCAATACATTTCTGATGTTCTTTTATAAAATACCTTAAAAATATAAAAACATTAGCTGACGTGTGTTATGTAGCATGTGTGATGTTTTATTGCACAGTCTCTTTCTCTTTGTTGGATCTACACGAGGGTTCATAGGAGTGACAGACAGACCCCATCCCCCTCTCCTCTTTAAATCCCTGACAACTCCTCCTCCTCCTCCTCTTCCCCCTTCCTCCTCCTCCTTCCTCCTCCTCCCTCCTCTGGACTCTGTGGCCCAGTAGTTTGATAATTCTCAGCTCAGGTCTCGACTGACCTCTGCTCCTGTGAGTGGTGCTCAGACAGACAACTGCTTGAGGCAATACAAAAATTACAAAAAGGGAGGTAAACAAAGAAAACTAAATCCGTAAGTGTGATTTTCACAATATGAAATGATGATGCATTTCCTGTCTGTAGTTTAGAACTCCAGGTTCAGACCTCTTCTCTGAAACGGCTGCTGGAAACACCCCCTCTCCTCCTCCATTCATGCTGACAGCCTCTGTCTCGACTCTGGCAGCCAGCAAGTGACGGTCACACGGTGGTGGACTTGTGGCTGCTGCTCTGCGGCACGGAGAGTCGCAGCGCCTCCCCGTCCTCCTCCTCCTCACTGCTGCTGTCCCTGAGGTTGGGGTGCAGTTTTACACGGCCACCGCTCCTCTGCCGGGTGTCCCGGAGGGTGGGGTCCTTGCCTCCATCGTCATCTGAAGACTGGTACGACTCATAGTGATTGACGATGTGGATCCCATCAAAAGCGGGCTGACTGGCCAAACCCCTCTGACCTTTTAAACAGCAAATCTGTCAAAAGTAAGCACGGAAAGTTGTTAGCGCTGACACCAACTGTTTCATCCTGCGTGCCAAAACAAACCATGTATGTTACGTTTCTACTTAGCTTTATTTAGCTTATTTTCTCTTTCTCCATAAAAAAAAAAAAAAAACTGCGATAATGATCACTTTTAATCAGCAACAGTGACTTAATTGAAAGAAACATCCTTTCTATCTGCCAATCCAAAGGTGCAGTTATACAATCTGACAAACCAGCAGCTCCAAAGCTCTGCGCACACATGCCATAGCAGAGAGCAAAAGATGATCTGCTGCCATTCTATCTGATATGAGTGTGTGTGTGTGTGTGTGTGTGTGTGTGTGTGTGTGTGTGTGTGTGTGTGTGTGTGTGTGTGTGTGTGTGTGTGTGTGTGTGTGTGTGTGTGTGTGTGTGTGTGTGTGTGTGTGTGTGTGTGTGTGTGTGTGTGTGTATCCACTGGGTCTGCCAGATCTTCATCCCTGTCTGACATCTTTATGCATCAGGTCTACTTTTGCATCACAGGCTTGTGTCTCTGAAACATGAAGTTTAATACTGACAGGATATAGATGTCTGTAGAAACTGTATTTTGATGCAACTGCATTCACAACATTAGTGTTATTTACGCATATTCAGTTTCTGTTGCAGGATGTCAGGAGGAGTAATCGTAGTAATAGTAGTAGGAGTAGAGTTACTCATGAATACAACCTTAACCAGCAGCATTGCTAAGCTGTAACCTGCAAGTGGAATTATTATGATGACGATATTGTAAAACTGAACAAAAAATGAAAGTTATTGGGAGCAGCTGTTCTGTGAGATTGGCTATGGTGACATTTAAAATGAGCAATGACGGAGAAAGTCAGAAGCTCGATTGGCTCTCGCTCCCCGTATCATTTATCTGTGATTTGGGATGATGACAACGAGACTCTGAAAATACAGACGACTGGTCAAAGCACGGAGAACACAAAGATAGACAAACATGATATGACCAAACTTGTCTGTGGCAATCTGTGATATTTTAGCAACATCACTGGCACAAATATGATGAGATGTCTTTCACAGTTCTAACATGCAGGGAGCAATTCAAGCCAAAAAAAAAAAAAAAAAAGGGAACAATGCAATCAGACGTGAACCCATTCCATACAGCACTCCGACAGTATACAGCTGATGAGTATTTTGGATGTACAGTTGGTACACAGAGTCAATATAATTCACCATTCTGTTCAGTACAAACAAGCTTTGACTTTCGAATGAAACCAAAAGAGAAAACAAAATAGCTTTGCCAAGTTTCAACACTATTTTGTTTTCAGAGAGTTATATGAAGTCATTCCACCACAGTTAGTTCATATTTACATAACTTAGTAGTAGCTCTTCCATCTCAACTGTGGATTCTAAATGAGCTATTTTTGTTTGGTTTACTTTATGTGAATTTAAACTCAACACTTAAGAGCGAATGTGTAGTATGGATTTGGTACGATGCTACTGTATAACTCTCTTCATGTGTGATGAGTAGCTCCATTTAAATAGACAGTCGCAGTTGCAAAGTTTAGGGGAGTGCCAATTTAACAGAGGTTAATAGAGTAGAATGCTTTTAATGCCACTGCACAATACTGCAACAACAACATTGAAACTGCCACTCTGGGGCAGTGCAATGATAAAAACGAGGTGGGGAATTATTTAATATTTTCTTGACACACATTTAAATCGTCAACTTTTTTTCCCCTTGACCAAAACTCACACCCGGCTTGTCCCCAAAGGTTGACAAGTACTTTGTAGATGAAAACACACCGTAGGAAGTGAGAATCATAGTATGTAAGGGGTGTTTTGTTTCTCCATCTTCCACAAGGGGGAGCAGTGACAGCAATCTGAACTCAAAAATCAAAAACAAATAAGATTTACACTTAATCTAAAGTATTTTCTGACCATATGTTTTAGTTTTACAGATGAAAAAAACCCACAAAAAACCCGGAAATGGACGAAGACTATGGTTGGTTTGATCAGAGAATGTCAGGACAACTTCCCCACCTCTGATTTGGAGCAGAACACAGCTGCTTCCCTAAACTGCCCTACGGTAGCAATCCGGACTGTCATTAATTAAACAGACCCAAATAGGACTTGGATGAGGGCTACAAACATAATGAGATTGGGGTCAACACAAAGTCAGGTTTTACACACTTGAGGTTTACATCTGAAACAACTCACCTGGGTCGGCCTGCCATGCATAAGACAGACATGTAGGAAGAAACGCATTCAGACGGCAGTTCACATCACAGTACGCAATTAACATTATCACAAAAATAGTCTATGTTTACCAACACCTTTCTAAACTTGGCAGTCTGCCTTCCTGTTGTTGCCATGCAAAAAGGAAATTGTGACCAAATAAAAACATCTGACTGGCTGCAGTCAAAATTTCCAGCATGGTGATGATGCAGGTTTTAATTCAAATTGTGAGGGAGGGGGATGGTGGGACTTGTTATCGAGCCAATCATACTTTCAGGTTTGCTCACTGCAGATATTTAAATTCATGTTAGTAATAGCGGGCCACTCTTAAGGCTTGAAGATGACCACCAAACAAAGAGTGGAAGTGACTGTGACTTGTTACCTGTTTTTTTTTCCATCACATCACAGGACAGGACAGAACAAAGAACAAAGGTGAAAGTCTGATTGTAGTTAAACTAAGGTCAAATGCTTTCAGTTCCCTCATGTAACTTGAATTCATCACTAGTGGCATTATACTAGTTCTAAACTATCAAATGTTGCTATAACGTTTGGCCCAACACGGTGATACGCTTGGTAAATACCTGGTTTGAACATCTGTAGGCCATGTTTGTGAATGTATCTACAAGAGGTGCAAACCATGTCAACTCCACACAGGAAGTCTCTGGGTGGAGTCAACACTTCAACTAATCTGTTCGCCTCAAAGTAAAACCATATCGGAGGGTACAGAGTGAAATCTTGCGAAAGGCAAGCTCAAAGAGTTGACAACAACAAAATCTGAAACCTCGATAGAACTTAAAAAAAAAAGAAGGTAACATGATTAGAAGAAGACCTGGTGCTTGTTTAGAACGGGTCTCACCTCATGTTTTAACTCCGCTATCTGGTCTTTAAGGTCGCGGATGTACTGGCTCGAGTCTGTGTGGTTCAGCTGGCCTTGGACCTTTCCTTCTTCTTTCTGTTGGGAGAAGAGACAACCTTCAAATGGGTACAACACTCAGAGGCACAAGTGGCTTTTCTAAATACTGAGAAAGATTAAGAAGTATTTACCATCACGTAAAGTGCTTAAATCTAAATCAATGGCATAGCATACTCTTAAATGCCGAGAGTGTGTGCAAATAGCAACAACATACACGTCTTCTGTTAATGGTTGTGGACCGACTGTACAGGGCAGGACAAACGGCCGCAGACATGAGAGCACCGCTGCTAAAAAAGCAGCATCACAAAGTGCCCCTGCATGTGTGGCGGGCGACCAAAGTGACAGATGTTTAGTGAAACATAAAACACAGTCATTTGTGCTTGATTTCCTCCTGGGGGCCCTGGGGATGGAGCTGGTTGTTGTCTCTAACAGTTAAAACAGCCAATGTGATGTTTATCTCCCTCAGTGCATCTGCAGCCATCGAAAATAAACACGTACCCTATTTCAAACCTCGATCACCCTTAAACCTGCCAGTTCTGCAGTGAGTCCGTGAAGGGCGCTGTTCACAACACATGGGGTTGAGGTAAAGAGGTGAGACTGAGGATTTTTTTGATTTCTGTGGTATGGTGGGGTTGAATTTGGAGAGTCCCAGAAGGCTTCTTTTTTTTTTTTTTAAATGTAGAGGTCTGAACACGAGATTATTGCAAGAATCGTTTGTTTTTGAGGTTTTGCTGCTCCAAAACACTGCAACAACAACGGCAGACAGTTAATAAGACTTCCTGGTGTTCAGCTGTGTGAATCACCAGGTGTCAGGCTGTGGCTGGGGACGTCAAACGTCTCGCAGAAATGCCTTCCTGGTGCCCCTTTACTCTCACTCTGCTTTATATAGTTGTAAAAGTGGAGCGATTGAAAAAAAGTAGCCAGGTGTTTTAAAAAGTCGACTAATTCTAAATTAATATACCTGTATGTTAAATATCTTTAGAGTACTGGACGCAGAGAACGTGATAATCTGGCAAAACAATCTTTCATCAGAACAATTGTAATCAACATCATCACATCCTAAGCAAGTGAGAGAAATCACAGCCTAGAAAATAAGCTCATTTGAAATGCATACGAATGTCATTCAACAGTATTTGTCATCTCAGTCAGCATGTTTACAGATTTTTTTTTACACTTTATGTGCATCCCCATTATTGTGGCAATGACGCATAAGTTATTTAGAATCTGAAAAGACATCTGTGAAGGATGTGTGAAACCATACAGCATGAAAATGTCTGATTAAAGTTAAATTTTTAATATGACCTAACTTTCAACTGACTATATCTTTTAGCTTCCTAGATATGATTAGTGTAAAACGATTCCTCCAAACAGCATGATCACATTTTAAACTGTAATACACATGTTTGTTATAAGAGTTTGCTCTTTTTTTGGGCCAACTGCTCATACAGATTTTTTTTATTTTTTAAATTAACATGACACGATAGGGAGAATTAGGGAGGATTGTCTTTTAAAAAAAACATTTAGTATAAATCTCTGAGCATGTCATAGAAACCTCAAAACAAACCATGCATATCACCTTTGGTAGAGTCTCTGCTTCAAGATGAGAAACCACTTCCTTTCAGGCTGAGACAGAGCACTGTGGCATTGAACATGACTGACAGTGAAAGAGTCCTACACAGAAACCTTTCTACACATGTTGGTATCAAAGGCCAAGTTTGCCATTATTACTCAGTGATTGTTATCTTTTTTTTCCTTTAGATCTGTTCATTAAATCTCTGCAGGATTATCTGGGTTGTTTCATAGCTATATGCTACATGTGACTGGATCTACGACAACATCTGCTACTGCTCTACATGTTGAAAGTCATACTGTTAATCTGATCACACTCTTACCTGAGCAGCAAAGTGTCATCAACATGTGTCACCACCTCTGATCAAAAAGTCACGATTCCTCTGATTGAAACCATTTTCACCAACAAGTTATTGAGGGGTAACCAAACCACAGACCAAGTAGTCAAAACTGGCACAGTGATTTTATACCTTCCGTCTGACAAGATGAAACAAATATTTAAAAAAAACACACAAACCTGCAAATTCTGGAAATTTTTTATACATAAAAAAGGGAAAGGTCGTTGTAATAAAGTGCAAGGTTGCTTTATGTTATTGAGATATTCAACTCATGAGTTAATTACGCAGATTCTAAAAAGTATGAGAGCGGTAGTGGTAAATTTTTGGTGTTGCATGTTTTTGCTCTATCGCTAAGTAACCAAACCTCAGACCACACTGAGCAATTGTCTGTGCCTGCGGAGGGGAAGAGGAGGAGGGGTTTTAGTAGGTGGCATACTTATAAATAGTCTCCAGCTTAGACTATCTGAAACATCCTCAACGAATTAGGAGAATATGTACAACCGTAAATACTAAAAGTACACCAAGCTATAACTGTTTCCAACAGGACTTCCCATATAACCGAAGTTTTAGTTTGACACCGTTAAAGAAACCAATACTTATAATAAATCAACAAAACCTCCCTCTCCAGTTTAGCATTTAGAGGAAATATATAAACAGTAACTAAAAGACTTATAACACAGTATATTACAGTATATAGTATATACTCTGGTTCCTATACAGCAGGGAAAGAAAGAAAATGTTGCTCCCATCTTAAAATTTTCACTGTCTGAAACACAATTAAACTTCTTTGGTTCTGTTTGATCTTTTGAAGGGACTTAGCCCTTTTTATGCCAGTCAACAGGGACTTTGTAAACGATAACACAAAGATAGCGGAAAGGCAGAGAATGCAAACCGAACTAGACGGTCAACGGCAGATTTTTAGAAACATTTGACATCTCATGAGCCAGACTACAAGTTCTTAAAGCAATAATCTCAATGATTATCATATAAATATGTCTATTAAATCACTACTGATTGCCAAATGAGGTACGACCATGGAGACTGAGTCTGTGGCCCACTGATGAAATACTTTGCATTTGCAGTGTAATAAACTCAATGAGCTGGGTATCTGTGGCAACAATCCTGGGATACATCCCAAGCAGGACAGCGTTACCGACGCGTTTCCCATCGGTTGTTCTGTCAGAGAGGGTAGGCGGAGCTAACACAACAGGCTCACACTTCCCCTCGCTCTTCAAATGTCAAATTACCGATGTCACACAAGGCAACTCTGTTTGGATCTCTGGGAAGTGAAGTCCAAAAAACACTGCTGCCACTACAGCTTATCACCAAAGAAAAATAAATGGAGAGCTTAGGTGCAAATGTAAATAGAAATGTACAGTCAGAGGTCCAATCACAAGTGGACAGCTCTGATAAGAACCTTTCCATGCGTCTCCACGTGTGCCTTCGAGTGACCACTTGTGATGGGATCACATTTCCCTCCCCTTGATTAAAATGATTATATACACCACATAAATATATACAAGTAAATAAGCACGTGAACATCACACAATAAGACATCCTCTCTCGCTGTAGCCTTTTTGTTTTTCTTAATACACTAACTTTTATAAATTTATTAGGCATTTTATGTATATAAATGTCTGACCACAGTTAGTGAGTTTGTAATTCACGACCTAAATCTCTGCTCGATGCAATCAGTCCAGCACCAGAGTCGGTCTCTGCAATGCGGTTGATAAATGAACTGTGGAAGGAGGTGGCAGCTCTTCCACACCTGTAGGTCTGATGTGTTCAGAAACTAGACGAGGAAAACTCAAAGAAAAAACTAAGCCCAGAGGAAGCTCTGGTGAAACAAATCGGGGTCGGCATTGAAGCGTCTGACGTGGGGCTCGTGTTATGTATTCTCTATAGATATTGTGTAAGGCAGCAATCTTGCTAGACTCTGGGTGCCTCAAGAAAATCTGCTTAAAGAGCACCTCAAAGTGAAAATAGTTAGACTTCAGCAAATCAAGAAATGAACAAGGCTGAGACATCAACACAACCCTGATGTGACAGCAGCGGATCACTCACTCCGATTAAAGAATGGGGGAGGGCGGGAAACGCAGCACCCAATCGTGCAAAGCAGATGCAGACTGTTGAAACAGACTCACAACATATAACTCAGGGATGTGCTACTGACTGAAAGGTAGGTACTACTACTGTACACGCAACTTCTGGAAGTTCTATTTATGGATAATCAGTTTGCAGCGATCCCCCTCCCCCCACACACACACTGATTAGTGCTGATGAGTCAATAAGCTTTCTGAGTTTTCTGTGTTACAAGTAATAACAAATCATGAACAATTTCCAAAAAGATTTATACATTATAAGAATATGTGTGGGCTCAATACAGAGTAAGACTGTGTGTAACTACTACAAAATCAATGATTAACCTTATATCCAGTTTATGATCATGATTTTACCACAATTTACAACCAACAAATAAAAATACCACAACTGCAAAATTTCAAATAAACCACAACAGACTTGTATCTTTGAAATACATAAATGGATGTCTGTGCATACAAGTCATGTGTTTAAAATTATAATCCTGAGTTCATCATGACTGAAAGCATCTTCAGACCCATTCCACTGCATTTAAAGCGTATAAAAAAAAAATCCCCATCCTTCCTCTATGGCAACAGGCAACATTACCTGCCTGTTTCCACACTCACTATTCATCAAGTAGCTTGCGTTTACAAAAAAGTGTGCTGTGAAAAGGTTGAGCCCACAAACAAGCCTTAACTGAGTTTTAGATCACTGTCTCCATTCAGTACTATGACTGTTGACTTTTTAAGAAAAGGCCTGTATTTGATTTGGTCACCCTTGTTGTTGTAGCGTTACATTTGTTTGGGGATAAACACTGGTCCCTTCACTCCTGCTTGTTGAAACTAATTCATACAGGGAGTACACATTTAGATTCAGGTTTGTCCAGCTTCATTAAGCTGCTTTTATATTTAGTGTTTGCACAAAAATACAAGTGTCATACATTATTTCCAGCTTTCAAATGAAATAATCAAATGAAAATTATAAAAATGTTTTTTTTTTTTAGGACATCGCAGAATTACATTTACTTTTGGCTCATGTGCTGAAAACAATTTGACATATCCATGATTTAAAAGGCAAACTTCAGACAAAAATAAACACGTCAGCTCATGTGCTTCATCAGGACAAAAGGAGGGCGTGTCCAGATTTGATTGACATTGGAGTGTCCTTGGCAATGGAAGTAAACAACACATCAACTATGATCAGATCAGATTATTATACTTGTGAAATACAGATTGGTGGATAGAAATTCATGACATCATCTTGTCCAATCAGAGCCCTACCCATTTCCAGCAATAGAAAGAGCGGACAGCAAAAAAACACAAATACAGAAATCTGCCATGTCAATGAACAACCATTGGTCTAACTCTGGCAGATAATAATGTGTCCATATAGGAGCCCGTAGCTCATAGTAAGTACATACTAGCCGACTAGATCCTCCGATCAGTGGAAATAAGAATATTACTCAGCTTTGTCACAACTATATGATACATTCCTGTGTGGGACGCCTACCGCTATGGCTGAAAGAAGTTTAAATAACTATAATGTGGTTTGTGAGGGAGTTGAGGAAACCAAACAGCTTGATGCAGAGGAAGTAAAGTGAGATGGGACTTCACCTGAATCTCAAGCTCTGATATCTGTTGCTGGAGTTCAGCCATAGCAGCAATGTTGTCAGCTTCCCTCAGCCTCACTGCCATCACCTGTTCTTTACTCTGCAGAAAACAAACCAGAGAACAACTCTCAGGTGGCAGCAAACGTAGTTCAACTCTACAACTTTATATATTCTTTTTTTCGTTTTTAAGTTCATGGGTTGTACTTCACAGCTTGTGCCACAACAGAGCTGTGGTGGTTTGCCCCAGCAGTCGCAGTGCTGTAGATCGACGGCAGTTTGTACCTTGCATTCAATCTCAGCTTGTCTCCGCTTGATCTCTTGCAGTTGCACATGCAGATCTCTATTTTGCACCATCACTGTTTGCATGCGCTCATTGAGACAGCGACTCTCCTGCTCCGCCCGTCGCAGCTGGTTACTGTGGATCTGATTCTGAAAGAGCACGAGATACATTAGCAACAGTAATTATTTTGGTTTTAATGAATGATCGAGTCAATCTGGATAAAAAGCTGACAAAAGCCCAGTGGGGTGAGGCTGCCGACATAACTTCCCCCAAGTTTTTGAATTATACAGAACAGACGACTACTGCCCTCTGAAGGCCACTGTTTGACAATACAGGTGGAGAATTCCCTTCTTTTTAAGCCAATATACTTATTTGTTCTAGATCAAACTCACTTCCAGATGTGTCTACAATTCAGTTTGTATGATTAACTGCATTTGAAAATACATGACAAAAAAGCAAACGAATGAATTGGCAGGTTAGAATGATGTGACCTCTGACCTGCGTCTCCAGCTCCAGCATTCTTTGTCGTGTCTCTCGGAGCTCTGCCTGGGCCTCGGCCTCACGCAGCCTCACGCTCATCAGCTCGTCTTGTAGCTCACTCAAGGCGTTCTTCTTTGGGCTGTCCTTCCAGCGACCAGCGGTGCGTGCCAAGTGACGCTGGGGGAGAAGGGTTGCAGGCAGTCGGTAACAAACTCTAGACTTTATCCATTTATCTGTCATAAATGTTTGCACTGTAACCAACATGGTATAAGATGTGCAGCTTGGTGTCCACAAGCAGCACCTGCATTTTGAGTCAGAATTTGTATTTTTATTTTGGTTGTTTGATCAATAATTTGATCTCTGTACGATATATTTTCTTGCACTGTCCTGTGTGCTGAAATGTTGATGCTCACCTGCCAGTGCTCCTCCAGGTCTCTGACCTGCTGTCTCAGCTCTTTCAGTCCAGTCAGAGCCTCTGCTTCCCTCAGCTTCACTCCGATCAGCTCCTCTTGTAGTCGTGCCACATTGGTGTCATCTGGTAATGACGTGTTTCTCTAAATAAGTTATGTAACAAATATATGTTTTTTTTAAAGCTGGTTTAGAGGAATGAGAGTGTAGTTAGCTCACATAATGATATACTGTGCTAGCTAAGATTAAGGCAGTGCAGTGCAGTGCAATGAGGCAACTCGCCTTCTCTATATCGAGGATCTTGTCTTGCATTTCTTTGAGAGCACACTGGGACTCTGCCTCCTTCAGTCGGGCCTGCACCAGCTCTCTCTCCAGCTGCAGGACGGACTCCTCAGAGAACCGAGGGGCTCCCTTCTACAACCAATCGGATGTGTGAGTGAGCAGAGACAGAAAACCATGGCAGCACATATACCTGCGTGTACCACTGCAAACAAAATATTCAACCTCCAGTAAGCCATATTCCTTAAAATGATTATTGTCTGCTAAAAAAAAGTCGAAGATAACGCTACAGATAGTCTGGTGAAAATAGACCTCAGTGCCTTTTCACACTCCAGCAAATAATTTAATTTCAGCTGACATCAGCTATTTTCCCCTTTCACTTCCACATAAATAATGAATGGGAACTCATTGTGAAACAAGACAGCAAAATATGTAAAACATGGTAATGCCTGCACATTATCATCCTGAATCCAACCATCAATAATTAAGACTGTTAGGTCACCAGATATGCGAGAAGAGGATTCGGTGGGCCATATGTTCAATCTACCAGCCTGCAAGACAACTGCTTACGAATTCATGAATACATTTCTGAGATAGCACAAGACTCTAAATGGTGGCAGAAATGTGTAGTAATCCATGTCTCAATTTGAATTCATGCATGCCAAAACAGATCATTACCCAAAGGTGATGTGCAAAGTGAGAAAAGTCTTTCATCTGCCACTGCTTGAAATTTGTTGCTCGGCAATAATATGCCAACTGAGCATAAGGAGACAGATGACACATTCAAACACCAGTGAAAACACATTTCTTCCTGGACAAAGTTGACAATTGTAGCAAACCACAACATCTTAAAATGTTCAGCCTGAGGTTTTAAGCACTGCACATCACAAACAGATCTGGAAAATATTCCAGTCTCAAGTGTCACAGCTCGTGTCGCAGGCTCGGCAGGATGTGAGCCGGTGCAACCTGCCAGCTGGGGACTCTGCGGCCCTCCTTACCGCTTGTGGCTGCTGCTGCTGCTGCTGCTGGAGCTGGAGCTGCCTGATGGTTTTCGTGGCCTGCTCCAGCTGAGCACTGGCCTCCTCGCTTTGCTGTTTGACTGTGGCCAGCTCCCGCTTGACCAGGTAGTTTTCCTCTGCCTCTTGAGCGCGAGTCACTTGTCCCTTTGGACATAACCAACCGAGGAGGGGCGGAGTGAGCACGACAAGAAAATAAACGAA
Organism: Brachyistius frenatus; assembly: GCF_029030835.1. Classification (NCBI taxonomy): domain Eukaryota; kingdom Metazoa; phylum Chordata; class Actinopteri; family Embiotocidae; genus Brachyistius; species Brachyistius frenatus. The sequence continues at coordinate 356,346 of NW_027210648.1, read as the reverse complement.
AGGGGCGAAATGGGATGGCAAAGCCGAGAGAATGAGGGGATTGGGTTTTCTAAGGACATGCTTGTTTTTTTTTACTGTAGTTAGATGAGATTTGTATTTGAATTTTTTTCCTCAGCATTATTGGTAATTCTCTTACTTTGTCTTCTTAGACATTCTTAGACATTACCAGAATGTGCATGCACTTATTAAACAACATGATCAGTTGATTATCTGGTTTATTTCTTCATTCATTGGAGTTCTTTAGATTCTGCATTATTACTGTCCTTCACAGTGCTAATCACAAGCATGCAATGCTAAAGAGAGACAAAGAGTAGGAAGAAGGATGGTGCCACAGAAGTCATAAGGATAAAGAGAAAATGAGGAATATACCTGGATCAATCTATCTGCCAAGGAAGCACTTTCCTACAAAACAGAAATATCAACAAGAGACAGCGGAGAGAGAGAGAGAGAGAGAGAGAGAGAGAGAGAGAGAGAGAGAGAGAGAGAGAGACAATCCGGAGGACAGTTTAAAGCACACAAGAGAACAATTGATTGATTTAAAGAAGAAATGCAATGTTCATTTTCCCCTCCAGAAATAGTCGTTTGTGGCATGTACAATGATGTTCATGTTCAGAGACAGAAAAGGAACATTGCATGCAGCTATGGTGAAAAAGGTGCAAAAATTGTAAGCTGGTGACAAAGTGAAGAATTAGGTGATACTGATAACGCAGACAGGTTTCAAACAGGGGAAAAAAGCACAGGACAGCCCTGGTTAATGCCGAGAGTGAACTACAAGAACAGCACATTAACAGTGTAAAGGAGGACGTGTTTAACTGAGCGGAAGCTCTGGGCTGATGTGGTTTAGGTATTTTAATGGTTTCAGTTAGTGAAAAGTTAAAAAGGCCGTAGGAGTGAAGTGATAGAGACGTGTCAGAGAGCAGCAGCCTCGAGCTGGTTTTAAATAACGGACTTGTGATGACTACAGTCTTCCTCCCTGCAGGCAAACGCAGCGTAGCGGACACCTTACTATGAACAGCAGACCCCATGCATGGCGCTTTTTACCTGGCAACAGGAGTGCCTGTTCAGAGACACATGGTGCAAAGTGATACAAACAGTGTGACCTGGCATGCAGAGCTTTGTATCAACTTCAAGCATCAAGCAGCCTCGTTCACATTCAACACAGGTTTGTCCCAGTCTCTGCTTCAGTTAGTCGTGTCTTGTGATTGTCATTTCTTGACATCAAAGCATTGGAGCCACAGAGACAGTCCCAATGACAACCTGAAGTCTAAATCCAGCAGCTTCAGACTTCATCTACATTCAGAACAGTCACTGTATCAGTCAGTAATGGTTTCTCATGTAAAAATGGCGACTTTCAATTAATACAGTCCAGTTAGTGAAAGACAAGGCCCCCATCATTAGTTAGATGTATGATGTATGGATATACACAGCTGGATGGGTTAAAGTAAAGTTGATGAGCAAGGGGGCAGTAACTGATTGGTCGACCTGGTGACAGACCACCTGTAACAAACACTTATGCACTCACTTTCTCTAGTGTGTCTATCCTCTGCTTCAGGAGTCTGTTCTCTGTCCGCAACCTCTGCAGAAAAACAAATGAGAAAATCACGAGACAAAATATGTATATTGGAGTCTTTGGGACATTTCTTTAAGCTATGTCTACGCACCTTTATCTCCACTTGCTCCTCCATCTCTTTTGTTTTGATCGTAGTATATTCTTTCTCCAACCTGAAATGTTACAGAGAATCCGTGAAGACAAAAATATTAGTGACCCTCACTAAATGCAGATGCAACAAAAATTTGTCAGCGGGGCTGATGTACAAAATAAAAAAATAAAGAAATAAAAAGGACAAAATGCCATACCTGCCAATATTTTGGAGATGTTTTAAAATGTGTGCATATTGCATTGTAATTTACAAAAGATTCCCAAGGAATTTCTTTAAAAATAAAACTCATTCCCCTTTGTACTAATCATAGGAAAATAAAAACAGTGTTAATGCAATATTCTCTAAATGAATTTATTTGTTCAATTTAAGCTTAAAAAAAACAACATCTGAAATTTGGTCAACAGGCAGTCAAAAAAATTGAACACAAGAAAAATAAAGTTTAAAATAATATTTACTTCAGTTTAAATGAAGTTTTATTTTCCTTATAATTAAAATCAAACTACAGTCTTTCTGGTGAACCCTAGAGGAAATTACAGATCCAGAAAATAAAGCCTTATGACAAAAATATTATGCACATTACAAGTCAAAAATAATAACGGTAAGATAACAATAGAAGGCTGAATTAAAAATTTCTGTCCCTGAAAATCTGTTAAAATCTTATGCGTAGCAAATTCATTTCAAGTCATAAATTATCAGCAATATACAATCAGTAAAAGCTGCCATACAATGAATTGCAGTAGCAGCTGAATAATAATAATAAGTACTGAAAGGTTTGGTAGTTCAATAGTAAACTAGGGAAGCTGAATAACAAATAATATAGAATCGGAATAAGATGTCCATTTCTACTGTCTCGTTTGAAAAAAAAAAAAAAAAAAAAAAGCATAACCAAAGAAGGAGGTCGGAAGTTTATGATTTAACTGTTGTGCTTACTTTTTCATCTTCTTGGCGTTGTATTTAACTTGATAAGCAGCCTGGATGACCTTATCTGGTCCACTGTCAAACTGGTGTGGGATGACCTTCTGAAAGTGCTGAAGCACGGTGAAGAACAGAGGCAGGGATAAGTGCCACACAACTATGCACCCTGCTATTTTAGTCAGCTGTTGCTGTGACCTCAAAGCACTACATCCAACATGAGCATGTCCACAGGTATGAGCTGGGAGGACATATGCAACAATTAACAGGGTGTGGCGGAAAATCCTCTCTTCACGACGCTGCAGAAATCTGATCTGCCTGAAAGACAAGTTATGTGGAGGTTATGGGTGATATACCTGTAACATTCCCTCCATGTCGAGCTGGATGAGTTCAGTCTGGTTCATCTGGAGGATGGCCAGCCCCACGCGGAACACAATCTCCAGACCCTGAAGAGATTATCAGACGGAAGGTTTAGTGTGCTGTGACATGTGTTTTTAAGTGTTAGCAATATTCGCAAATTAGCTGGGGTCTTAAGAGAGTGATGAACCCACTCACAGTCAGTATTAAATATGGATTAGAGTGCTTGTTTTCTCCAACAAGTGGCACCAATGGATAACCTTTCCTTGACAGTCACCTTTATTTAGCAGTTGGGGAAATGTTTACCCTAAATCTTAAGTACTCTACTATTTTTATTTCACATTGACATTTAAAGATACTTTGCCAAATATTAGCAAGGGTGACATTCAGTAAATGCAACGGCAGGATAAGGTTTAACCCATGTAGGGAAAGCATGGGTGGAATCAATGATTACGTGTCTAGAATGCAGAAATAATCGCCTGTGCACACGACTGTGCGTTTGTGAAACAGGCATCACAAGCATTAGAAACAAGCAAATGTTTTATAGCTGTATACATGTCTATTTATGTCTTATATGTCTGTTTTTTGTGTTTGTACATTGAGCGAGCACATTACAACCGGAGTCAAATTCCTTGTATGTATAAATAAAGCAGATTCTGATTCTGAAGAGTCAAAGCCAGAGCTTGGACTTGCACCAATTGTTTACTATTTCCTGGAGGTGGGCCTTGCTATGCTTGAAAGCTGTCCGTTTCAAAAACAACTGACAGATTCCCTCACAGAGATGTTGGCGTTATTATTTGGACAGGATGCCCCCACAGAAATATTGTAAATATAAATGATCTCGTCAGTGAATATTTCTTTACACTTAAGTAAAATGACACTGTTTGATAATTCAATGGTGTGGCGATCCAAGATAATTCTGGAAAAAAGAATGAAGGAGGAATGAAAAGAATAAAGAACTGAATGAAGGTTGCTGCTAGCTAACACCACGTGGATGTAAACGGTTACCACAGTGATAAAGGTCAAACAGAAAACAAATTAATTGTTTGCTAAATCACATGCTGGAATTTTCAGATGAGTCAAAAAGACTGGCTGATCAAAAAAAAGAATGAAACGTGTTGCCTGGGGTAGTATTTGTGGTTGTAGTATTTCTTATGCGATTTAAGGTCTATGGTTGTTGATAAAATAATATTTTTTGCTCAATAAATGTCAATAATTGTTGTAAAGATTATACTTTTATTATGTTCAATAAAAGTGTATTTTCCTAAATCTTGAGACACCTCCTATGTAGGCTAGACAGACATTTCTCCTGCTCAACATTGCCCATAATGTACAGTATGCACTGAGGCCTCTGGTGTTGGCAAATAGACAGAAACTTCCCTGAAGGGCGAGCTTTGCTATTTTTGTGAACGACATGCTACAACTCCATCCTTGGGGAAACACTGGGTTGATACATATAAGTTGATAAAGTTTCTCATTTAAAGCAGGTGATAGCTTCCAATTCCTTTTAACTGACCTCACACATGAAGATATCGAAGATCCTTGTGGCGACAGGCAAAGGGTAAGAGGTGAGGAAGATGGTGAGGAACCAAGAAGAGGCATACATGGAGGTATGAAAGCTCTGAGCTTGGAAATGCATATGCAGCTCCGGGAGGTGCTCCTGGGAGGGAAGAAGATCGTACAGATTCACACCATTACTACTGTACAAGACCAGGGGCCTCATTTATAAAACAGGATCCATGCTAAAAGTGTATGTGTGCTGAAAAGTTGAAAATCCCGTTCGACAAAAGAAATTCCGATTTATAAAACTGCACGCGATGTTCCTTTTATAGATTGCAGTCTAGCTAGACATGATCAGCATCATATCCTGTCTTCAACACGCCCACATTGAACCATAAATAGTTAATGCAAGGCACGTCTAAATTAAGCCAGAGGATCAGTGGTTCTTTATGGTTAATTGTAGGAAAAACAGAGAGGAATACCAGGAAAAGCACATTTTTCTGACGCAGAAAGTGCTTGTGGGTGAGGTGGAGGATAGAGAGCACATATTGTTTTCTGGCTACAGTTGTGAGGGTCACAAACAAAGGGAAATGCAACAAGTGGCAACATGTTGCTGCTGCAGTGAAAGCAGAGAGTTCATATAACAGGACAGCACATGAAAAAGGGGTCCGATTGAAACAAAGGTGCAAAAAAAGGAATTGCATGCCACCATTAGAGCGTGTCTGCCACTGGTGGGGGCAAAAGCACACTGGAAACCCGAATGGCTTCCACACTCAGGGAAACGAGTGCGTGTGGAGCCACCGTGGCGTCTCCAGTGTGCTTCACTCTGCGTGCCTGTCAGCACAGTCGTGCTCACTGCAGCACTTTTATACACAAAAGCGATATGAGAAGTGTAATAAGTGACATATGGACAGCAATATTATCAAAAACTATTGATGCTCTGTTCTGCAATTCTTTAATAGTATTTGCTTGGATTTCTCCAACCGGTGATGATAATTCATTCAGTTAGTCGAGTCAGTGTGGTTGAGGTCATCGTAATTGATGTGAAATTGATGTGTAAGAGGTTGGCTGTGGCTCAGATGGTAGCGCTGGCTGTCCACTAATTGTAAGGGTTGGCTATTCGATCCCCACATCTTCCTGTCCACAAACCAAAGTGTTCTTGTGGAAGACACTGAACCCAAGTTGCTCCCCATGACAGGGACATGACACCTTGCATGACAGGTCTGTTGCCACTACTGTGTGAGTGTCTGTGTGAATGAGTGCGTGACAGGCAAACATTTTAACGCACTTTCAATTTTTGCGAGCACGTGCTCCTTGGAAAAAAAAAAAAAAAAAAGAACAGTGTAGAACCCTTTTAGACTAGATTTTGAGAAACATTTTGTATGTTTGGAAGAGGTTTCTACCTGGATCATGGACTCAAACTGGTACATGCAGAGTCCCAGCTCAGCCATACTAGGTTTGAAGAGCTCTCGTAATCTGTAGTCTTGCATCAGCTTTACAAACACGCAGAATGCTTCCTCTTCTGGCATCTGGAAACATAACAGAATGCATCAAACCTCAAGATCTGTGTGTTCAATCATGCGTGTCAAACTATTCCCTGGAAGCTGCTGAATTACAGTGTTTGTGTACATGTGTTGTGAACACCATTATTACCTGCATGAGTAAAAGTCCTACAATGAATGCACTTCCCTGACAATAGCCAACTTCCCGGTCCACCAGAGAATATGCCTGAGGTAACACAAATCAGCTTTAGATGGGTCTCGCTGACATTCAAGAGAAAAAGTATTCGTTGTGGATTTACTCAACTTCCATTTTTTACCTTGAAACTACTGTGAAAGCCAAAATAGCAGTTGTGTTATTTGCACACATGACTATCAGTTTATCTGCACACTTTACAGGTTCGTCAGACACAAAAGGAGACATACCTTCATGACATTGAAGAGCACCTCCTGGCCCAAGCTGTCCTTCTCCTTAAAGAACTCGTGTTCAGGATAAGTGCGAGCGATATCTCTGCGAATCAGCTTCTCGCAGGGTGATGTCATCTTCAGGAGTTCTGAGTACTGATCCTTGATAGGTATATTTTGGGCATTACACAACAGCTGCCACACTATTGCCCGAAAGTGGTGAGGAATCCCTTTTCTAACAAGATCCTGTGAGAAAACAAAAAAAAAGAAAAGATCATTTTAAGGTTGTCCCAAGATCTCTGGTGGGCTTTAACCGTGTGTAGGATTTAGTGGCATCTAGAGGTCAGGCGGCACATTGCAACCAATTGAGCATTCCTCACCTCCCTCTTCCCTTCCAAGCATGTAAAACAATCTACGATGGCTGCGAAATTCGTGAAAGACACCCTCGAGTCAAGTGTTTGGTTTGTCACTTATGGGCTACTGTAGAAACATGGCAATGCAACATGGCACATGCAAGAGGACATATGTAGTAGGCATGTGCATTTTAAGCAACAATACTATTCATTATTTGCTAGGAACTATTATACTATTATTTGAAGATCCACACCGACTTTGTAAAACTTATTTTAATCTAGCTTGATCTAAAGACATTAATAAGGAATATAAATGCACATTTGATAGCCAATTTTTGTCCCCTTTAAATGTGGACAATAGAAAGTGTAAAAGTGTAAGAAAACACAAAGGCCTGGCTAAACAGGATGAAGCTGTGGGTACACTTCTTGCTCTAATATTTATTGTGCCATTTCAGCACACGGTGCTTCTCATAATATTAGAGTTTTCCACTGCCCAAATATAAGCTTGTCAGTGAGGCACTTATAGAGTGATTTGTTTCCATATATTTCTGCTGATGCAATTTAATTAGGCAATTTCCTGTGCTGACAGGGAACACTGGTCTTTCCTGCCGTGATGAGTGTGTGTGCGACCGTGTGTGTCTGCATGCATCTGGTCAGTGCAGGGTGCATCTGGAGCAGAAGTCCACCCACACAGGCTTTCAGCAGGGGATCCCCCTCCTCTCTAAGAGCTTAGACAAGACAAACTGTGCTTTGTTCTGTAGTGGAACAATGCAAAACATCTCATATCTTGGGAATGAAAGCTGCTTTCTGAGCTCCACCACTAAACCCTTATTTTCTGTTCCTAGCCACATTTAAAAGGCTTCAACACAGATAAAGTGAGCATCTTAAATAGATTTATCTTCATCAGCAGATCTCTTTCAATATTTCATTAGAAATATGAGGTATTGAAAACATGTTTTGCTGACAAGCACAGAAAAATCAACGTTATTTATTTCATGCAAAAGAAGCTGGGTTTCTCTGTAAGGCAACGGGGAAGAAAACATCAATTTTGTGGAAGCCTCAGCAGTTATGATCCCAGGCTGGTTGCACCCATCTAGTCTTTACTACTTCTGTTAAATTACATAATACCACCGTGCATCGTCACAGGTCCTTCGCAACACTTCACCATTTACACACAGTGACAAGAACAACAGAAACCCCAACGCTTCAGAAGAGGCTGGTCTTTCGGTCCCATGTGTTTTAAAAATGTGCTATCATAACTGTACAGCAGGTTGGTCAGTGCTTGAAGATGAATAGCTCAAAAGAATGCTTCTTGTTATAGTGCTATGTCTGAGGAGCATTCAACTGGCATGCCAGTAATGACTTAGTCACAGCAATCATCTGATATGAATCCCACTGAACGTCTTTTCAATAAAGGGAAATGTACCAGCAGAAGAAAGAAAATCCAACCTTCTAATTGTTGCAGATGCACCAACAACATTAGAAAACTGCAAGCTCCCTGCCGAGTCACTGCCATGACTTGTAGCTGTCAAACAGAGTGCTGACACGGTATGAGACTGGTCACTGTGTTTACATAAAGTTCCACTGCGTGTTCAGTTTAATTTAGACTACCACTGACGGTGACTGGGAATAGGGTTGCCACAAGACTTCAGAGAGTAACAGTAGAAACAAGTAACCTAAAATTAGCTTCAAATGTCAAGAGCTAAAATAAAAAGTTCAAGCACAACACCACAGGGTCACCTGGGACAAAGATAGCTAAGTAAATTATTACTGGAGGAAGTAAACATCCAAACAGATAGAGCCATTGTAGCATTCGGGTTAGAATGCCTGTGAAATATATACGTATCAAAATAGAGATCATGTGCATAGACAGCATCACGGGCGCTCCTGTCACTTTCTTTGGGACCCAGAATAATGTGCACACTATTCGTATTGAATTTGTAATTAACAAAAACGGAGACAACAATATATTTCACAACTTCAAATTAAATGAAAGCTTCACAAATGCATTCACCTTGTCTTCTGAAGACAGGTCAAATGGGTCTCTCTAAGCCTGTAATGCAGTCGTGTTTGAGTAAGCTCTTAAGCAGGTCTGCACGAGACCTGACCGTCACTTCACAAGTAGCCATGTGCACTAGTCTCACCTTGACATGCTTCTCCTTCTTCTTGCGAACCTCCTCCCACTCATTGACAATTCGTCCCCACATGATCCATGTGTCCTCCTCCAGGTGGGAGAGGTTGGAGGAGGCCGAGGAGCTGGACACAAGAGAGGAGCCGCTGTTTCGCCGGGAGCCATTCATGGAGCGCAACGACTTGCTGTCTGTCTCCAGAAGCCTGTAGTGATCATAAGAGGTACAATGTACTATTAACATCGCATAAACTTGAAATAAACAATGTTTAAACAACACCAGTTGTTTTGGTCTTTAACTATTATTGTCGTCGTTAGTATTTTGAAATGTCAGTATGAACATTGGGTAAATTTATCCAGTGCTACGACACGCAGAACGCATATTCTAAAGATCAGCATGTCAAATTAACAGTGGCCATAACGGGCAGGATTTCCCAAAGTACTTTGCAATTTTTATTTTGAGTTAAAGTACCAACAATTTCACTTTTGAAGTCTGAAAGAAAGCCATGCTTATGGATTACTAGTACTTTCAACTTAACAGGTGCAGTGAGCTATATGAGCTGTTTATCTAAAAGTTAAAATTGTTATATGTATATACTTAGGCTACACACAAGGAGTCCAAAAAGGTCCGGACTGAAGTCTACAGGAAGACAATGAGTCTTATTGAGCATCAAGGTTGTGTCAGAGATATTTGGCATCCAAAGAAGTGAAAGGATTGGTGCCTTGCATAGCTTTCCCCAAAACAACCATCGCACCTCAACCACACAAAGTAAAAACATACTGCAACATCACCAGACGCTGCACTGGTAAAATTGTTAAACAGTTGGACTAATTATGGAGCATTTGCTGGTCAGTTTTACCAATGCGAGTATAAACAGCCCACATGTTTTAGCTACGATGTCAATAAGGTTACAACAACCTTAAAATTCCTCTTGTTCAAATTCTTATAAAAGCTATCAGATGAATAGCAATCAGAGCAAACTTTCACAAATGTCTGAAAACAGCCAATCCATTAAAGACCAATAAAATATTTTGTGACTCATTATGTGTCTTTCATCCATGTTCAGCATCCGAAGTGGCACGCCGGGGACAAAAAGCTCGAGCGATGGGTTTTTCAGCGAGTTAATTTTGCATCACTTTTATCAGTTTGTCACTCGAGTTACTGGCAGTGACCTGATTGAGGATCAGCACGCAGAGAAATGAAGCCATGATTCCCGACCTGCGTGTCACCGAGGAGCTCACAGCACACAAACAAAAGGCTCTGACACCTGATCTCGGAAAAAGGCCAGGGCCTCTACTCTGGAGCCTGTGACGTCAGTGAGCATGCTCCCAGAATGGCTAGAGTTACGGCCAAATTTGGGCTGTGTGTGAGGGAGTGAAATGGAAGGCTCGAAAGAACGGTGAGCTTCTTCTCTGGTATTCAGTTTGAAATAAAAATGTGCATCTTGTAAGAACAGAAAACATCTGTCACAAATTGTCAAGTACATTTGAGTAAAAGGCTGTTACACATGTACCTGAACACACTTACAGCTTTGCTAATGATTCACCATTAGTCAAACACAGGTCTGAGGATTTATGAATACAACATATAAAAGCGCTAAACAACATTAGCTTTGATCAAGCTATATTTACAATGATTGGACTAAAGCAAAACCATTAAAGTGTTCATTTTCTTTAAAGTGTGTCATGACTAAAATTTTCAGTTCTTACAATACTATAACAATGAAATACTACCCCCTTACCGAGATAAACTCATGATGTACTCCACATGTGTCCGGTTTCTATGATTTCTGCAGCGTTGGCATGTCTGATTTACAGACTGTAGCGGTCAATGCACGACTTCCTCATCTGTGTGACAACTGAGTGCTCTGGGCTTTTCATTGATCTTTAGGGTACAAAGGTCTCACCAACACACTTGGTAAGCAACAGCAGGATGTATCTGTAACATGCTGTACACATAAATACCAAAGTCCGTCATCTTGTCGTTTCACCTGTCTGATTATAAAATGATAAGATTTGTTTGTTAGGTGGCTGTCAGTATGTTGCTATGAGGTCGTTTAGAAAGAAGAGGGTCCAGCTGTGTGTCGGGGTAAAGATATGGTCAAAAGGTAGAAAAACATTTGTTGACCAGATGCAGGTGTGGTTGGAGCTTCATAAAAAGACATTTTCAAGAACACTTCTATATATTTTTGGTATATTTAATTGGGAAATGCATCACAACAAGTGTCTCTTAACATTCAGGAGCAGAAGCTGGAGTGGGCGTACCGATGAGTCAATGACCTCTACATTCAACACAGCTTTGCTGTCTTCTTAGCAGGAGTTAAACTGTGACACAATCTCCAACTCTGAACTGCATGCTTGTTTTCTATGCTGACACAGAATCTACTAGCCATGGGTGAGAGTCACAACAGAGAAAGAATTCACAAAGTTGGCAAGAGCCCTTTAATCTGAGGTGAACAATGAGCAGCCCGGGGTCAGCACACTGAATTCTTCTCCATTTACGGCAGACTCTCACTGATCCAATACTCAGATAAATGGAGCCTACAACAACTTCTGGGTCTTGTTGGTTTTCTAAGTTATCTGACCATCTTTGATAATGATCCGGCTTAAGAAAAAGAGAGAAAAAAAACAAAAAATAACTCCCACCACAAATCCAGTTTAATGTTTAATTGACAACAGTTCAGACATGTGTGCAATGCTGTTCAGCGCTGGATAAGTCAGTCCCAAACAGGGTTATAGTTTATGTGCTGACCATCACACACACAGAGGTGCTTCCACACTTGGAACTCTATATGTGCTTGAGTACATTTGAGCCCAAAGTCTGGTACATTCGGTAAGTGTGAATAGTATGATGTTCTGTGCCGACTCAGGTCCAGATCAGTGTGCTCTTCTACGATACGAATCGTGTGAAAGCTGGCTCTACCAAAAATCTGGAAATGTATTATTGTTTACATCATCAACATTACTTTACTATCTGTCTCGTTTCCAAGCATTGAAAATTCTGGTCCTCTTATCTCCTAAGAAATCTGTGTAAGAAGGCAGATCTCAACACTTTCAGCTGCTTCTTTGCATGACAGATGAGGTCTGAAGACAGGCGAGTGTGTCGAGTGTCCTTATCTGTATACCCAGAACAGAGCAGGAGTAAAGTAATACTCCATTGTAAAGTCAGCCTTAAGAACATTATGAATTGGACCGCCAAGTGGAGGACAACTCAACCTGACTCTGGTACGTAAAAGTAAATGCAGGGCAAGCTGACTGATTTGGTCATTGGCCATATAAAGTATAAATGTTATTTTCAAGATATGTGACTGATGAAATTCATGGAGATTCTCTGAAATACCAGTGGGGAAGATGAATGCATTACGAGATCATTCTCAGCATCTTACCGGTACTCCAAAAAATATGTCTGCTAAAAACAACTGTGAGGCTGCGGAAAGAAAAAAAAAAGAGCTTTCCTGGTTGGAAAACAGTGATATGTTTTGTAGAGCTGACTCGCAATTCCCTGTGAACATGGGCTCCACTGCTATGAAATGTACCAACACCTTATTACACTTACAACCTAGCTACTTTCTGGCCACACACCAGTCTGAGTTGCACTTCAGTGGTGATGAGATGCCTCTCATCCTTCATGTGAGGTGTTTAGAGAGCATCAGGGAATTGTAGGAACTTGTTGAACATATTGTGTATAATAACTTACCACAACTGTGAAAAAAAAGCGTTGTTTGTATTATTTGGCTGCTGGGCCAGTGAAAATAAACAAGGGGCTACTAAAACTGTGGCCATGATTATTGCACAGTTGTGCCTTGGACTGGTCACAATAAAAAGTATAATTCATCCACTAATATGGAACGTGAGATTGGTTTAGACCGCCATAAGAAAGATGAGTTTTACCTTTCGGAACCGTAAATCCGTAGTTCAGTTAAATATGAATTTACATGATTTGCAAAACATTGCATTCTGTTTTTATTCACATTTTACACAGGGTCTCAACTTTATTTGGAAACGGGGTTGTACATTGTGTTTCATTTACAGATTTTGTATGATGGCATTTTAATATCTGCAAGAAGAATTACCCTTAAGGAGCAATTACACAAATATTTAGGAAAAAACATGGCAGTAGAAATGAGGACATATTCTACATTGTCCACATAGTGTAAACTGATTGTACTTGTGTAAGGTTAAAAAAAAAAACAGCTCTTCCGATTGTCTGCCAACCAGTCAGACTATGTTCTCAACCCATAACATATAGCACTGAACCATCCTTGGAGGAAAGTCTTCGCTGTACCTTTCAGCCTTAAATCAAATACTGTTGACTGCAAAGAGAAGCTTCAAGACAAGACCGCTTACCTGTTCTGTTCCTCGAGTTTGGCAAGCAGCTGCACATCATCCGGACTGAGCTGTGCTGGCGTGGAGGGTGAGAGAGGCGAGGACAGAGATGTGGAGGAGGAGGTAGCAGTGGTCTGCAGAGATGTGGGCGTGGCCACCTGACTAGCCATCTGACTGACCGTGTGGGACACGGAGTTCTTCACCCATGAGAAAGTAGAACAGAGCTTACCAGCAACCTTGTCTGTCGCCACCTGCACAGGACGGATGAGTACATATGAGAGTCAGCACTGAATACTTCCTCATCATCATTACTGTCACGGTTATTCAAGACTCCTTTCACACAGACCTAACATGAATTAGAGAAACTTGTCACCATCTTTCCTGGTCAATTATGTGACGCTCACATTTAGGTTCACAATGAATAGAACATAAATTCAAGCTAGCACCCTTTTAGGGCTACATTATCAGTTTAAGTGACACTCCACATGCGCTTAACAGCGGCAGTATGTCGCTGCTGAAACAGGACCGCCGCTGCTGTTTTCTTTTTGTTTTTTAAATGAGAAAAGGGACTTTAGAAGGCTCCATCTTATCACTTTAGAGACTAACATTATATCATGTGGCTCTGCGGACACTTAATATCCAGGTCAATTCACACGCCTGTCAGTTAAGAATACAAACAACAAATCCCTTACTTGTTAAAAAAGAGAACACGACAATTGTAACAGCAAGCAACGGGTATATGTCAACAACAAAGCAAGCAAAGGTGATCAGGTTTTCAGAAATATCATTTCCTGAAGGGAAAACTGTCTTGCAACAGTAAGTTGGTGCAGTATCTGGCATACCGGTAAAAATCGCAGGGGGCTGCCGCATCGGTGGGCCTGTGGACAAACTGCACGGATAAGCTATCATGGTCTTACTAAAAACCGAGATTAGAATGCTATAACCAAAAATATAGAGAATATCTTGAAAGACAACATAACATTATATTGAGAAAGTTCTATCGAGATAGAAACCACAAAATATTTCCTTATGGATATCAAGACTGCAAGTAAAACACCGGAAAAGTGTAAAATATGGGAACTTTAAATGAACTGCTCGTACTCCAGTAAAAGTATGAACTGAACTATGACAAGGAATATTCTCTAAATTATATACAATCTGCATATTTTTCACTTTTCAACTTTCAACAATGCACTGAAAGGAGTACAGGCCATTGTTTTCTGCCATATCTGATATTTCAGTATAATTGAGGAAGAGACTCTAGTGCACAACGGACCTCAACACCATCTGCAATCACGTTTCATGGGAAACTGCTGTTAATAAGAAGTACTCGGATCAGCGCTGAGAAAGGGACAACCTACTATCACACATATTGATAATAGTAGAGAAGTAATGGTTGAGTGGTTGTTTCTAAATAGGACCAAGTGAGACCATGTGAAAAACAACACTCCTGTAACAGCATATAAAGTGATTGCAGGCCATCTTTTATACATTCCTACCTGCTATTCCAAATAATCCAAGCTCAATGATTTTCAACTGCTCTCAATGAGGAAATCCAAAATGTATCATGAGAAGGAGAGGTTCAAAAGTCTCTATTAAATTCAACACGTTTTCTGAAAGTATTCCACTCTTCTGAACCTTCGACCGACTTAATGACACACAGCCCTCCAGTCATATGGTGATCATGCTCTCTGGAAGGGTCAAAGTGCTCCACGAAAGATAGGCTTTCTTTAAGCTTCCTGCTGAAATCAGTGCACAGCAGGAAGTGTATCTCTGTACTCAGCAGAAAGAAATTCACCTCAACACCTGAGAAAAAAAGAATTTGTTTTGCCTTTGGTTTCACTCAGACAGGAAGTCTGGATACTGCCACCACACAGGAAACCATTTCATTCACTACACTATATAAAATGATGAGTCATTTCTTGGTGAGTATCAGATCTACAGCGGACTAAACATATAAAGGAGAGACAAACAAAGGAGGAGGTGGTAAGTTGTGGTAAATTGTGGTAAATGTGGTGCTAGGAATGAGCTTTGGTACAGAATGAAAATAGGCTAACTGAGAGTTTTTTCCTCCTGCGATGAGTGACATAATTATCTTTAAGTAGAGTATCATCATCAAGAAATAATGTAAAGTTATTGCACTTTGGACATTAATGACTGAAACCAAATATTTGCAGAAATCTGCTCCATATAAAGCAAATCTCCAGAACTGCCTTCTTTCATCTACGTAATATCAATAAAATCAGGAAAATCCTTCCTCAGCGTGATGCAGAAATACAAATGTATGCATTTGTTACATCCAGGCTAGATTATTGTAATTCCTTGTTGTTAGGATGTCCAACTTACTCATTAAAAACTCTGCAGTTGATCCAAAATCCTGCAGCAAGAGTACTGATGGGATTTAGCAAGAGAGATCATATTTCTCCTGTTTTAGCTTCTCTTCATTGGCTTCCTGTTAAATCAAGAATAGAATTTAAAATTATCCTACTGACTTACAAAGCCCTACATGATAAATGCTGCTGTAGTGAAAAAAAATTCTCTTGGGGATTGATAAAGTAACTACCTACCTACCTACCTAATAGAACAGGTACATGTGGATTTATTTTTAAATTATAACACTTTGGCAAATGAATGATATTTTAATGATTGTCTTCATTGATTATCACATGAAAGCTATTGCAAGCATGCCGAAAGACCTCGTATGCTATGGATAGACGCTGACAAGATGGCTCTTCACAGACAAGCCTCCAGTCCCCAGTTACTGCAGCACACACAACTCTGACAGGTACGTGGCCAAAAACTAGTTTGAAAAGAATGAAATTAGACTTTTTAATGTAAGCTTGAAGTTGATTTTAATCTTCACGTTGAACCTCTCTGTGGGAAATGTTGTGGCTTACTCGGACTGATGCGTCACTTCTGCGCAAACTGAGCATAAATTATACATTTTACTA
The DNA here is from genome assembly GCF_029030835.1 of Brachyistius frenatus. Classification (NCBI taxonomy): domain Eukaryota; kingdom Metazoa; phylum Chordata; class Actinopteri; family Embiotocidae; genus Brachyistius; species Brachyistius frenatus. The sequence goes on along the minus strand of NW_027210648.1, from coordinate 340,254 downwards.
TTAAAACTAGTTTGTCTGGATGTAACCACATTTTTGGATGGTAAAACGTATTGAAGCAATTCTGTTAAGTGTCACAAGTGTCAAAGTTCAATCCCCAGCCCAAGTTCAGGGATAAATTCTCTTTACCATGCAGACCGCTCACTTAAGCATCAACTACGAGACCATTAAAAGGGTGACTAGTCCTGGACTGTGAAATCCATACAGGAAAAAAAAAATTCCCCATATATCCCAGTACAGTGCTAACAATGATTTGCAGGTTGCATTTACACTGTCAAACAAATCCACACCAGTAACAAGCAAATGTTTATCCTGCATAGAAAAAGACTATCCAGTGGTGTGTGCAGTGCAAACTCTTTGTCAGATGTTTGCACATTTTTGCAGCTTAACAGTCAGCAAAGTAAAGTTTAAAGAATTAATTCATTAATTTATGCGTATATTACAATTTGTGTACTATTCACCTGAACACTAAATATGAGACATATACAATCTTATAGCCACATTACCCAAATTAAAAAAAAACACTACAAATGATTAAAATTTCAAAGAGTATTCAACTCAATTAATGGCAGAATGTCACCACCGAGCCAGGCTAGCATAGTAGCCACACTCTTTCCATTGAAAGCAAAAAGAAGAAAACGTACGGGCGCTTGGTTTCTTCAAAGACTGACTTGCAATGTGGGATGTCGTGCAGAACTAACTGGGGACATAAATTTGAACATGTGCACTAAACGTGTGGATCCAAGTGAAGTTAGCCCTCCCCTATTCTACACCTGCTTTCAATAAATCTGCTTAAATATGAACTTTAGTGATGAATATTATAATTTTTCAAATGATAAAACATTAAAAAAAAAAAAACTTGGTGTCTTAGTGTACTACTTTTGGAAAGCTAACTGACCTGCCCACCACATTTATTGAGTAACATATGAGCAAACCTAAAATTGAATCAACTCAACCCAGGATAGAGGAAACCCATGCTTTGACAGATGCCAATGTGCCGGTGGCCTTAGAAGACATTCCTTCTAGCAAGCGGGGCCAACTGAAGCAAGGCTTCCATATAAATCCTGGATACAGAGATCGTTGCTGCTTTTGTTTGCCAAAAGAACTCAAAGGGGCCCTCAGATGCAGTGCGCATAGCCAATGAAGCCCACAGAAAGGCAAGAAAAAAAAAGCCTCAGCTTTAAGGCAATTGGGGAACCGAAAAAGACCGAAAGCAGAACTGAGAAGCAAGTCCTTTCTTCTGACTGAAAAATGCACAGCACCTTACAGATACCTCACAGTGCTCTGAAATGGACCATGCAAAAATACTTTCACAAACTCTTAAGTTGATGGCAAACTTCAAGTTACAGTCAAGAAGATTTTTATATTAATCATCTGGGTAATGGGTAATAACTAATAACTAATTTATCCTGGTTTTTGTTGTCCTATTTCACTCATTTTTCATGTTCTATTAATAGGCAGGTAATAAAAAAAACAAACTCCAGCAGGAGAGACCATGGTCATTTTCATGGAAACACAATTTCCATGTACAGTATGAGGGTGTTAAAACACAGCCCTGACTTACAACAACACACTCACACTGAGGTGTCACTTCACACACAGAGGCAAGCTCAGATTATTCCAGTATACAATCAGGATTTCAATAATCCTGCAGAAGTCTATTCTTGAACATGCAACCACAATCGTGAGGGATACAAATGATACAATTGGCATGCAAAAACTAACCTTATAAGAATTTTGTAAGAAATTAAATGTGCTGATATCAGCCTTTTCTAAGGAACTAATGACATATCAGCCTTGGCTATAGTTTCCATAAGAAAAACAGCTATAGTTTCTGTGTTAGTCACAGCTATTAGTGACTGACATATGGTCTTCCACAGCCTACCTGTAAATTCTATTTTCCATCATATGCAGCAACTACAACCACAATTAAAACAGATATTCATGTATAATGAGGTAATGTTGACAGAAAGGAAGATATTTACAGTCCTTTTCTATATGCAAGAAAATAACAGGTGAAATAAAAACATTAACGAGGGCTGCCATTTAGGTAGCGGAGTTGTATGCAGGGTCACTGCATGCTTAACAAGAGCACAACTGACTCACTGTCAATATTAGTTACATCTGTGCTTTTCCTGCAAATGACAAGTTTATAATGTCTTCGTTGAGAAAAAAAAAAGTCAATTATTTCTCGTTAGTTTTTGTATTGGTAATGCAATGACAGTCTTTGCTTTGCATTTGCTGGTGACCATTATAGTAACAACAACAATACTGTTATACAATATTACCATATTGCATAACAAAGTCTGTGGGCTTCACTATCACAATATTACAAAAAAATATATTGTTTGTTCGTGCCCAACTAAGAACAGTAAAGCAGGCGAGCACATAAACAAAAGATCTTCTCCCCGTGTTAGTCAGAGAAGATTTATTGGAACTCCTTGATGTATGTTCTGCAGCGTCTCTGGGTCTGTGGGGCCCAGGGCGCGAAAACTTCTGAAGAGTTCTGTCCTAATAGCAACAAGTACTGACAAGTGTATTCTCCTGCATGGCCATCTTACGTCTCACAGATAAAACTTACTTTGTTAAAAAACTAAAAAGTTGCTAGGCTTTAACTATAGAGGAATCTAGCTATGACCACCCGATAAACCCATTACATTCAGAGAAGTAGACCCACTATGAAGTGCCACTAAAGCTGCCAATACGGGCAGGTTGGCGGAATTCAGTTAACAATAATTATTTAAATAGATAGGTTTAAATAGATGTCATTCCTAGACACAACTGCATTTAAACTGTATATTTTGGTTTAATGATGAGAAAACAGAAGCACAAACAATTTACTTGAGTATATCTGTTTGATTACATTTAATATTGAGTTGATTTTACAGTTATAAGCCCATAAAATAATATGCACTAATTCAAGTGATCAGTCAAGCAGGTTTATGCATTTACATCAGCAACCTTAGAACATAAAATGACTTTTAAAATGCATATGAAAAGCCCCACAGTATCAATGATGGAATACATTTACGGAGTATATCTCAGTTAATGCTGGTGGCGGCTTGTTCCCAGTTTACTGAGTAAACATGCTGCTCGAGCGCTACAGAATCAAGTCATGATCACCAAGTTAACCAAAAAAACGACCCCATAGCAACAAAGGCATTAAGCTTTTCGTTGGCTCTCTTGAAGCCTTATCCTCACAAATATTGATCAAACCAGCCTTTCTTTTCTCCAACGATAATTCCTGTCAGCAGAGTAGGAAGTTCTTTTAGCAATTATAAAGGTGTTCATTTTTGGTGGATTCATCTCCGGTTTACAGAACTGCTGCAAGTCGCTTTTCTGCAGTTTTGAGTTCAAGATATCTCTGGCTTCAACACAGCCGAAGTAGTTTCAATCCTTTGCTTTGGCTGCATACATGCTGTCATCGATCAAAAACATCCTGGCAGTGGACAGAGGACCGATGCATTACACGCACAACTCCCAATTCCTTGTATGGCTCGCTGGCGTGAGCTGAAATGGAGCTTCTGGCATCAAATGCAACAACATGCAGAGAAAATATCTTCCAGAAAGCTGGACCGTCGACGAACCGGACGAGGCTCCACTTAAAGGAATATGTCAAATCGACATGACCGCGCAGGAAGAACAAAAAAAAAAGTAGCATTTTCAATGATATGGTGTTTTTGTTCCAGGCGATAGCCGAAGCCCTTTTCCAAACCAATTAGGAGTTCAACAGTAAGCCTTTCACTAAAGAGACAACAGTGACAAATCGTAACAAGCACACTAATATTGCGACAAACAGTGTGTATGCGTTAAATCTAACCAACCTGTGTTACATAGACGTGACGTCACACTAGTCACTCGATTTGATACAATGATAAGTTTTGAGTCGCGTTGTGAGTTACTGTCCTTTCCGATAGATAGACAGAGCCCGAAAAAAACAGCAAGAACATACTTTACCTTGAAGCGTTTTTCGCCAGCTGCAGCACACGTCGCCTGCTGCCCATGCACAAAAGTGTAGTCCGACTATTATGAGGAAAAAAGGCTGGTCTTCAAAGTCTTCACCCGTGGACATATATGACCCAGGAAAGCCCAGCTAAGTTTCCACTTGAAAGCTAGCCAGTGTTAAGTTAGCTTGTTCCCATTGACTCCTCGGTCCTGCCCATACAACCGTATAATACGTGTACACAGATGTCTGCAGCGCTAAGACAGACGGCGGCGGCCTACCAAATGTTTACATCGCACAGAGCATGCGCCAACCTGACCCCACACTACCACCAAGCGTCCCCTGGGAACAACTGCACTTCAGAGGGCGATACCATTGTTTTTCATTCATTCAAAAGAGAAAAGACGATTTCAAATTTAAAGAAAGAGCTGGCATAATATTTTCTTTTCTACTCTATGCCTGGTGAACAGCTCATAGAGGGTTATCAAGCGTAGCATGTGTCACCAAGTCCTACATATGGTTAAAGGCATGGTCACAGCCATTTCACAAGGCTCCAAACAGATCAAATCACAGCTCTGATGGACATCATCACCGACTGCAATTACCTCTCTCTTTGTCACTACTCTCAGCAGCAACTCACAGAAAATTACAACAATCCCTATTATGCTTTTAATGACCTTTACAGCAGTTAATTAGGAGACCAAACTCAAGTGACCTCTAACCCTGATCTCTTTCTACCCTGGTAGTTTTAACATTTTTGGAATATATTTTTCAAAGAACAACCACCTGGGTTTAGATTACTAATTTGTTCTATTATATTTTTGAGGTGTCCAATGATGTGCAATAAAAAAACATGAGATGATAGAAGTTGTACCCAATGTAAAAAACAAAAAAAGAAAGAAGGATTTTAAGGAGCTCAATACTTAACAAAGTCTTTACAGGTAGCCTTTACAGTGAATATGTTTTCTAACAATCAGAGTCACTATAATATGTTAATCCTGTAAAGGCCCGTGTAAAGTTATTTTAAATCCAATTTGAATTCTTACTTATTTCTGTTTCATTTATTCTTCTCCAAAGTTTGGCAGAAATGGGGGACAAGGAGGATGCAATAAAGGGGAGCATCTTACATACACCAAATTACATTCACTTATTCTTTCAACATTTATATAAGTAGATATAACCTCACTCTATATTAACAGTTTATGCTACTTTCAGCATGTCTTTACAGTCTATAATCTTAAAGTCAAAGAGTCCTTGAGCACACTCATCTGTTTATCGAGTATCTGATCTTCAAAACCCCTTACCTGGAATTCAATGCTGAGAGAAAAAATGCTTCTGTTAGTAGCAGGCCAGAAATTCTAACGCTTGTCTCTGGAAGTTATTTCAGTTCAGCATGTTGTCTTCATTGTAAAGGCAGGAAATAGCAGAAATCATTTTCCAGTAGAAAAACTTTTTTTTGAGCCTTCACAAATTACACCAATAAACTTCTTTCAATAGACACAAAAAGGGAATTGTCCAAAATATCCACATGCTAGCAACTGACTAAAAATAAGCTCCACAAAGCTGACTCTAACTGAGCAAAACATATCATTAGAAACTCAGAATGAAGTCGCCGCATCAGAGCGGGAGTGCTTTGATAAAAATGTGACTATGCACACTGGCCCGATTCACATACCAAACCGTCATAAAACCTACTTTTCAGGTTTTACATGAGAGCAGTGACGCATGTCTATTGTTGGCTGGTTAGACACTCCTGTGCTCATAGAAGTAGTTGAAAAGAAGCTGAAGTTGTCGGCTACATTTGGCATCACCATGGTGACTGCCTGCCTTAAAATATAATGAAATATTGCCCGATGTACTGTCAAGACTAACATCTCTGCCCATAAGACACTAATGATTAAATGGCTATGAATGAACAGCCAAATTGTAATATTCAGTATTGAGGTAGTTTATGAAGAAACAGTTGAGTCAGCGCAGCCCTAAAAGAATAAACTAGAATAAGCAAAAATATCACCATTAGAGAGTAAACTGTCTTTTTATGAATAATTCTTGATGATCGGTGTGTTACATCCACCTTAACGTGGTGGAGGGGTTTGAGTGGCTCAGTGATCCTGGGAGCTATGTTGTCTGGGGCATCAGCCCCTGGTCGGGTCTCCCAAGGCAAACTGGTGTCAGGTGAGAGTCCAGACTAAGAGTGTTTGAAAAAGACCCCCCCCCCCGATGAATAGCATCTGAGGTCACCTCGCCCGGATCAGGGAAACAGGAGCAGGAGGAGGAGGAGAGCTCGCCGGCGAGGGTCTGGTGGCCGGGCCTTCGTTATTGGACTTCTGTGCTAGCCACGGTTTGGCCATAACAAACACCATGTTCGAGCATAAGGTAGCTCATAAGTGTACCTGGTACCAGAACACCTTAGGCCGGAGATTAATTCACGACTACTGAGGTCTAATTTTTTGTTTGACCACATGTCCACAGTTAATTGTCAAAGACCATGAGATGGTTGATTCTTTGTAATTTAAAGGGTGGCTTTACATAACTACAGAAAAAACAACAACAACAACATACTTAACGCGATATCGTTGCCATGCAGCCAGTTTTTGGGTTTTTTGTGCGGTTTTGCACACATCTGACACCACCATAAAAGTCTACAATGGACTACTCAAAGGATTGAAATATATCATCTCAACAGCATGTTCACCATCTGCAAACATTACTCAAGACAATCCACTTAACTTACGTTAAAATATTTGCTATTTCCAGTGGGGATAGTTTCCATTGAAAACTAGTTGCAACTAGGTCTATGGATTATTATGCACAACCCGTATTCCTACATTGTTTCTCAATGGGGTCGTGTTCTTTAAATATTAAAATCGATTTTAGAATATAAAAGTTATTTTGCACCTCTGCATTGCAGTGACCTCAGATGTGTTGGTGATAGATACTGTTTACATGTATGGTCTCCTCCTAACCTGACCACAGGTGGGATACATGAAGGGTCTGTTTGCATTAAAGTGAGAACAGATTCCCCACGAAGAGAAATGTGACTTTTGGCGAGAGGCTTTATTCACCACAGAAACTTCGCTTCGTATAACTAAAGTAAAGAGAACTTGTTATATGGGTACGTAGCCGCCCCACCTCGGTAGGGGGCAGAGTGGTAAATCCACTGCAGTGTATGGCGTCTCTGCAGCTCATCCTGTTACGCGGTATTTACTGAGCATGCGCACGGGAATCTTCCTTTTCCCAGTGCAGCGGAGTCAAGCCCCAGTCTTTGGCTCCGGGCTCCTTCTTAAGGAGACACAAATACTGCAAAAATGGTTCGTAATTCGTCCAGATATGTGACTACATGCATACCTAAGACATACATGATGTCCTGTGTGGTATCAGGTGTTTGAAAACATGCTTCTGGTGTTCAGATGAAGACGGATTCAGTCCTGCTAATGCCTACCCGGGTCTCCCTAAACGTGGCCTAACGACTGCCTCCACAAAGTTACTGCTTCCTGTTGTCTGTTAACGGCGTTTCTGTGGTGTTTTTAAAGAGCGTTCAACCAGCTCGTCCTTTAAGTCACATCCCCAGATCGTCCCTGTTAAACCGACGTGACTACTGGCCCGTGAGCGTATCGTTAACCCTGCTAAGCAGTTGTGCTAACTTGTTCGTTTCCATTGGCTGAGCTGCTCATGTTAACCGGGTGTAACGTGGACAGTGACAGTCCAGCTACTATGGACACAACAACAACAACGCTGTAAACTAACTCCGAGTCGGCTTGTGTTCATTGTTACTTCCCTATTGTTAAATCTGCATCTCTTCTTGCAGGGTTTTGTTAAAGTGGTGAAGAACAAGGCCTACTTCAAGAGGTACCAGGTCAAATTCAGGAGGAGGAGAGGTAAGCACCCTGTGATGATCGTTCACAAACCCCCTGTTGCTGTGATGAGTGTCATTCTGTAAGTCCTTCATCTTTGTGTCCCTTACAGAGGGTAAGACTGACTTCTTTGCTCGCAAGCGCTTGGTTGTCCAAGATAAGAACAAGTACAACACACCTAAGTACCGGATGATTGTCCGTTTCTCTAACCGGGACATCGTCTGCCAGGTAAGCATTTGTGCAGATCATCCTTTTTATTCTTTTGATTGTGTTTGGCATGCTTACTTGACTAGAAAGGAGCCGCAGAGACCGTCAGGAGATGAGGTGAGGGGGGGGGGGGGGGGGGGGGGGGGGGGGGGGGGGGGGGGGGGGGGGGGGGGGGGGGGGGGGGGGGGGGGGGGGGGGGGGGGGGGGGGGGGGGGGGGGGGGGGGGGGGGGGGGGGGGGGGGGGGGGGGGGGGGGGGGGGGGGGGGGGGGGGGGGGGGGGGGGGGGGGGGGGGGGGGGGGGGGGGGGGGGGGGGGGGGGGGGGGGGGGGGGGGGGGGGGGGGGGGGGGGGGGGGGGGGGGGGGGGGGGGGGGGGGGGGGGGGGGGGGGGGGGGGGGGGGGGGGGAAACAGGGCAGAGAATGATGCCCTGTAAAGGTCCAGCCATGAATTGAACTGTCCATGGCATTTGTGTCCATGTGGCATAAACACTAACAACCCTGCCTGATGAACCTGTTTTAATCTGAAGAAGTAATGCTTGTTTAATTACTATATTTGATTGTGGATTGGACCTAGTTTTATAAGATCATCAAATTCTATCAATAAAATGGTAAATATATCTTCCTGACTAACTTGAACATGGCTGAAGTAAGTTGACTGTGTTTCTTGGTTGCTTGTATATTATATATATATAGATATATACTGTACTGTATGTATATATATATACATATATATGTTGACTGTGTTTATTGGTTTGTTGTATATAATATATATAGATATATAATGTACTGTATATACTGTGCATTTTATATTTATATTTTTTACTGCTATTTTATTTGATTGCTTTTCTATTATATTATTCTATTCTATTGTTTCTATTATTGCTTCTGTATGTATGCTGCTGTGGTGAAAAATTTCCCCTCGGGGATTAATAAAGTATATACCTACCTACCTACCTACCTAAACTTTCCCAAATTAAGCTGTTGAGTGTTGGGGTCGTAGTTAGATCATCGTAGCATACTCCCAACAAAACATCAATCTGAATCGTTTTACCTAATGCATGTAAACAATAGACGTAATGTCAGGAGTCGAGGCTTAAAAGTCCATGTTAACTGATTATGAACGGGCTGTGAATCTGTCTACTTGTGATTGTGTTGCAGATTGCCTATGCCAAGATTGAGGGTGACATGATCGTGTGCGCTGCCTACTCGCACGAGCTGCCAAAATACGGGATCTCCGTGGGCTTGACAAACTACGCAGCAGCCTACTGCACTGGTCTGCTGGTGGCCCGCAGAGTATGTAATAACCCTGCTCATGCATATTGGATCTCTGCCTGGGATATTAACATTTTCAAGATTTGCTCAAATTGGGTTATTGTAAAATCAAATAATTGGGCACAAGTAAACTGAAAAATGTGAATAAAAGTAATGAGCTGCAGACACAGAGATGTCCCACTTTGAATTTGATTGATGTTGGAATTTTCTGTCCCCAGCTTTTGAACAAGTTTGGCCTGGACAAGGTGTACGAAGGCCAGGTGGAGGTGACGGGCGATGAGTTCAACGTGGAGAGTGTTGATGGTCAGCCCGGTGCTTTCACCTGCTACCTGGATGCTGGGCTTGCTAGAACCACCACAGGCAACAAGGTGTTTGGTGCTCTGAAGGGAGCTGTGGATGGGGGCCTGTCTATACCACACAGGTAAATTGTCACACTTCCTGGTCACATACTTGCCTGGATGTGATGAAGAGCTGTGCTTAGTGAGAATGTGTGTGTTAAGAGTAGGAGAGAGTTGTTGTCTGCTACTGTAAAAGTGTTTAAATTAGAGTATGGAGGAAAGGTACCTTGCCATAATCAAAGTTGTTATAGAAATGCCACAGAGACAGTAATGGTTGCCATAGTGAATGCAACAGGTTGTATTCTGTTCATCATCTGTCAAGGTAGTTTGAATGATTTCTAGGTATGTGTCGGGGCTGCTCTGTGAAATACTGAACAATAATTGGTTTAAAACACTCTTTTTACATGGAATATCTAAATATGGATTGAAAACCCCCCCTGCTGACCAGTAGTTATACCTCTGTCAAAAAGACAGGGACTCAAAGCAGTCCTGTGTAAATGGATAATTGTTTCACTTGACCCTCCTACCGACCAGGGAATGCAAATCAAGACACTGCATACGAGCGTTATCGCTTTTGGGGACCGAAAATAATTAAACTGTAGATTCAAGTTTCTCGTCTTCAGAGAGAAGGTCTGAATAAGGAGGGCGTTGTATGAATGGGTCCAGTGGTAGTTTACAATGGTTTTGAGCCATATGTTCATTTCATAATTTGTTTGCCACTTGGCCTGTCTACCTGTGGAATGGCTTACCTGCTTGTTAGTGACTATGGCAGCAGTGAATTAGAGATGAATCAGCCATCCTGTCAGATGAGTGTTCCTTGCGGTCGCATTTAGAAGACAAGCTGAAGAAAAGCACCTCTTCCACCTCTGCAAAACTACATTTCTCGTTTTGGACATAAATACTGACCTTGCATGCACAGATGCGAGTTGCCTACAAGCTGTAATCACTTAAAAGTAAATCCATTAAGGATGTGTTATAAATTAAGAAGAGGAAAAGACACTTGAACACATTTTCAACATGGTTGTATTCATGCATACCTCTCGGTGAAATGAACGTCCTTTTGTCTGTTCAGCATTTTAGATTTCCAGTAGTTTGTCTTATATCTGGCGTTACAATGAGATCTTTAGTTGGATACATTGTGCATTTTTATCACATTGTAATGGAGCTGTTTGATGTTTTCTTTTAATTTTCTGAGCCAGTTTCAAATCCAGTTTGCTGTGTGACTCCATTCATGAGAAAGCTAGGTGTAAACAGCAGCTGAGCCCTGAAACGCTGCTTGTTTATTGAGCCATTACCATTTGCCAAAATCCAGTTATGATTAACTAATTAACATACCTGTCTCAGTGAAAATGAAAGTGTTTACAGCATCTGTAGATTTTATGTAATTGCTGTTATCAATGCAGTAAAGATTCATTGTTTCACTGAATCAACATTTTATTATAATTTTTTTCAGCACCAAACGCTTCCCTGGGTATGATACAGAGAGCAAGGAGTTCAACGCTGAAGTCCACCGCAAGCACATCATGGGCGTCAACGTGTCGGAGTACATGAGCTACCTGATGGAGGAGGACGAGGATGCTTACAAGAAGCAATTCTCCCGCTTCATCAAGAATGGAGTCACCCCTGATTCGGCAAGTCCTCTTCATTTTTCCATGACCTCTCCTGTTTATTACGTTAGAGACACTCAAAGGAGGATTGCATGCTTGAGTTTTGTTTGAATCAACCTGGTCAGTGACATTACAAGCTGCAGCAGCTGTTAACACAAGAAAACAGCATGTAGACATCGTCTGGGCAGAAGATAGACAGGCATCGGTCAATATTTGCCTTTTAACAGTAGGAAACAGCATCTTGGAATACTTGTTATGAATTGATCTTGCTCTTAAGACCATGCAAAACTGGGGTAGTGCAAAAAGAAAATTACTCAAGGCTGAAAGTAATAGAAACTAAGTGTTAAAGCTTGATTGTGAACTAGATTTAAAAACATTTTTTTATTATTATTATATTTGAAGCTGAAAATATAAAAACTCACCACAAACAATACACTGCAATAGAACACATCCAATGTTTTGAACAGCAATTTGAAGAATAAATTGTTGGAGCAGGTGTCTGGTATAAAGTTTGTTTCTAGCTTGAGATTGACCAATTGTCTTTCTTTCAGATCGAGGAAATGTACAAAAAGGCTCATGCTACCATTCGTGAGAACCCAGTTCATGAAAAGAAACCTCCCAAAGACGTCAAGAAGAAGAGGTGAGAAATATACATTTTAATATTTTTGTTTTGTTTTGCTCTAAGGTCTCAGACTTTCTTTTGTTCAAACTTTGAGGTTTGAGGTCACTCAACCTGAGCTCATCACAATTCCAAGAGTGATAGCTGACTGCTTCTAGATACCACTGAAGAGAATGGCTGAATTGTTGGATTCCTTGCTTTATAGTGTTCTAAGGTTCGGTTGTAAGGACTTAACTGTCAAATGCCTGAGATGACTGGTGTTGTTTGGCGCTGTATGAATTGAATTAAGATGAATATGTTGACTCTTTCAAAAAGAAGGATGTGTCAATAGTTTTCCCACATCGACCCTAAAGCCATTAATTTAAACTTAAAATGCTGATTGTGTGTGTTTTTGTAAAAAAAAAAAAAAGGTGGAACCGTGCCAAGCTCTCTCTGGCCCAGAGGAAAGACCGTGTCGCCCAGAAGAAGGCCAGCTTCCTCCGTGCTCAGGAACAAGAGGCTACAGATTGAGGCGTCCGACTTCAGTGTTCCTCAAACAAAATTTGTTCTATTAAATCTATTGAAAAGAAGTCAATCTCTTGTAGACTTATTCACATTGCACTTTAATGTTTTGAGCTGTCGAGGGCCTCCTCATGCCAATTACAATAATTAACAGTACAAAGACTTTTATTTTTATACACTAATGTGCTCGAGTCCTTGCAGGGAAAAGACTGCAAAAAAAAAAAAAAAAAGACATTATAAAGAAAAGTACGTGGAAAAGTTTGTGAAGCCTTTAGAATTCTTTTTTTTTACATAAATATGACTTGGAAAGTTGAGTTTTTTTTTTTTTTTCATTAGTCAGCAGAAATACGAGCGGTAAAAGTATGAACTTAAGCTTTACTATCTGGTGTGATCCTTGTTTAACAATAATTTAAACAAATGGTAACTATTTATGAGCCCTGCACATTGGCATAGAGGAATTTTAGCCCATTCCTTCTACAGTAAAGCTTAACAAGCTGGTCTGGCCTTGATGCAGCAAAACCAGTCATTCTTATTCCACCTATGAAATGTGGTAGATTCTTGATTTTATGGACACATGATTCTTAATTTTTTTTTAACCTTCATATGCTAATCTTAGAGGTTCACATAATTTTGCAACTCACAGGTATGTAATATTGGATACATTTTTTTACAGTATATGACCAAGTATAATATATTCCTTATTTGTGTAAATGGGTTCTCTTCATTTTGGAAAATCTGATGTTCTGGGTCATATTCGTGCAGAAATATGGACATTTCTAAAGGGTTTTGCAAACTTCCAAGCACCACTGTATTTGTCTTTTGAGTCGGTTTGATATTAACAGGCCCAGTGTTTGTCATGAATGGAAGTGAAAATAAATGAGTAGTGCAGGTTCTTAAGTAAAAATTATTAATTTACTTTTCTCCTGGATTCCAAAAATTCTCATTTTACTGCAGTAACAGAATTTAGTTATTACATGAATTTATATTAATGTATAATTCCTTGCAGCTGTAGAACTAACTCCAAATACACTCACCCACCACTTTATTAGGTACACCTTGCTAGTACCGGGTTGGACCCCCTTTTGCCTTCAGAACTGCCTTTCTATCATCTCGAACCAGTCTGGCCATTCTCCTCTGACCTCTGGCATTGAGGCATTTTCACCCATAGAACTGCAGCTCACTGGATATTTTCTCTTTTTCGGACCATTCTCTGTAAACCCTAGAGATGGTTGTGTGTGAAAATTCCAGTAGAACAGCAGTTTCTGAAATAATCAGACCAGCCCGTCTGGCACCAACAACCATGCCACGTTTAAAGTCACTTAAATCACCTTTCTTCCCCGTTCTGATGCTCAGTTTGAACTTCAGCAGGTCATCTTGACCTAAATGCCTAAATGCATTGAGTTGCTAACATGTGATTGGCTGATTTAGATGTTTGCATTAACGAGCAGTTGAACAGGTGTACCTAATAAAGTGGCCGGTAAGTGTACATATGAGGTTGAATACAAATATTCATTCAATCCCAAAGGAATATATGTTTACGCAGTGAAAATGATAGTATATTTTATTGGAAACAGGATTTGATCTTTGTCACTGTGCAATAATAGCCTATTTATTAGGAATCTTTTGTATGAGAGATTTTCTTCCATAGTAAAGTCTTGAGATTGTTCAGAATGAGTGAATGTTCAATTTCCATCTGCTCTGCCGAACCTTTCAGTGCAATGCAAGCGTACAGCTGCTTCTCGAGCTCCTCATTCACATCAGATGGTGCTCCCCTCAGTATATAGTCCTTAAGTGCTTCACAGGCTTTGGCTAAGTTTGGCCTGGTGACCTCAGGTGTGCAACGATGCTTGGTGAGGTCACAGGAAGTGAGGCAATCAGCCCCGTAGACACAATCCTCGTCCACATCGCAACGCTGCTGCCTGATGCCTTCTTGGAAGATAGCTTCAGGAACGATGTACCGCGCATCCATCACCTTCAAGTCGTGGCGGTCATTGTAGCCAAAACTGGTGGCGCTCACGTCGCACATGAGGAAGCTGCCAAAAGCGCCGTGGAAAACGTCTTCAACTAGCTCCAGCAGTCCGATGGAGATCTTGGCCTTGTGTGGCCAGGAGGGGGTGAACCACTGGTCCATGCTGCGGCGCAGACCAGCAGGAATCCATACCTCGATGATCCAGGGTACGCTAATCCCATACAGGGGAGAGTGGGGCACCTTCTCCATCACATACAAGTCTCCACAGAAGCCCAGTAACTTGGGTGTGTGCTCCCTGTCTTGCAGGACTAATGCTAGTAGGAACTCATTAAGCTGCAGCAGAGCCCATGTGGAGCGAGCCTCTGGCAGAGAGATATGGCCGTCCTTATTGGCATCTGCAATGGACAATACTTGGGTGGCCAGTTCCGCGAGGTTCGCCTGATCCCCCACTTTGGCCTGTAAAGAAATTAAAGGTGTCAATATGAACAAAGGCTGTAAATTCAGACTTAGTGGGGTTGAGTTTATCTCGTGTTTAATGATGTCTCGCTGACCTTTAGGTGGTTGAAGATCATCTCTCTGAACTTTTCCACTGAGGTCCCCTTGGTAGGTTTATTGAAAGCTGTGGTCTCCTTCCTGGGCTCCATCTCACTCCCCAAATCATAATGAGGAGCCTCCTCCATCTGGCACTTAATGAGCCCCTCTAGGTCTCCCCAGCTCCCAGAGTAAACCTATAATAAACAAGTTAGGCCTGAGCTGGAGTAATAACAAGCAGAATGGAAAGGAGTGCTATATTTAAGGACTGACCTGGCTGTTAGGCTTGGCAGTGAAGCACTTAACCAGGTAAAGGGTGTCTTTCTCACACAAGCTACTGCAGGCTGAGCCATCAATGACTCCTTTTCTGTATTTTTCACACTTAAAAATATTATATTAGTAAATTAATACAAAAACAAAAAATACAGTACAATCAAGAACATGCATTTTATACACATTTACCAGAAATAAAATACTCACGATGGAATTTTTGCAGTCGTGCCCCCGACACAGCTCTGTGTAGGATGAATACTCCACATACACTATCCAGCTCCCAACAAACACAGCCAGCCAGGAAAAGAACAAGTACTTCATGTGTAAGTAGGAGAATCTGGCCTGTTGGCAACATAAACTTGTGGTCAGAAGTTTATATACACAACTCATATACACTCACCGGCCACTTTATTAGGTACAGTACACCTTGCTAGTGCCGGGCCCCCCGGACCTCCTTTTGTCTTCAGAACAGCCTTAATTCTTCAGGTTCAACGAGGTGCTAGAAACATTCCTCAGAGATTTTGGTCCATATTGACATGATAGCATCACACAGTTGCTGCAGATTTTTTGGCTGCACATCCATGATGCGAATCTCCCGTTCCATCACATCCCAAAGATGCTCTATTAGATTGAGATCTGGTGACTGTGTTGGAGTACAGTGAACTCATTGTCATGTTCAAGAAACCAGTTTGAGATGATTTGAGCTTTGTGACATGGCACGTTATCTTGCTGAAAGAAGCCATCAGAAGATGGTCCACTGTGGTCATAAAGGGATGGACACGATCAGCAACAATACTCAGGTAGGCTGTGGCGTTTAAATGATGCCCAATTGGTACAAAGTGTGGCAAGAAAATATCCCCCCACCATTACACCACCACCACCAGCCTGAACCGCTGATACAAGGCAGGATGGATCCATGCTTTCATGTTGTTTCCACCAAATTCTGACCCGACCATCTGAATGTTGCATCGGAAATTGAGGCTCATCAGATCAGGCAACGTTTTTCAAATCTTCTATTGTCCAATTTTGGTGAGCCCATTCAAATTGTAGCCTCAGTTTCCTGTTCTTAGCTGACAGGAGTGGCACCCGGTGGTCTTCTGCTGCTGGAGCCCATCTGCTTCAAGGCTCCACATTTTGTGCGTTCAGAAATGGTCTTCTGCATACCTTGGTTGTAATGATTGGTTATTTGAATGACTGTTGCCTTTCTATATATTTTCACTTTTTCGGACCATTCTCTGTAAACCCTAGAGATGGTTGGCCGTGAAAAACCCAGTAGATCATCAGTTTGTGAAATACTCAGACCAGCCCGTCTGGCACCAACAACCATGCCACGTTCAAAATCACTTAAATCACCTTTCTTCCCCATTCTGATGCTCAGTTTGAACTTCAGCAGGTCGCCTTGACCGTCTACATCCCTAAATACATTGAGTTGCTGCCATGTGATTGGCTGATTAGATATTTGTGTTGAACAGGTGTACCTAATAAAGTGGCCGGTGAGTAGACAAGGATATCTTGGCAATTGAATTTTCAATGATTTGAACTTTTCTTTTTCTGGAGCAGAATTTGAGTATAGTACAACATACATTTTTAGAGAAAGCAAATTATTTGGTGCGCGGCCTCTTAACTCCCCGTTGGTGATCATGATTGATAAGTGGTGTTAGCTTCTTTGTGCCCACATAAAAAGTATTTGTTTGACAGCACTTGTTGGATTGACCTACACAAAGTACAATATAAGAGAATTGCTGATTTACTCAACTCAGGAATGGCTCTTGGAGTCATTGCGAGTCAACAAATGGAGATTCCAGGATTATCACTTCAAACAACCCTAAATACAAGTTATTGGGAGGTGTTGCCACTCTGCCAAGGTCTGGAAGAAGACCCAAATTGTCACCCTTAGTTGAGAGGAAAGTGGTTCAGATGGTCAGAAACAACCCGAGAACAGCCCGAGAACAAGACACAGGTCTGCCATGAACTGGAAGCTGCTGGTACAAAACAAAGAGCCTTCAGGGGTCAAGTTTTATGGTCAGATGAGAAAAATATTGAGTTGTTTGGCCACAATGATCAGAGGTGTTTTTGTAGGAGCAAAGGTCAGGCCTTTAACCCCAAGAACAATCTACCAACTCTTAAGCATGGTGGTGTTAGAATTTTGCTTTGGGGCTGTTTTGCTGCCAACGGAACATTGTGTGGCGCAGAACCGATCTGGTGCTACACATTTATTGAAGTTGTTTCTGAAAATTGTAAAAATATCTTTCAGTGGATCATCGAGACACTGCGTTTTTCTGCTCGTGTCTCACAAAGAATCTCATCTAACTTTCTCATGCCAGCCTTCCCTGTGAATCTCACAATGACACTGACACATGCTGGCTGTTTACTGACACTACTGTGTAATACTGTGATGAATAACACTGTACCCTAAACTTTGCCTAACTAAAATAACTCTTCCTTCTCCTAAAAACACATAGAACAGCTTCAGAACATGTAAAACTCCTTCTGTACTTACATTTTGCTCAAAACATTACTTATTCAATAAGTAACTTATAGTGCCACAATTCCACAAAGTAGATGGGATAGTGAAGAAGGAGGACTGTCTCAGCATTCTTCAGCATAATCCCAAACCAGTAGGTAGACGGTTTAAACTTGGATGCAACTAGGTATTCTAAGAGGTCAACGACCCCAAACACACATCAAAGCTGATTGTAAAATAGCGAAAGCAGGCTAACATTTAGCTTTAGGAATAACCTCAACCTTATCGAAAATATGGGGCCTGTGCTTAAAAGTTGAGTCTGTGCCAGGAAATCACCAAATTTGATTGAAGTTTATCAATCAGATAGATGGATGGGAGTGACATAAGGTCACAGTGACCCTTGACCACAAAAACTTAAACAGTTAATCTTTTGGACCAGCTGAACGCTTGCGCCAAGCTTGAAGAAATTCCCTCGAGGCCTTCCTGAGATATCGTATTCATGAATACTTGATGGACGGACGGACAAACTGAATTAAGAAATAAGAAGTCACGGGACTGCAAACGTGGCTAAAAATTAAACTCTTAGCCTCAACAATGCAAATGTGTTCAGAGTTTGGACCAAATCAATAAAAGCAGAAAAGTGAAGGCCATCTGAAGTAAGAACAGTTTTGATAAACAGCTGTAGAGGAAATGTGAGCTAAAACTACTGAAGTTGACGTGTCTTTAAACAGACAAACGACGAGTTGTTGCTAGGAAGTGTGTGTGTGAGGGAAAGTTTTTTCATAAGTTATGATAAAATCAGATATATAGATTATGACTTAAACATGAATCTTGGACACCAACCTGCAGAGCGTTTGCTCTTCTCTTATTGACTAATATTGACACAACAATTACTGTGATGTGTTTCTAACTCTAATTTCTTGGTGGGTAAAATTCTGTGGGAACCAAAGCGGGCTCCAGTTTCTCTTTGAATAATTTTCTTTGGTCAACACTCAGCTTTACTCTTTACTCCCAGCACACTCTCCCCTTAACACTACAGCTGCACTTGTTACTCTCTCTGTTATACGTACAACTGTCTCGTTGTAAATGACGGCAGGTAGGAAACAAAATTACTCTCAAACTAGAGGGTTGTAAATAAACCACTCAATCACTACAATATAAAACAAATTTGGCTGTAAGTCAAAACCCAGACATCTGACTACCAAAGTTGAACAGGCTAAACTTCAGCTTGTGCGAGTCCTTGTGGTCCTGATGTTGACCAAAACACTCTTGAAACTCAGTTTTAGGGTGTTCGACATTGGACCTGCAGTTGAGCTCTTCCTGGCCTTCCTCAGCTTCAGACCTTAACATATCAACTAACTGGACTCTTGCGAAGAAGTCATTTAGGGCTTTTGTTGTCCCTGATGGTAGAAAGATGCTGTCGTTCCTCTCTCCGTGGAGAACACTGATATGGACGGCAAAACCTTACATCAACAGATTTTAAGGCGAGGTAATTCAACTCAATAGCAAGAGGGCCAGATAAAAAGATCACTCTGGGCTTGAGGGCAGCACAGAGTGTTTTGTTGATTAATAGCTACTCTTAATGTTAATAGATATATTACTACATGGAATAAACTGATCATGTGCATTCCTTTGCTAGTATCCATTTCAGACAGCAAAATAAAAGATGAACATAGTAAAGTTTTCCAAAGTTACTGTCTTTTTATTATGAAATCTATTTTGTGCTTCTACAGACAGCTCATTTTCTCATCTGATGGGAAATTTGTAATGGGAATTTGTACTAAAATATTCAGAAATATATTCACTTGATTATTCCAACTCAAACTACTGAGGCCTAACATTAGCCTCAGGTCAACTTTTAAGTTAATTTGACATGAAACAAGTTCCATTAATCTACATCATTCATTCAAATTACCTTTAAAAAGGGATTTAAAAATAAATAAATAATAATAATTAATTTTTTTTTTTTGGGGGGGGGTGCAATCATGGCCTGAAGGTAAAACATGACTTGCCTGCCCACTGCTCTATCTGTGTGCTCACTGCTCACGGACGGGTTAAATGCATTCGTCCAATTGTGTCAAACATACTGTTAACCGTATGGAGCATACTGGCAATGGAGATTAAGATTCTTTTTCGTTTGCAGCCAGTGTGGAAAGGAGAAACATTTACAACAACCACCACCGACCCTTTCAGGGAACATAAGGACACGCTGTATGAGAATTGCACCTGACAAATCTGAATGTGTCCTTCAATATTAGGAAGGCACCTCAGAGCTCATCTGTCTCAAAAGAGGCAATCACTTGGAGCGCACTGTGAATGAGTCTCCTGTGGTTGGAGATCAAATTAAATTACACTTTTCCTTCACTTAACCTAAATATTAGGCTTGTGTGTGTGTGTGGAGTAATAGTGAGTAATAAAATCCAATAAAACACAGTTTATTAAAATTGCAATTTTAAAACGTATAAATGCAAATGCAAATGATTTACAAAAATCAAAGAGCAGTACAATCACAGATTAAAATGGTAGAAATCATTGTTCGAATTATTCGAGTCTTAAACACAAGAACACATTACTTTTTCCATACATTTTATAATTATTAATATTTGAAATAACAATCAACACTGATAAACTGGGAACCAAGTTGTATCATGTATTTTCTAATATTTACCATATAAACAACTGATCAGTGACTGATATAGACCAAAGTGTATCAACATAAATACATTAAACATTAACATCACTGATATATCCAACAATAATATTCTGTATGCATGAAAGAAAACTCAAATTACTTTATATATAACTAACAAAAATCACATAATCATTCGATTTTAAACAAAACAAAACAAAAAGTAAATAAGTCATAAATTAAAGAGAAAAAAGACTTGGGTGAAAACAATATAAAAAAATTAAATGTTAAAAAAATACTATAGACAATATTAAAGGACCAGCCTCCTCTTGTGGGTGCAGGCAGATTCCTCCATCTTTTGATGTCTTCGCTTTTACTTTTCACATTAATAATAATGAATAATAATATTCAGACATTCCTGTCTAAGGGTGTTGCATTCAAGTGAAATTCAGTGGATCAAAAACCAGATAGAATTTTTAATTATATATAATTGATAAACTGTAATTCATTGAGAGCACTTCACGTAACAGATATTTTTTTTTAAACACAGATACTTAAAAACCTAACATAACCAAGTGATTATTATTATTATTATACTGCAAAAGTTTATGTATTTTTTTGTGTTTTGAAAAAGCAATGAGAAATAAGCATTACAAATAAAAATTCTTTGAAAAACAATAGGGCCTTTGTGCCACTCAACGCTCGGGCCCTAAAGATGAGTAAGTATGAATGTTTACATATTAAGTCTCTGTCTCAGCTTGAGGCTGCTCTCCTCTCCTGGTCTTCAGGATCACAGCGACCACAGCAACACAAAGCATCACCAGCAGGACAATGAACAGTGAGGACCTCACTACATGAGAGGTGGAGGAAATCCCAAAGGGCTCTCTGTACTTTAGAAGAGTTTTGGATGCTGACAGGCACTGAAGGCCAATGTCCCCAGTCCCAGGAGATTCAGGAAATGGAATTAGGTTCAAGTAGATGACTTTTGTCAAACTGATGTTCTTCCAGAATAGAGACTGCTCAGCAATGGCATCAGTGACAGGACACTGCAACACAGCTGTCTCTTCCACTGAGTAAAAGATCATCTCTGGTGCCAAATTCAATAGTACATGATGACTGCTGAAACACTGCTGTTGGTTCATCACCAGACTGGCAAACCACCCATTTTATTTTTATGTCCAATACACGAAGAGCTGAAGTGTTTTCCACCTTTTGGAATGTTCCTATTACATTGTTCACCACCAATGTCCTATTGCCTTCAAAAACTCTTGTCCACATTACATTTCTTATTTCATACTGTATCCACTGGACCGTTAGATTTTCAGCTGCTCCCTCACATGGTAGCTCCGCTGTTCCTCCAGGACTCATAAAAACATCTTTTGTATCAGTAATATTTGTTGTGCCACAAATAATAAAACTGATATTTCTCTCATATGTCACTTTGCCCTCAGTCCAACACTCCCCTTGGTACAGGCTGAAGTCTGAGTAGGTCAGATTGTTGATGGTGTAAGAAGAAACATTCTTCCAGGTGTTAACTGACAGTCGCCGTTTCAAGTCTTCAGCTACTGTGGAGTTCTCAGACGAATGGTCAGACGTGTTCCACCGGAAATACTTGTCTTCACCAACAGATTTAGAGAACAGACAGAAGTTGGCCTCCTATGGTGGGCGGAAGGAGTACCTGTCTCCTTCATTTATCACTTCCACAGGTTCTGCGGCTTGAATGCTGTAGATGAGAGCAAACAGCAGGAAGAAAAGCTGTGTGACTGCAGCCAATCTGCTCTGAGGTCTCCTCCTGAGTGTAGCACTGACTGTGCTCGCCTCGCTCTAAGTACTGTATCCCAAACCTCATCAGCGACTTGTCGTCTGTGGTCAGAGGAGGAACACGACATCTTTATCACATCATCATGTGAAACTATTCGGTTCTGTATTCGCTGGTGCTTCTATGCTACAATATGCAGATCAAAGGGTTAGATCAAATAATGAAGTGCTATAACTGAAATATAAATCATTTTCTAAAATGCAATTCTGCAAAGTCCATAAATAATATTTTACAGATTAATAAACAGCATAAATTAGTAATATAAACTTGCGCAATCAAAATCACACAAAAATTATTTTTTTTAATAACTAAAGTGAAATTTTTGTTGTGAAACAGACATGACACTTGATGTTCTGTTATTGCCTGTATTGGTTTGAGACAGTTCAGCATAAATGAGTACTGAAATGTTTGGTGTTAAGTTACAAAAGTAAAATGAAGATATGACTAATTATACTCATCGTTCTCCGTACATTGTTGCTGTTTGTGAATGCAGCCACACGAACTGTACTTTTATTAATCTACTCATATAATTTTATTTATGTCTTTATTGTTATTATAATATACAGCCCCTGTCCAAAAAAAGTTGGGATGCTGTATAAAATGGGAAAAAAACAGAATCCAATGATTTGTAAATCTGTTCTATTTTCCATTAAATACAGGTTAATTCTGTTTTTATTTACTTTTTACACAGGGTCCCAACTTTTTGGGAAACAGGTTTGTAAATGAAAGTGACTTTACATGACTTAACTGAGCTACATGACTTGGTATTTAATTTGAAAGTAATGTACACATCTTTACATGTCAGATACTGTCCGTTGATATTTTTCAACTCTTGTTGACCGGAAAAAAAATGACGAACGTTCACTGTTCAGCGCAGAATAAACGGTCAGCAAAGGTGACAAGGGTCAATCTGCTGGCGTTCATTAAAACAATTTAAAAATATGCTGCGATCAGGAAAAAACGCTTTGATGGACATGGGCCGTAGGGAGTTGCAGCGGTGGCAGTGTCGGCTGGTTTCGGCGCATGCTGATTGGTTCAAAGTAACCCGAGGTCTACGCCCAATAGAATGGAAAAACGGTTCCCTGTGGAGGGTGACAAAACACATATATTCACGGAGCGAAATTGGGTTCTGGTTCACACCAGGTTATATCACAACCGACACCTAGTCCAGATCTAAAAAAACAAAATACATTTATTCTATTCACGGTTTAGATGTGGAAAAAAAGCCTTTAAATGTCCCTTTGCTTTCTCTTTCACAAATTGAATAAAAGGCTGAGTGTGTTCACATAAGAGAGGGTTTTGTAGCATCTGACCAATCACAAACATGGGCAATAATGGACAGCAGAGCGACATATTTTACAAATCAGGAGCAAATGATCATTTTTGAAAAATATGAAGTTAAACACATAATCCATGCTGAATGCAGCACAGCTACAGCTGCCAAATGCACAAAGGTTGTGCAAAAAAAAAAAAAATCGCAGACTGTGTGAATGTGTAACCCAAGTCGAAGGACATATAATATCACTTTACCTTAGCACAAGTGAATATCATACTCTAACAATATGTGTATTCCACAAAATTAACTTATCCCAATCAAATGGAATCTATAGCGGCAGGGAAAGCCAGGGAGGTCTGAACACTCTGCCCGCTACAGGACTGTCACTCCCTGCACCGAGTTCCACCGGATCCTCTGGTGATGACATTTTTCAGAGACAATTAATTGTTCAGTAGGTGCTGCTTTGGTATGGTTTGGTCCGATATCTTAAACATAAACTGCACTGGACCACATTAAGTTTGCAGCGTAAATGACTACGGTGATCTACCGAGGTTAAAAGGGAGCCATCCTAGCTTTAGTCTTAATCACCTCGCTAACCCACTAATCCCGCTTCGTAAAACACCTCTCTGGCACTGAGCCCACCTCACCCAGCTCCTAACCCCATGCTTATCACAGTGAGCTAAAAATACCCCATCATTCTGAAAAAACTCTTAACTTAAGACTTATGTACAATGTATTTAAAAAAAAAAAAACAACTAGAGGTACAGTTACACAACATGTTTTATATTGACTTATGAACACATCCTTGACAAGTGTGTCCAATTTCAAGCAATTTGGAGTTTTTCTTGTGAGCTACAATTACTTATTTAAAACTGTCACTTAGATATCAATATTTTAGATTGTGTACCTTGCACCATTTGTGCTTGATCCCCTAATAATAATAAAAGTCAGAGCAAAAACAATATGGTGTGACAATGATAAGTTGTGCATCAAATTCATGATTGTTTTTCCATGATTTATGTTGTACTTTCATTCTGCTCCAAAAAAAGAACAGTTCAAAGAAATCCTCTTTAGCTCAAAATTGCCATGACATTCATGTGAACGATGACTGTATGTAATCTTATGACCACAACTTTATTTTAAACATTGACATCACCTTTAGAGTGAATCTCACCTGTACAATGGAAACGACATAGAATTGAATAGAAGTACTAAGACTTTCAGTTGAGTGATACAGCAGTCTTCCAAAAAGAAAATGGCATTGGACTTCATTCATTAAATCATTTTCACCACACTGTGATCTGTGGGTATTTCAGTGTGGATTTGTTTTTCCACTGACATACATTATAATGGAGATTAATGAGAAGATTAGTCATGTTTGTAGGTGGAGGTCAGTTCATCTGTCTCTTCATGTCACAAGCACACAATGTGCCCCTGCCATGAAAGTTTTATTCTATTTTATTTTAAATTAAGGACTACTAGAAGAATAAGCTAGCCAATGCAGTTGAGGTGCACTTGAGAAAGTCACTTAACCCCTTTGTGGAATGCCTTGCTACCTTCCTCAGGACCTGTATTAACAGAAATGGAGCTGTTTTTTAAATGCAAACTATCTATTTAACTATCAATTTCAAAAAGTATTATTGAAGTGTGCATTTTCAGAGATCATAGTCTGATAAAGTCAATAAAACAAGCTTTAAATTCATGTTTATGATAGTCAGTGATTGACTATTTCTTTTAAATGAGTGCTGAGTAATTAACTGTAAATGCTGTTTTTAGTCTGGAGTGTGGAACATCTGAGTCCGGACTCATTACCTTGTTTTTTGATTTTCTTTTTAATTCTCCAGCTGACATAATATACAGTCTGTTTAGAGCTATATTGGCATTCATTCAACTGGAGAACATTAGTGAAAAATAACAGACTTTTCTTGCACTCAGGGCTAGACATTGATGGACTCCCCTGCTTCCACACTCTGCCCATTGTGGCAATCATTATTGGCACAAGTCTCTCTATCTCCATTTCCCTTATTCTCTTTCCTCTCTGCGCTCCATCTTCTTTAACGCCAAAAACAACTGTTTAAAAACAGTTTGACAAAACGTACGACCATTTCACAATGCAAGAAATGGCAAATATGTTAGATTATTTTCAGTATTGATAAGTAAATTATATTGTATTTGTCCTTTGTCTCCCATTTTCTGATTGTAACACGACATGATATAGAAATAAGATTTCAAACAGCGTTGGCGTGTAATCAAACTTTTCTCCATGCAGTGCCTTTCAATGTCATTTCATTCCTCATGTTTTAAGGGACAAGGAGACAGTGTTGTTTTCTCACAATACTAACGCACAATTTCTGATTAAACCTGAATTAATTGAGTGTTTGGCCAATTGAGGGCAGAGCATCATTGGATATTGAGAAGTTCTTTTTCCAAGAAAAAATGTTCCTAAAGCCTTAAAGTGGCTTAGGTTTAAATCTACAGCTTTGCCCTCATTCGCTTTGTGTGAGACTATATATTTACGAATAGTCCCTCGTTCCGAATTGAACAAATAAATAATATAGTTTGCAAAATTAAACTGTACAGTTAATACAGTGAGATTGTAAAGTTTTAAAACTTTGAAACTTACCTTTTGACAGTTGATAGAAATGTTGTTAAAATATGTCCCACTACACCTCACAGAAATAGAAAATGATCTAATTATCAATCACAACCTATTTCACGCTAGCTATTTGAATATGATTCTTGTTGCTTTATCTATCGATTGGTTTACATACAAATCTGAGAATGCAGGCCCACAGCAAATTTAACAGCATTCCCCACACAAGTAAGTGCTGTATAACTTTCATCAATTTTTCCATAGGTGAAATGAATCAATAGCAAAAACCTTATGGAAATAACAATCTGTGGGGGAAACAACTGATAGCTGGCCTTTTCCTAATCGATAGATTGTGGCTTTTATTTCAAGTCTGGACAATGCCTTTCTATCTGTGGGATTATGTATTGACCCTTTGTGAGCAGAGAGTGTTACGCAAACATGGCTAATGAGACGATATTGATTGTGGCTGCTGTTACTGCTATTAATTAGAGACTGACTGGGAACTGTGGCTATATGCTGAGGTTAGTGGAAAGAAACTGTCTTTATCTGTTTGAACTCCTTCTTGTGCACCAAACCACAGCCCTGTCAGAAAGCCTCTGTCTTCACACTGTTTTTACCCTGAAAGATCTGTGAAATTACATGCAAAGAATTGCGGACATACTGTACTGTTACAAATTGCCACCCGATGTTCAACTATACTGAGGCAGAGAGGAGATTGAAGCTGATCACAAGCAGCACATTACTGTTCTGACATTTGTTTTCTACAGCCTGCACACCATTCATCCATTATGTATGATTATAAAGCAATCCCTTGGAGGTTGCTGTTTAATGGGCTGCTGTGCTGCGCCAACAGAGAACCAAAAGATGGATCGGGTTTTAGGACACATTAATAAAGAGTTTACCTAAAATTACTGACAAATATTGAAACATCCCCTATATTATGGGTCAGAAAATGTGATCCAGCTAAAATAATGACGGGAAGGACGACCTCTGAGTGTGCCATTAACATTTCACTATGCTTCCCCACTTTTCCCCCTCAGTCTCTCTAAAGGAAAAAGGATGCCACACTGCACAGACACTACATAGATCTGACTCATCAGTCCAGATAGCAAGCAACCCCTCCTGTCATCCCCTCCCCCCTCCGGACACACACACACTGACGCGCACACACTGACGCACGCACACACACACACACACGCACACGCACACGCACACGCACACGCACACACACACACACACACACACACACACACACACACACACACACACACACACACACACACACACACACACAGATACAAGGCAGGCATTTTCATGCTGACTCAACCCTGCAACATTAAAATGTGTGAACATTACTTTAACAGCAGCTATTATGTCTGTCATGCAGCTATTTAGCAACCCTAACGTTAGGTACTCAGTGTTCAACAATGCACACATTAAATGCATGCATGTAATATTCCTGCAAAGACTGCAGCTTCTTGTCAGGGGAAACCTCCTCACATATCTGAATTAACAAGTCTGGGGAGTGATGTGCAAAAAGATTCAAGCAGGACTGCTGAAAAAACAAGTTATTGTTATGGGTAAAAGGATATATTTGTGGTATTCAGACTATTAAATTATCATTGAAATCTAACTAGATATTAACGAAGTTTGAATTTTCCTATTAAAGCAAGAGACTTAATAACACATTTATACTCAGAGATGTGGAGAATTTATGGGAACAATAAAATATTAAATAGAA
Organism: Brachyistius frenatus; assembly: GCF_029030835.1. NCBI lineage: Eukaryota > Metazoa > Chordata > Actinopteri > Embiotocidae > Brachyistius > Brachyistius frenatus. Next base: position 312,623 of record NW_027210648.1, on the reverse strand, counting down.
ATTAAGAAAAAAAGTACTGAATTGCTGTCAAAAGAATTTGAGTAAATGAGCAAACCCCGTAATTGAAATGGCAGCATTGTGACAAGTTTTTAAATTGGCACTGTATGTAACCACTTTACCTTGAAAATATATTTGGAGCGTCTTTGGAGTGATCTAAAGACATAAATCATCTTTATTAACATATTTAACCAATTGCAAAATCCTAAAATAAAAATAAAATAAAAAATAAACATGAAAAACTAAAAAGACCAAAATTTCCAGCTAGCAGGATTTATCAGTTTTTGTATTTCAGTGGAAATAGCTTCTTTCCAGGGATCATAATTGACACTTCTTAAGTTGTCACGAGAAGGCTGGGGTGGCCTAGAATTTTGAGCGATGCTGGTGGCTGTCCCTTGAGAGTGGCTGTCTTTTCTCACTGCACTTGACAGGTTTTTTTCTCTAAAATGGATACAGACAGGAAGCAAGCAGCCGCTGAGATAAAACTGTTAAACCAAAAGCACGTAGTGGCTTCAGATGAATGTCTCAATTAGAAAAAGCGTTCGTTAGTCTGATGATTACCTTCTAAGTCTCCAAGAGCACATATTCAAGTTAACTTTTTTCCAATAATGTAAGTCTGTGGATCCTGCATTTGGGTTCCTGAGACCTCCACCTGTCCTTGAGGGGCTTCCCCAGCAGGTTAATTTTACCCATGAAGAATGCCACTGTGGACTTCACCTAATTTCCCTCACATCAGTTACATAATGTTTCTTCAACAACTTTCCAGATGAGGTTGATCAGGGCGGCATTATATCAAATACAGGTTTATGAGTTAGGCTAATATAATTTTGCATGAAAACAATGTTTGTTGCAATGTATCATCCAAGTGAATGGATAATAAAGCAGAACAGTTCACAAATATTTCTCATTCTGTGCTGACCCCTCCAATATATGTTACGTTGGAACTATGGAAGTACAGTATATGAAGTGGTCTTGAACTTTTGCAGCCTCAGAAAACAGCCTCTTATGGATGTATGAATGTACCAGCAGATGCATCATGGAAGTGGTTGCCACAGCAACCAGGATCAAGAGGATGGTTGATTCCTCATTCCTGCCGAGCCGTCGACCATCAAGTCACTTTATGATTCATGAGAAACCCAGAGCCTACAGAATTTTGCAAATGACCAACAATCCATATTCTATATATTAAGGTCAAATGATAAAACAGATGGAATTGTTATCAGTCGAATCGTCGCTATTAACCTGTAGCGAACATCCGCGTACGCAAACATGCACAGACAGAGCCGGAGTAGATTTCCAACTGGACATCACACCACAGAAAAGAGGGATTTCCCAGACCATTACCTGGATGTAGAGAGGCTTTCTGAAGAACCCCCATGGAAACACACCTCTTGCCATGGCAAATGTAGAACATCTCCCAACAGCTGCTGAAGGAATATTTTCGGCGTTCACAGTCGTATCAAGCAACGGCTTTTTTGTCTAATCCTGGAAAATATAAAAAAATAAAACATGACTAATTCTGTCGGCAGCACAGTGGATGTGCGTTCTGACGCAGCGAGGCAGCACACTGAGCTGTGCCGCTGGCTGCAGCGAAGTCAGACTCATGCTGGGCCATGCTCACTTCTGTGGGCGTTTGGACCAATTGCAGTGGGAGGATAGCTACCAGTTTGTAACCTTTTTCGTTTCCTCAAAAACGCTTACTGATACGTTTGGGTTTGTATTTTTGCACATCCTCTAATACATTTTTTGCATATTATGAAAAATGATTTTGGTGTTTCCTGTGACAGATGTATGTGCTTTACAGTTTAGTTTGGGTTAACTACAAATTAAAACATACCACTTTCTCTTCCACAGTTGACAGCATGTGGCCCTGCATGTTCTGATGGTTAATTGATTTTCAACTCCTGCTATTCGTCTTAACTTAACCCTGGTCATGTTTTTAATAGCTGACATGAGTTTTACTGCTTGCAGTGAAAAATTAAATATAGTCATTATTTGAGTAGCAATAGGTCCTCTGTCCTCTTTGAAGTAACAGAACCCTGTGGAGTGGAAAGAAAAAGGGGTTAAACTGAATAAAGAAGTACAACCGCGCTTCATAATGACCGTGAACCATTACCAAAGCATGCTGTAGCTTGTAATTCTTTGTTAATGTGTTTGTCCTGCCTCCTGGGCAGACACTGCTTTCCATTTTATTCTAATAAAGATCAACATGCAGCTTTTTTCTTTATAACCGTCTCTACTTATTAGAACTTTCCTACTGGACAAAGCTTATAGTTAGAGCTGGCTCAGATGACCTTGAGTCATCCCTTAGTTACGCTGCTATATGCATAGGCTGCTGGAGGACCTTCAATGATGCATTGAGATACCCTCCTCTCCACTCTTGTTCTCTCTCCATTTATTTATATACCCACATCGCATCTCATTACCCATATTTTTTCTCTCCAGTAATTCATTTATTGTTTGTTGTCTCTATGGAGTTCTCCTTGCTCTCGTAGTTCTGTGCTTTGTTTTTTGGTTTGTTTTTTTCTGCAGGTATCCCTCGCCCTGGAACTGCATTTTTTCTGGTCTGCACGGTTACTGGCTCCACCAACAATGTATTGTCTTATCTTATTCTTTTCTCTCTTCCTCTCCCCTCAGACCAACCGGTCCAGACAGATAGCGACCCATCTCTGAGCCTGAATCTGTCAGAGGAAGTTTTTCCCCCTTGCTGTATTTCTCTTTTATTGAATTGTTGGATTCCTCTCTATAATGGTGTAAGGTTCTGTTGTAAGGACTTTCCTGTGCCTTCAGATAACTTGTGATTTGATACTATATAAATTAAAATCGAATTGAATAGGGAGAAGTCTCACATTTCAGTTGGGACTACTGTCAACAGAGCAGGAGGAAGGAGAATAAGAGACTGTCAGTTTCAATACCAAAGTGGAATCATGAATCACCCCATTCATGGTTATTTCAGATAGTTTGACATATTCTGAATTGATTTATTTTCTTCTCACGCTGAACATTTTTTACAAATGGAGCAAAGGGAACAGTTGTAGAGTATCCTTTCATTTATGTCTTCAGATTACATTTGCATATTCTTAAAAAAGCATAAAACATATAAATAGCTACAAATCCAGTCTGTAAGGCTTCTCAAGCTTGTGTCCTATTACATCCAAAGAGTCTTCTGTACTCTTTCTGTGTACTTTCTTACTGTGGTTTGTGAGTCCTCTTGCTGGTATCCATGAGTGAAGAGATACAGCACAAGCATCTCAAGGGAGCGGAGTAGCAGAAGGTAATGGGCACTCAGTTGTACAGCACATTAGCAAATGCTGCATAGGCATTATTATCCATCAAAACAGACGTCAGTGCTAACTATTTGTGATTTATTTGTAGTATTGCTGAATAGAGCTGTGAATGTTCGTAGAGCGAGAGTTAAAGGAGCTTATATAGAAATGGCATGCAGTTCTTGCAATTGCGTAATGTTATTTACCTTGAGGCACTTTGAGTGGGCGGATAAAAAAAAAATCGTTTTTCATAAAGGAAAAAACAAACAATAACTTTGTTGAAGAGTCAAAGGCAGTGGCACAACTTGAGTGTTCAGAAAAAAAGGCACAGGAAATCTAGGACCGATGGGCTTTTCCATATAGCTCTGTAGTGCCGGATTATGATAGTATAGATCTTTATGCACAAAATTCAACATAATGGAAGCCTTCTCTGGAAACATAACCTTTCAGATTGAATTCACTCTTTGGAAAGCATCTGCATTTAGCTAATAAATTTGCATTTTATAACAATAAGAATCCCTGTTTCTTCTTACAGGCCGCAGTTTATTACCCAATCATTCCAAAAACATCCATAAAAACCGAATAAGTATCCTGCAGAGGAAGTGCCTGTCCCAACACCCCCAAGAAATAACTTCTATTTTTCTTGATTTTGGAACAGTTTGCCCCTGTGTTGCAATTATCATCAACAGAAATTAAACATGATAGTGGTTTTAAATTCTTATACGGATGTTAAAATGCAAAAGATGATTCACACAAGTGAAATATTGCATTATAAAGAAATGCATTGATGAGAGACAGTAGACACAGTCACGGAAAATAACTTGTGTGAGTCGTCCCCCTCATGGTGAGAGTCCTGTGTCACAGATTTAAAGCCAACTTTTTCATTTTGTCACTTTGAATGCCAAAGCTGATGTGAAAAGGCGCCCTCTGGTGTCAGTTCTCTTCTCTGACTCCACAATGTTTCACCCCACTCAGACTTCAAACAAAACCCTGGATTTGATCTCTTCATTTGAGCAGCACTTGAGTTCACCATGGTGTAGAAAGACTCCAGTTTATTGAGGACTGTGTCTAGAAAATATCTAACCAAAGGGCTATTCAACTTGAAAAACAAATAAAATACCCTTAAATAACGTTGCACTGTATTTGTATTTCATTTCATACGACCTGACACTTTCCATTCATCCCAATTATTAATTTTTATTTAATTTTATTTGTTTTTGTGAATATAGTTTGCTCTTATTTTTTCTAAAATAATTAATTTGATCTATCTTATTTTATGTACTGTATACGTATTTGTAATTTTTTTTCATATTGTGTGCACCTTTTTTGTGTTTCTATGCTACTGTGACGACTACATTTCCCCACTGTGGGATTAATAAAGTCTAAATCTGAGTCTAAATAGGCCAAACACGAAAATCACTGGTGGTTTGAAGGGCACACAAAATATTTTGTCAGTTAATAGTTACAAATACGTGTGGTGGTGGGGCGTGGATTGGATCAGCTGCAGGTGAGACTGATTAGGGGAGGGGTTAAGGGAACTGTGCCTGGAAGAGGCTTAATTAACCCAGCTGAATTGAATCCCTGATTGTCCACCTCTTCCTCCTTAAAAACCAAGTAGCAGGACACCAGGGGGCTCGCACTCCTGGAGATGAGCAGCAGGCTGGCTGCAGACGTGACGTGTGACGTGCTTGGCAGGAGAGCACGCAGTCATTGAGACATTGTTTGTGTCCTCTGGCTGGTTGTTGTTCGTTCTTGGTGGAAGAACCCACGGTGACGACAAGATGTCCAAAGTAACTTTTAAGGTATATTCTTAACTCTTATATTACCAAAAGGAATGATGAACTAGTCAAATGATCCATTTTCTTTCAGTTTAATCATATTAATTGCAGACAGCAGTCAGTTTATACAAAAAATAGTAAGCTACAATTACAGGTGGAAAACAAGATGTAGGATACCATATAACAGCATACATCAGACTAACAATAAGAAGGCCTGTCCATGACACTACTTAAAAAACAGTTCCAAGTGGACATCAGGTCCAAGGTGAAAACAGTGAAACGGTAACAATAATCTGACTTTGTTTGAATCATCATTTAACAGATCTTCAGTCTTTGATTTTTACTAAGGTAGCATTGCATGTCCAAATCAGGTGATAGAACTAGCATGCTTCTGTCATCCTCCTGTCACTAGTCAGTGAGAGAAATTACATTGCCTTAATTTTGCAATCTGAACATAGTTTTAAGAGATTATGTCTTTTACTTTTACACTGAAATCTATTTTAGGTGATGGAAAACAGGTCACGAGCAAAATGCAATACCTTAATGGGAATGCTGAAGCCTTGTGATCTCCCAGTTAATTTCTGTCAAGTTTGTAATGAATGCTGTAGTGATGGACGTTATGCGTGGCAGGAGATGTCTTCGTGAATGCATGGAGTTGTTCTCTACTTTTGTTCTCCGAGCACTCAGAAAAACAACAATCGCACTTGTTGCAGCCGACAAAACCTGACAGTCGATTCGATCTGGAAATGGCCATTTTCATAAACAACAAAAACTTTGTGTTTTTATTTTCATGAGACATTTTGAAGCTTGCTGTTAGTTTCACCAATTTAAGTCGCTCTATAGCAGGTGTGGCATACATGTAATCCTGTTGTATTTAATCCCAGGAAATAGGTCACACACACACACACACACACACACACACACACACACACACACACACACACACACACACACACACACACACACACACAGGGCTTCTTCTCCAGGCCCCACACTATCCTGTGCTGAGGTTACCCACATAGATAAATCAATCTATGAATCAGGATGCGTACTCCTACTTGCTAACATGTATGGCTTTGGGAAGATGCTGGAGTGCCTAAAGAAAACCCACGCAGGCGCAGGGAGAACGTGCACACTCCACACAGAAAGGTCCCAGTTGACCCGTAGGTTTGAATCCAGAACCTTCCTGCTGTGGGGTGAAAGTGCTTACCACTGCACCACTGTATTGCCCCAACACAAGTTGATTGATTTAAATTCAGTTTTATTCATATAGTGTCAAATCACACTATATGAAGCAGTGTAGAGGGAAACCTCACAATTCAACAATTTCCACAGAGACAAATCTCCTGTTCAAAACTGGATATGCTGTTTCAGCTCCAGATATACCCGTTCACTCATTGCCACTTTCTTTTTTCACTTTGACCAGTTTTGCCATAAATTTCACAGGGTGTAATATGTACGTATATTTGAGTATAACTATTTCTTTCACCACTGTATCCAAACTCTAAGAAAGATATTTACCTACATGTATTCTGAACTTCAATTGTACAGAACCATAGATTCCCCAGGCAGCTAGAGTTGAAATGTGATTGTGATATTGGCAAATAAACACACTAGATTTGAAACATCTGTGTTCTTCTAATCGATCACTTGCTGTTCATCCAGCACATAACTGCATGAAAGCTTCATATTCCCTCAGATGGGAATATTCAGGTTGTGTGAGAATGGTTGTATTTTGGAAAATGACCGGAGCTGGAAGAGTGTTTTTAAAAGGTCACACCAAGATGGTGTTATTTTTTTTTTTATTTTTTTTTTTTTTCAACAATGAATTGATCTTCTGAAAATATCCCCCAATAAATACACCATTTCTTCCTGTTTGATAAACATTTCCTTGAAACTATAGCTTGTGCTGTTTCTGGAAATTGTAGCCTCGTTTTAATCATGTGAATGTCAATGACTGCATTTATAAAGTGCTTTAGAATTCGTATCTCATTTGCACACACGTACTCACAAATCGATGGCAGTGAGTAATAATGTGAGGTACTGGTCTGACAGTCGGGAGTAACTTGGACTTTAGAGTCTTGCTCAAGGCACCTTGTACATGTGGAGAAGTGGTGTTATGGATTGGACCACCAACCCTGTGATCAGTGGAGGACCCACTCTGCATTTCTTTTAAAAATTAGAGAAATTAAAATGTATGTTTTTAAACCAATTTTTGATGATTTGGATCTTTTTTTTAACTGGAACTGGGCCTGAGTGATACAGACAGGGTGGGGAACTCAGCAACGTTTGCAAGACGAACATGCTTGTTCTAGTCTTTTCATGAGATTGTTGACATTAAACAAGCATATACAAAAATAGAACATGGGAAAGCTGAAATGAAATGACTGATTATTGGAGCAGAGTATTTCTCAGAAACCATGTTCATCAGTGGCAAGCAGTCATTGTGTGGGATTGCTGGCCTGGTTCAATTTAGTTAGCACCATGAAATCCTGCCCACACATTATGAGAATAATAGAGGGAAAGCACCTCATTCTGCACTGACACAGTGGTGACCCGCTAAGAGAGGTCAGCCTAACATTATATGGACTTAACATCTGAGAGGGTCATGTTTCTACAACTAGTTCAATTCATTTAATTAATAATCACTGATAGTTTAGGTCATTCTGTTTTTTCTGGTCTGATGTATTTGACCTTTTACAAGTAGAAGGGAATAAATGGAAACCTATTTATGGAGCACCATTTCTGGAAATATGCTGTTCTAACTTAAAATTACATAACAGATGGCGTACACTGCTTTGAGGGTTTTATGTAAATAGAATGATTCATGTTCTGCGATGGCCCGGTGGAATGAGACAGTAAAACAGAATAACCCATTTATGTCTCGCTGTTCTCCCTCTAATCTAGATTAATGGTGACCTCGGTTTTCGGACAAATAGCCTACAACTGTTGTATGGCAAGTAAGTATGGCATAATTAGCAAAATACAAATAATTAATTCAGTTAACGATCCTTGACCCAAATTCTTTGAAAGTGTGAAGTTTGACAGTTTTTAAACACCACAACAAAATTTAGATCAATCTTCCTTTTTGGGAATAAATGCCTTGTTTAATGTGTGCCAAGCTGATAAGCTTGGTCCTCATCTTCACAGGGTGGCCAGATACATTTACTGTACTGCATGCAGAGATGAGCAACAGCTCCTTTCAGTACCACAGCAAATGACCTCCAGCTGGAGGTCCAGAGACACTAAAGTACTTTAAGACACATCTCATCACAAAAACAAACACTGCAGTAGTCATTACATCAGGGTTGCAGACTGAGCTGCTGGACAGGGGTCAAATATGATCAACATGTGCATTTTTTGTCATGTGCATGTGTGAGGATTTTCAGGAACACAAATGCTTCATTGTTGATCAAATGTATTCACTCCCATTTTAACACAGCAGCCTTTTATGAGTCTCTTGTCTAACTGGTTTGCCCGGAAGGAAGAGATTTTTTTTCTTTTCTTTTTTAATACATCTTATTTGATTTATGAAAGTTATATTTATTTATTTTATTTTCTGTTTTAGAATGACATTGGGTTCTTATTCAAATATGTGACTGCAAAGCAAAATGTTAGACTTTCAATATTTAATTATTTTGTAACTGGGCCACATGGGAAGTAAGGTAGAGTTCCCACTGGTGTATGTAAAGAGAGTTATAAAGATGCAACAAACACCTGAAAGTCAGAAGACAATAGTTTTAAAATCAGTCGTACATAGTTTACACTGGTTATAATGTTTCCCGTGTTGCATCTAATCTGTATATTTAATGGAGCTATATCCAGTAAATCCCCCCTTTGGCAAGCATGTCTGATCCCAATTCTTCACTGATGCTGGCACTACATTATATATTTCACTGTTTCAAAAGGTTCGGTTTGGGTTTACATTTTTAAAAATGCAACTGATTTGGTTTGTGTTTCTGCATTTGGCCAGCCTGGATGAAGAAGGCGGTGAGAGACAAAGTGTGAGTCACACTGCAGAAAAAGAAAAGAAGCCACAGAGAGCCTGAGAGGCAAGTGAATTCACGTGGCAACGTGATAGCACAAAAATATAAAAACTTGAATCAATCGTTAAACTAGAAAATATTGATTCTGGAGCAGGTAACATTTACTGTATTTCTAATTACTGTAATCAGTAGCAACTGATTAGCTCTGCTTGACAACAGAGATGTAATCTAAGATAACAATGTCTTGACTATGGCCTCACACACTAGGTGGTCCCTCTGGTCTCGTGTCCGCAGGACTTGCTGTCAATGATTTCCAAAAAGAATGTCGCATTTTTATTCATTACACCAAAGTATTATACCACACTTTTCCTCTTTGTCTCATTCCATCTTAAATGAGTTTGGGCCCAGAGAAGGCAGCAGTTTTTTTGGATTGTGTTTACAGATGGTTTCTTCTTTGCATGGCAGAATTGAACCTGCATTTGAGGATGCAGTGGCAAACAGTATTCACCGACAGTGGTTTTTGTAAGTCTTTATGAGCCCATGTAGTGATTCCCATTACAGAATCGTGTCTATTTTTAATGCAGCATAGCATAAGGGCCCAAAGATCATGGCAATCCAACAATGATTTTCAGCCTTGTCCCTTGAGTACAGAAATTTCTCCATATTCTCTGAATCTTTGAATATGTTTTGTATTGTAGATGATGAAATCCCCAAATTCCTTTTTAAATTGAGGAACATTATTCTCCATTCAGTCTTTAACAGAGTGGTGAACCCTTCCCCATCTTTCAGACTGTGCCTCTCTGGGACGCTCTTTTTTAAATATATATATTTATATATATCCAATCATATTACTAATCATATTAAACTATTTTACATTAGACAATGCACCATTTTTTTTTTTTTTAATAAATATCTGTTTGAACCACAATCATTTTACCTAGGAGAATTGAATGTTTGCATGGCATGTGGGAATATGCATGACTGTTGTGAAGATCATTCACATGTAGCTCAATATTTCTTGATTTACTAAGTAGGTCATTGAGATACAAGTTGTCTGACTAGTTTTCATGTGTAATGTAATATAAAACAAGATTACATAGACCAATTTGTTATGACACTGCTGAGAATGTACTGTTGTTTCTTGGTACAGGGTCAATAACAGTGAAAGCAGAGCTGTCCTGTGTTGACCAGAAAATAATTTTGTTTTAAAATTCTAAAATGCTCAAAGTATCATGCTTACACTAACATATAACATATCATGAAGTGTTTTTCACTATAGAGACAGATCGTTTAAGTGTTTTACATCCTTCAAAAGAAAAAACTGGCTAAATCATGCTCCTCCTCAGAATTTTGTCCCCAGTGGCTAAAGTCTGAAAATGATCTATTTTTCTCCAGGGCTTTGTGAAGCCAGTCTTATGACTTGCTAATTGTAATGGTGTGTACTGAGAGATGGCTGTTTTCAGATGACTTCTAGGCATGTGCTGAGGTTATGCCTATTAAAAGCCAAATATCACCAGCAGTACATGAATTGCAAACAAACAGATGTTTCATGTGCTACTGCAGCAGAAAGAGAAGTCTATGCTGGTCGGAGGTTTCAAGTGTGGAGCTTCATTGGACGTTGAAATTAATTTTGCAACATCATCCCGCTGTGTTGTGTTCACTGTGGTTACTCCCTGTTGTGTCGCAAGACATTCAGTGTCCCGATATTCAGTCTTAGGTTGTGCTGATAAGGATTTTAAAGTCTTGTCATGAGTAAGGGTCACAGTGAGCTGACTCAGAAGGAGCAGGGGTTGCTGAAAATTCGTAGAGACAGCGATACTAAGGCTGCTGAACTTGTCAAGATGCAGAAGATGCTGCAGCAGACCAAGAACCTGATGGACAAGAAGACAGAAGAGTCTGGTTTGGAAAGCATGCGCTACCAGGATAACATGGGTCTGTATCACAAACAAAGCCCTCTAACTTTATATATCAAGTCTTGGTTGTTACGCTGTGTGATTGCATGTTTCTTTGGTTGTTGTTGCTTGCTGCAGTGGAGGACCTGGAGGAAAAGGTGCGCTCCAGCAGACGATACAGGAGAAACTCTCTGCATCACACGCAGATGCTAGAGAGCCAGATGAAAACCGTGAAAGGTGAGCTGGTGGGCACGCTGGACCATCTTCAGGAGTTGAGAAACGTCTTGCGACGTTCACAGCAGAAAGCAGAAGAGCGCAAAGTCGCGATGGAGAAGCTGGCAGCAGGGCTTCGGTAAACAACCTGCCCCACGGCTGCTTTTCATTCGGAACCAGCTTTTGAACTTCCCAATCTTCAATACACCCGACATCCTACATCCTGCTTACAAAGCTGTTAAGAAATTACATTTATACAATACTACACCCATGCGCTGGTGAAATGTTAGAAGAAGAGACTTGAGCTGCTTTCAGTGTTTTCCTTCAGCCTTGTGGTGAGGCTGTATTTCTTCTGTCGGAACCAGTAATTATAATTATGTGTAATTATGATTACAATTGGCCTCTTCTTCTTCTTCTGCATCAATCTCAGTCGTAGTAGTTTTTAAGGCCTTGTGTTGATGTATTGAATTTGACAGAACCTGAAAAATCTGGAAATAATCTAAAGATGATTTGTATCACTGCTGCTTTCGTCACTGGGGAAACATAGGCTATGGCAATTTTGAAACCTATATTAAGTCATGTGCACAGTTTTGTATTCTGTTATGCTCTTGTACTTTTTGCAGCCTGAAATATGGAGCTTACACTCAAATAGGATGGTTCATCTCAGAAGCAATAATAAATGGTCAGCTTGTAAAAATATTTCCCAACCACCTCTCATAAATATTTCCCTTGGTGACCTTCACCAGTTATATATGCTCTTCTGTTTATGAAAAGAAAATATCTCTATAATATCAACTTTATTTGAACATTTTCAATCTGCAGCCTGTGGGATTAGCTCCATTTTATTGCTTCATGAAACCATTCAGAGTGAACCCATCCCTGCTGATAACAGAATATGTAGCTAGTTCTTTTATAATGCAAATCTATGTGTTCCTTACCTAATTAGTCTTTGTGCTGTTATTAAATTCTTACAAAATAATCATTATGTATTGAATGTTTCTTGAATAGCAATAGCTACTGCATATTTGTATCAGTATATGACCAAACAATATATGTGATAAAAAAGAGAGATTGTTTTGCCATAATATATTTAAAGCAATGGTATATAGGGAAAAAAAATATTTGTCTTTTGATCATTTGTTTTCAGGAGCGCACAAATACATAATCTTGCAATGTGAATATTTAAAATGGTCCTCCAGATCGATGGAGTTTTAGGAATGGCAAAACACAGTTGTATTTCTTTTGTTGTAATATTTTTCCCAGATGACACAAAAGTATGTCGAGTGCTGTGCAGAAGCTTTCAGCATTTGGACTCCCTCGGAAATCAATAGCCATGTTGTCTGTTTGCTGTGGTAAGTCATCTGAAGGCTGTATTTGGGCCTCCCTGTGGCTGAGATGTGATCACACCTCATTGAGTACAGCTTGTTTCACACAGTGTCACATGCTTTGGAGCTGTGGGGGAACTAACCCTGACCCAGAATTGAACTGTAACACAATTCCAGGACAAAGCCATATAGGCTCATTGTGTAGGTCTGCTGGATTTACTTCTTTTTTTTGTCTCTAATTATGATCGATGCTTTCTGTTTGCTTATTACATTCATCATACTTGTGTAAGTGATGCTTGTTTTATTAGGAGGCGAATATGAATCTAGGTAGATGCATGTTTAGCTAAAAAAGTGTATTGAAGCTGATTTGTGGTTATGTGGGAAAAAAGCAAGATAAGTTGAAACCATTCATCATCACAGTGTTTTTAACAGATCTATTAATACAAATAATAATTAAAAAAAACCAATTGTGTTGTTTTTATTTCTTTTCTTTGTGCATTTTCAAGACAGTTCAACATAGTGCAGAGGGTTATTCTTTAACCAGATATAGAAGGTCAAAATCCTCCAGGGGGCACTAGAGATTCTTAGGAAGCAGCAAGGAAAAGAAAACAAGCAGCTTTTTCTCATCCTCCTCTTTCATTAGACTGAACATCCATTGGCTTTATTTTCCAATAATGACCAGTACTTGTTATTTGAAAGTTTTCAGAAACGCTTTTGTCCATTGTCATTATTTAATATACACTAATGATACAGATTATTCATGTGGCACAACATACAGTATATGGCTCAGGTGTAGCAGGTTGTCCATTCATGGCAAGACTGATAGTTTGTGGTTACTTATAAATCATTCCTGCAGTCTCTGCTGGTAGCCAGGCAACTTGTTGTCACCTTGAGGTTGCCAGGCAACCAGCAGAGAGTGCAGGAAGTAACTGCAAACAGGCAAGTAGAAGTCCAACCACAGCCTGTATAAAAATGGATGTATTGTCTGGGTCTAAAGAACGAAGCACCATGCAGCAGTGGCTTTAAGTCAAATATCACTGAGGGCCAATAGGGACTGGCTCTCAACACCTCATGGCCCATATAGACTTTCATTTGAAATTGCACTTTTGAATAGGAATTTCTCTCATTATGTAAAAAGTCAATAATTTTTTTCACAAGTCATGAGGTAAATTCCCTCCTTCTGGTTTGTGTTCTGGTGGTCCTCCTGAAAATAATTCCATAATCAATTCGATTTTTGGCCTCAAAGAAGGCTATGTTTGGGGGTACGCCTGGTTCGATTGACATAACTGGTAGCAGTTAGATTTCCGATCAACACCCTTGCTACTTCCCTTCACTGCTGGCTCAGAAAACCAAGATACGAGACTTGAGGCTTCAAAACAGCACTTCATAAAATAATGGGTGACGTCATTGTGGGTTGCCACTTGAGGACAGAGGTATAGGATTGTTATTTGTCACAATTTTCTAACCAAGCTAAACAAGTGCTAATTCTAGCTTTATTATTACCATATACAACCATAAGAGTGGTATTGGTCTACTCATCTAACTCTTGCAGAGAAAGACTTCATTTTCTGGTTCCCAATGTGTCAAACAATGCCATTTTTCAAAGGCATCTCATATAGAGACACAAGGTGATGTGTAGTTTGGGTTGAATGTAACACAGTCACCGTTTAGTTAGGTTTAGGCATCAAAACTAGGGTTAGGAAATGTTTCTGGTGTAAAACCCACTTTGACTTTTGCTTTTTCATGGAGTCAAACACTGCTTTCCTGGGGGAAGGTCCTGGGTATGTTACCTCCAACCAGCCCTGACCCCTTACCCCTCTTCGTACTTCATCACATGACCTTCTTTGAATGGCCTCATCATGGTGTAGACATAAGGTACCTTGTGCGTGTCTCTTTGACCCCAACGGCTGTTATGAGAACAGGGGAGACAGAGTATTTTCCAAAATGTAAAATTATTCTTTCAAATCCGGACAGTTTTTCCTTTGGTGTTTTACGACCACTGACATTTTTGCATTTATGCTGCAATAAGTTGTAAAAAAAACCATAACTGAACAGGGATTTATCACCCTGATTTAATGCTTTTTATGCAGTTCTCCTACCTTTTTGCATTAATCTTTTTGTAGCTAGTGTTTATGGTGTAAATATTGGTTGGGTCATTTCCAAGTTCACTGGGAGGAAGGATGGAAAACAGGTTACCCTGCCTGCAAACAATGTTCTTTGTTTTAGTTTGATAATGTCTTGGAACACTGCTAGAGAGAGTTGCCTTGAGGTAGACTGTTGTGGCACCATCTGCACATGAGCCACAAATATTTTAAACCCACCTCACAACATTTTCAGCCACCATAAAACTATGTGTTTGCATGTGTTGCAAATGTCTAAGAGCAGAGGTCTTCAACAGGGGGTCCGCGGAGGTACTGCAGGGGGTCCGTGAAATTTTTGGTTGATTAGACAATTTTTCATAATTCTTTTTTCCCCAATTTTTTTCCCACCAATTTAAATGTCTTTAAATACACATTAACATGAATCCAACATATTTTAGCGAATGGATAAATGGAGGCAGAAGATGTTATCTTTCAGTCAGAAATGCACACATTCAGCGACACATAGGAGCTCTCAAGCTGGGCACCGGTTCACTCACAGCGCGAGACTACCCTGGACCTGTCCCTCCAAACCTCCTGCACTCCTCCAGTTTATATATAATAGGGGGTCCCTGCTCCATCTCTCTATCAGTTTGGGGGTCCTTGGCCTGAAAAACATTGAAGACCCCTGTCTTAGAAACTGAGAAAATATAGTCAATGTACTGGTGTTGTTTCATCAGTTTGCCCCATCTTACATTGAGTTCAATATGCATATGGATGGAAAACAGGTTACCCTGCCTGCAAACAATGTTCTTTGTTTTAGTTTGATAATGTCTTGGAACACTGCTAGAGAGAGTTGCCTTGAGGTAGACTGTTGTGGCACCATCTGCACATGAGCCACAAATATTTTAAACCCACCTCACAACATTTTCAGCCACCATAAAACTATGTGTTTGCATGTGTTGCATATTGAACTCAATGTAAGATGGGGCAAACTGATGAAACAACACCAGTACATTGACTATATTTTCTCAGTTTCTAAGACAGGGGTCTTCAATGTTTTTCAGGCCAAGGACCCCCAAACTGATAGAGAGATGGAGCAGGGACCCCCTATTATATATAAACTGGAGGAGTGCAGGAGGTTTGGAGGGACAGGTCCAGGGTAGTCTCGCGCTGTGAGTGAACCGGTGCCCAGCTTGAGAGCTCCTATGTGTCGCTGAATGTGTGCATTTCTGACTGAAAGATAACATCTTCTGCCTCCATTTATCCATTCGCTAAAATATGTTGGATTCATGTTAATGTGTATTTAAAGACATTTAAATTGGTGGGAAAAAAATTGGGGAAAAAAGAATTATGAAAAATTGTCTAATCAACCAAAAATTTCACGGACCCCCTGCAGTACCTCCGCGGACCCCCTGTTGAAGACCTCTGCTCTTAGACATTTGCTGCTTTGTCATAATGTTGGTGAATAAAATGTAACTTATAATATTGTGTATATTTACAAAATACAAGATTTATGCCATGTCTCTCCAGAAACAGTGTCCCTTTTCCTCTGATAATTCACTGAACACCTTGTCAACATTTCTATAAGCACCATTTCTTTGGTAGAAAGAATCTCTTGACTTTGGTTGGTTATTTTCTGATACTGTGACGGCCACAAACCTCTTCTGTGTTGGGCTGGAGGCAGAAATCTTAAAACATTGACAAATACAATAAAACATATACACTGTAAAATACATTTACAGTTATTGTTTTGGCAGAAGTGACTTAAAAGGTAAGGTAAAAGGTATTACTAAAACAATTACAAAAAAAATAATCTTTTGTTGGTTGAATCAACCAATCCTTTAAAGCAGCAGTTATTCACTTTTGAATTGTCATGAAGTCGGGAGACTGACAATTAAAGACTGAGTATACCTGAGGCTACGTACACCTTCTGCATCTAAAAGTTGGTTGTATGTGGTGCATGTAGAAGTCAGGTAGACCAGGTAAAGTAGTCAATATGCCATTCTGCAAGTGCATGTAATACAAATCACTGCTTCTCTGAAGCACTGTGATGTGTTGACATGAATCCTTGTCCTTGGGAATTTCATCCTGGACCTCAGAATTGATATCTAATGCCAGCTCCATTTATGTAGTGAGGTGGATAGTAAGAGTAACGTCATGGTGGTGGATGGAGTATGTCAGATCAGCATACAGCAGACTGGGGTTGCTTTCAATTAACATTCATGCCTTTTGCTGGCGTCTTGCCCTTTTGTCCTCATCAGTCAGGGCAAAAACTTTCAACAAGTTCTTCACAAATAGAAAAGGCATTAAGACAGGTATAAAAGAAATATTAGACAATATAAAAAGATAGAAATACATAAAAATAAAAAAAATTTAAACGTAAAACTGAGCAATTCAATAACATTTTTCTTAGAGCGCTAAATCACAGCAGTAATATCAGGGCACTTAACATAATAAGGATGAGACCTTACAACATTATAGAGAGAAGCCCAACATGAGCAACATTTACAGAACAGGAATAAACCTCAGACAGCATCAGGCTCAGAGGTGGGCAGCCATCTGCCCCGAGCTGTTGGGGTGAGGGGAGAGTGTAAAGGGAAAAGAACAGCATAGAGAGACAACAAACAGTAAAAACTGTGCAAGTTGGTGGGGCCAGTGAGCTCAAATTAGAAACATGTGGCTACAATAGAGGGAGACAGGGCAAGGAAGAAGAAGCACAAACTAGCAATATTCATGTAAATATATATTAACAAGCAAAGCTGCTCCCTTGTTTTATTTCTCTATCAAATAAGCCTAAAGTTGGAATTCAGGGACTATACTGAAATGTATGTCTCTGTTTTTTTCTCTTCTGCACGTAGGCTTCATCTGATGGAAAAACATATTGCTTTATAGAAATGTTTTAGGTAAAATGTGTATTTTCATTTTTGCGAAGAGTAAGATGAAAAAAAGTGAGACATGCCTGCAAAAGTTTTACTCATGTATTTGATTCATGTATTTGCATGTATCCCTTGTTCAACCATGCAAGATGTTATCCCTGTTATGAGACATTGCCATACACTTCCCAGCAGTGTGTTAGCAAAATTCTGCTCAGGGCTGCGGTTGTGTCTAATTTTGTGGATCCACCAGTTATGATAGCCAGCCCATATATATCCTTAACAGTGATGCAACATGAAGTGCAAGAACTTTTTAGCTCCACTCAAGTTCGAACAAGTAGCCTGTAGTTGGCAGCCTTTGTGCTCGTCGCCTTTGTTTTGGGTGTGTTTTGTCTTGTGGAGGCCCAGATAGGGACTGAGTGAACTGTGTGTACACTGCACAATGAGGCAGAATGTGCTTATGCAGCTCTGAGTGATGGAGCCAGCCCTAACGTAGGCGACCCTAAAAGAGGAGAGATTTGTACCTTTGTTTTTTTGGTACATTGCCACATGGGAGTCGTGGTCACAAACTTATTCTGCTGGCAGGCAGATTAATCACACCAACTCAAAGATTTTTCACAGACCTCACAGATATAGCCAGGTGTTGCCATGACAGATCCACTGCTTTGTACCCAGGTAACAGATGACTCAGCATCCCATATTAGGTCCTGTGTTTTTTTGCATTTCAGAACTTCTGACTCATTGAAGTGGTAGTTTTTGGTCAGAGTAATGATAAGTGATACAGAGCAGTGTGCGCCAAGACCACCAGAAACAAGAACAGTTTGTATCCACAGGCTGTCACTCTACTCAACACATAACATGTGCAATATCACTGGACCTTTTTGCACTACACCGAACCATTGTTTAGGTGTATTTATGTTTCTTAACTGTATAAAAGTCTATTTATGTTTTGTATGTCTATTTATAGCTGTCTATTTTTGTTTTTTGCACAATGAGAGAAAACAATCAGAGTAAAATTCCTTGTATGTGTTAACATACCTGGCCAATAAAGCTGATTCAGATTCTGAGTTCTGGAGTTTCCTTTTTGGTTACTAGCAACCATTCCTTCATTTTTCTAAAATTTGAGCCAAAATCGTTTAAAACATGTTAACTTCTGGACCATGTATTTAGTACTTGACAGGCTTTTCTGGTCGTTCAACCTTTGCTCTGCATGGAAGGAGTTTTTCGGGCCTTTGCAGACTGGGTTTGGTCGGGACGCGACCGGACACGCCTCTCCGCCTGAATGCGGATGTTCCTTCAGCCTATATAACAGGCCTGAGTGCAGGCAGCGGCGCACCTTCTTCACACCCAGCATCTGACTTCAGTCCTCAACAGGTAATACAAAACTTATTTTTCCCTATCTGTAATGACAAATAATTGTGTTGAATGCTTTTGAAAAGTTTCTGTAGTTTTTCACATTGCATTCATAAAACTGCAACAAGTCCCTGCAAGGCTCATCCTACATCGAGGAGGTCTGCCTGGTTTTACATGATTGGGAAGAAAATAGCATAATATGTTTGGATGTATTTTAAGTTGTAGGCCATTTAGGACATAAATAATGCATGCATACATTTATTTATTTATTTTCACCTGGTTACTAGCCAATATGACTAGAGGAGAAAAAAAATGTTGTTTCTTGCATCAAACTATACTGTATATATCTTTATTTCCCACTGTTGGGTGTGAAATTCACAGGGTAAAAATGTCATTAATTAATTTTTGCCAGTGGGGAGTGACTCTTCATTCCTCCAAATATCACATTGGCACTTACTTTGCAGTTTGGCAGTAGGAAGAGAGGACACACCCTTGTAGATCAGGTTATTTTTTTTTACTGAGCACATACTATAGATCACTACAAGTACCTGTATACAGGTTAAGCAACAGATGCTGCAAAATAAATGCATGATGAATCTTGAGCAAACAGAACTTTTAATTGAAATTGAATAAAGCAAAACAATGCACTATTGAAGAAATAGTATAACTGCTTGATTGAAGTTATTATTTCTTTTTTGACTTGCATATCACGTGACGATAAAAAAGAAAAAGGGATCAGCAGCTTTTCCTCAGTCAAATTGATGACTGAGGATAACAAGTGGTGATAACTTGACCTCAAGATTATCAGGGCCTGATTTCAAACCTGCATAAAACTAATCAATACATTAATACATTTTTGTCAGAGTGATGGGTTATACTCCAAAATGTCAGAAAATAGTGAGAACTGTCAGTTACAATTCACTTAGGCCCAAGGTGATGTCATCAAATTGCTTGCTTTGTCCAATTAATTGTTCCGAAGACAATCAGTTTCACAAAAAAAGCATTAACTCCTCTCATTCCATAACAGCGACTACAGAGAATTTCCTGCAATTATAATCAAAACGTTAACATTCTATCAATCAAGAAGTGGATTAATCAGTTGATTGTATGAAACTGTTAACTCCTGTATTTTAAGGCTAGTTATTTTCCTTGCTGTGACCTGACAGGTTACTTGTTAATGAAAGCGTGTCTCCTCTCAGACCACCAGCACTATGGCGTACAAAGAGTTTGAGAGCGCAGGGAAGAAGCCCGGCCTGCAGGTGTGGCGGGTGGAGAAAATGGAACTGAAACTCGTCCCTACTGAACTCCACGGAGACTTCTACAATGGAGACTCTTACATCGTGCTCTGCACCACCCTGGCTCCTTCCTACAACGTTCATTCATGGATTGGTATTGGATTTTTTGCTATCAACCTTAAAGCAAACTTAGAGTTGTAACAAAATTAAATTGCCCGATTCTTTCTCTATAAACTCTGTTTTTGTGCAGGCGCTCACTGTTTTTTTTGCTGTTCTGTCAGGTGATGAAGCTTCCAAGGATGAGAGTGGGGCTGCTGCCATTTTGATAACACAGCTGGATGACCATCTAGGTGGAGCTGCAATACAGTTCAACGAGTTTCAAAACCGAGAGTCACTCACCTTTCTGAGCTACTTCAAATCTGGCATCAAATACAAGGTGAAATATGCATGCTTTCATGGTGGTATAAATCATATACAACATATATTTTCAACAATACCAAAGAGATATTAATTAATTACTTTGTACCAAACAACAAAAGCAAATCTTGAGCTCACGAATGAAAATATGAATGACCTAACCTGAAGGGGTTGTGTGAGTATTGTGTTTATATAGGAACAGTTTGGAGTTATGGCAGGTTGTCCCCTTGGGTTTCCCATTAAAGGTTTCCATGGAGAGCTTGAATCAGTGAACACGGTGAGCAGTAATACGCTCTCTTAATGCCAAAACACCAAATGGCGTCAGATGTTTTAATCTAAAGTAGCCATTAGGAAACAGAAAAACAGTCTTGTGTTTCAGTACCACAGGCAGTTTAACTATGAAGTTGAATTACTAATCTTAAATCAGAATTAGATTTATTGCTTATTAGGTTTTCATATAGAAGGACTTGCATGACTATCAAACAATACAAGAGAAAGGACAATTAACTAATGAAGTGAAAAAAATATAACTGCTAATCAGGAGACAAATATAGATAAAATTGTGTGCAAGTGAGTGTCTGCTATAGAGTCGATGTCTGTGAGGTTCCTGCGGCCCTTTTAAAGATTTGTTTTTGGGCATTTTTGCCTTGTATTAACCGTAACAGTGAGAGACATAAAAATAAGGGTGGGCGAGTGACATGCAGAAAAAGAACAGCTGGACAAGTTAAAACCACACTTAACAGAAAAACAAACATCTGAACAAACATTAGCATAATAAAAAGCATACTGCAACCAGCCAACAGGATGAGATCGAGATGTTTTGGAGTTGTTATATCGTCCATCTTTATAAACAGTCTGTTGTGGCCCAAAGTTGCACAAGTGTGATGAGCATCT
The DNA here is from genome assembly GCF_029030835.1 of Brachyistius frenatus. NCBI lineage: Eukaryota > Metazoa > Chordata > Actinopteri > Embiotocidae > Brachyistius > Brachyistius frenatus. The sequence goes on along the minus strand of NW_027210648.1, from coordinate 291,313 downwards.
CGGTACCTCATGGAGGAAACTTGGAATTTATTTTTTGGAATATGCTCATTCAGGCCAACTTTCATTTGACTGAAAGAGGTGCCATCTTGTAATCTGGTATCCAGTTCTCCTTAATACACCCATGGATTTACCAGGGTACTTCCTCTCACTGAGCGCTGCATAAAGAACACAGTTCTAATACTGAGTACGATTTGTCATTTGGAAACAATCCTTAGAGGTTGTTCTCCATGTTGACATTGTTGCATCACATCATTTCTGCAGATTTGTCAGTTGCAAATTAGTGCTGCATATCTCCTAATTAACCACACCCAAAGGTGTTACACCAAATTGTTAGACCAGTTTGAGATGACCTTTGTTTGTGACATGGTGCATTATCATGCTAGGGGGAGCTATTAGAAGATGGGCTGCAGCATCCATACTGGATAGCTGTGTCATTCGACCAAGAAGATTCCCCACACCATTACTCCATGAAGGTGACTCTGTGTGAGCACAGCTCAGCTCAACTGGGCAGAGGAACATGGCTCCTAACCAGGTTTTAGAGCCCTCCATGAGCGGGGATCCCAAGTTCAGAACCGCAGGCGAAGCATAGAGTCCAGAGACAGGTGAAATTGTAAAAAAAAAACACGTGCTCTTAATGACATTAAAACTTATGGTTTTACAGGTGTTATGTGCTAGATCATTTTGTGGACAAGGGCATTTACTTCCTAGAATAGCTGGTTGCAGAGAATCTAAAACCAATATAAAATAATGTTTAAATCAGTGCAAGGAGCCACAAGCAAGGTTTTAAATAGTCTTTTGTAGTCTTTTAATTGTTGCTCAAACAAACAAGTCAGCATGAGCTTTAGATGTAAAAGGATTTTGTCAAGTCAGAACTGAATTGTCAGAAAGATATGTGGGAAGATAATTAGAGCATACAGACATCAGAGTGGTGTCAGTCTTCTCATCTAACTCATTACAAGAAAGCAAATAAGCAGTTTTCTAACATGTATTCCTTTAATACTTGGCTTTTCTTTCAAATCTAAATACCATGCAGCTGTTGTTTATGGAATAGTTTGACTTTTTTTTACAGAAAGGTGGAGTAGCCTCAGGCTTCCAGCATGTGCTGACCAACGACACCTCTGCCAAGCGCCTGCTGCATGTTAAAGGTCGCCGGGTGATCCGAGCCACAGAAGTGGACATGTCATGGCATAGCTTCAACAAAGGAGACTGCTTCATCATTGACCTCGGAGAGGTGATCTAGAATAGGAACTATGTACCCAAAAAAGTGTTGCAGTGTTTAACTAAAATTAATTTTCATCTTCTTTTCCTCGACCACTCTCTGTGGAATGATAGGACATCTACCACTGGTCTGGCAGTGAGTGCAATCGCTATGAGCGCCTCAAAACAACTCAGATGGCCAAGGATATCCGTGACAATGAGAGAAATGGCCGTGCCACCATACACATGATTGATGAAGGTTCTGAGCCAGAGGCTGTCATTAAAGTGAGCTTGGACTTATTTTCTTTCTTTTTTTACAATTTTGAATATGAAAAAAATTCTGGGAATGATTGTGACTGTGATAAAGAATTTATCAGAGTCCTTTGAAAGCTAGGAATTATCTTAAATACAGAGTGTTTATTTTTAGGAACTCGGACCCATGCCCACTCTCCAACCAGGAAGCTGTGATATAACTGCTGAAAGGACCAAGAAGAACCAGGCGTCTCTTTATTTGGTAGATACACACATATAGTGGGGTCCTAAAGTCTGAGACTTCGAGTCAGGAGACTTTTATTTTACATTCATTTTGAACTTGATGCAATTGTTTTTATTACAAATGATGACGTAGGCTTAACAGTTTGAGTACTTTTTTTTTTTTTAAAAGATGCACGTAAGTTTCAGAATATCTTAGTACTTGTTTGCCCCCCTTTTGCTTTAATCGCAGCAGCACTCCAGCTGCATGGAATTCACAAGTTGTTGTGGCGTTCCAATGTGTCAAAGACCTTGTTGTGATGTCAGGAATACCTGACTTTCTCAGTATTCATGTTCTCCATAAGTGGGTTTGAGGTCAGATGACTGGAGGAAAGTCCATGACAGTCAGTCCTCCTTGGTCTTCTTTTTTTCAACTTTGAGCGTGTTTGGCCTCATTATCCTGCTGAATATTTCTCCACTCTCTCTGTGGAGAAATATAATATATCTCTGAAGAATGAAGCGCTACTTCTCATTGATCAGGGTGTTGTCAATTCAGGGGAGATGTTCAATACCAGAGTAGGAAAAACCCATAGACTTGAATATTTCCTCAACCATTATTTCACTGTGGGTTTGATACACTTCAGTACCATCTTTACTGACTGTTTATCATCCTCTATAAAATGCTAGTATGTCTTAACCACCCCCAGCGTTTATTCTTGTTTCCCCTCCTGAGACATGATTAAGAGACACTACTCCACCCCTGAGACCACTATTAAACAGCCTTCTTTTGACAGGACGTTGGCTGATTGAAGGCAAACTTTTTATCTGTAAAGAAGTTACTTTACTACCTCTCAGTGAACGAAGCTTGATGTATTGACCTTCTGATGTCGTGGTTACATTCTGCCTCATCATGCTTTGGATATAGCTGCTCTCATTTCTACAAGGTGTTTTTGAGTGGCATGCAGTGGCCCCTCAGATACCTTCAGACTAGCCATAATTTGATGCTAAGAAAGCCTTTCTTTGCTTAAAATAACAATCTGATTTATGACACTTTCATTAGTTCTGATGCCATGTTTCCCACTATTACAATGCAATAATAGTAACTTGAGCTATTTTTTTTTTATAACAGGTGAACAATGACTACAAGTTGATTCACTTGAACATGCCTCTGATGAGTCGATCACATCAAATCAGACCTTTTGCACAAAGGAGTTAAAATTGGCATTCCCACAAATTTGCTTCTGTTTGATTGCTGACCTGTAGATAGTTTGAATCTGAAATATTTCTTCTTCATATTACATGTCAGAACTTCTTTTGTTTTTAAATGTTGAAATATCTACAGATTCAGATGATAAATGTAGATGTTTTGGATCATCCCTCTTCATTATAGATTTCTGATGCTGCTGGCTCCATGAAGACAACTCTCGTGGCTGATAAAAACCCCTTCAAACAAGACCTGCTCTCCATGAGTGAATGCTACATCTTGGATAACGGAGGAGATAATACGATTTTTGTCTGGAAAGGTAGTAGACTTTTGGACATTTCATTTCTGCGATCTTTGTTCTTTGCATACTCTCTTTTTAGCATATTTATTAATGTTGAGTTTGTTCATAGCAACAAGTTGTCAGCACTCTGACTCTGATTCCTCTTTATTTAAAAATAAATGAGTAATTCATAGATCTTACCAGAATTGGACATTTTTAACCACTGCACCACACCCCAAACTGCAGGGCCGAATGCAAATACAGATGAGCGCAAAGCAGCACTGTCTGCCGCAAACAAGTTCATCAAGGACAAGAATTACCCCACAAAAACTCAGGTAATGTCATCAAGTCTGCCAGCAGAACTTCATCCTTCCTGTCGTGTTTTCCTATTAACAGTATAAATATACTTGCTCTCCTATGTACTGTCTTCCTGCCCTGGACAGGTCCAGGTAATACCAGCAAAGAGTGAGCCTCCCCTGTTTAAGCAGTTCTTTTTTAATTGGTTGGACAAGTTTTCCACATGCTCTGGTCAAACCTATACCATCGGTCGCATTGCCAAGGTGGAACAGACTCCCTTCGACTCCTCCAAACTCCACAGCAACAACCTCATGGCTGCCCAGCATGGCATGGTGGATGATGGCTCTGGAAAAGTCCAGGTATGGTCACGAACTTATCTACTGTTATGCTTTATCTTCAAATATCAATGTGTACATGTGACAATGGTGGGTGTCTGTAGATTTGGCGTGTGGAAGGAAGTGATAAAGCACCTGTGGACCCATCCACCTATGGACAGTTCTTTGGAGGTGACTGTTACCTGGTGCTGTACTCCTACAACGATGGAGGCAGACAGAAGCGTATCATCTACACTTGGTGCGTGCATCCTTTTTTAGCACAGTCTGTACTCCACTGCCCTTTATTTAGGAAAATTAGTCAAGTGAGCATAATACAAGCTTAATAAATAAAGGTTTTGGAAATAGATTGTGACAGAGCAAAGTGCAGAGCATACTACTTTTATTGTGCCATGATTTTTAATACAACATCATGCAATAGCAGCACAAACAGCAGCAAAATATGCAGTAATGTGAAAGAGTACACCTCATGGAAATCTTTGACTTTTTTTGACAGAAGTGGACAAGCAAACCTTTGAACTCGTTGATACAGTGCCTACAGATAAAGATGGGACATTTGAACAATACCACAAAATAAAATTATGTTTTTCATTCATTCATTAAGTTAAAGGATCAACATTTTTTATATTCTTCTGTGGAAAAAGAAAGCACACCCATGACCCCAGACCCGAATACTGCCCCCTTTAGCTATTTGTAGGCATTTTGCATTTTTCACCAGTCTCTGACATCAGCTTGCGGATATTTTTGACCACTCTTCCATTCAAAATTCCTTCAGGTCCAAGATGTTTGAAGCTATTCTTGAATGCATGCTGGTCTGACAGACTGATGGGCACAGCATGGCTAAAATGTATCACCATCTGAACACTCAAAAAACATGTGGAAATACTGTTTGCCTTGATTTACTTTTTTATTACATGGAGAGCATTTTGAACCTCTCATACAAATTCTAAAATTTAAAACCAACTGCCCATTGAGCATTGAGCATTGGACATTGAGCTTTGGGCGTCATCAGGTCAAGGACTTTTGTAAATCAGCATTGCTTTTTAGACTTAAAAGTGAGTATCGCCATTCATTTTGTTGGAAGTTTAAAGGAATTCTGATAATAACACTGCAGCTTTGCTGTAGGCAAGGGCAGAAGTGCACTCAGGATGAACTGGCGGCTTCAGCCTTTCTCACTGTCAACCTGGATGATTCCATGGGTGGAGCAGCTACACAGGTAAAATATTTACTGTAAAAAAAATGTTTTAACTACAGTAGGCTATTACTCAGGTTTGTCAACATCTTAGGAAATATGTTTACTCCACAATAGTATGTGAAAAGAATGATGGCACTCATTCATCTATTAATATATGAAATATGGAGCTAGTTTGTGGTAGAGCCTTCAGACAGCACCAGACTAGTTGTTTTCCCCTGTTTCCAGTCTGTAGCATAGGTAAGCTAATCAGCTGCCAAATGGACAAATGTAAGAGTGGTATCCATCTTCTCGTCTAACTCTAAGCAAGACATTTGAAGAACCCCCTAAGTATCTAACTATTCCGTTTATAACTTATTCAATTCAAGCATAGCAGGGACAACTTTGATCACCCAGGACTTCATTCAACATGAAGGCTGAGCTACTGCTGTGTCTCTGCAGGTTCGGGTCACTCAGGGCCAAGAACCCCCTCATCTTGTGAGCTTGTTTAAGGACAAGCCTTTGGTCATTCACCAGGGCGGGACATCCCGTAAGTCTGGTGACAGCCAGCCTGGCAGTACACGTCTCTTCCATATCCGCCAGAGCTCCACCAAAGCCACACGAGCTGTTGAGGTCAGTCTCATTCATTACATTATAACACATGTAAATAAAATGATGCTCTCTAATTAACAGTTGAGACCATTTCTCTCTTTCTTTGTGTCTCATGATCCAGGTGGAGCCAACTGCTGCCTCTCTGAACACTAATGATATGTTTGTGCTGAAGTCACCTGATTCCCTTCTGCTGTGGAAGGGACAAGGAGCAAGTCCTGAGGAGATGACTGCCGCTAAGTATGTTGCCAGCCTGCTTGGAGGAACTGCCACTGAGGTGGAAGAGACCAAGGAGCCAGGTGAGTGCTAAAAACAGAGCTCTGATCTCTGTAAGACAGTGGTGTAGAATATTTCCTGTGAAAAAATGTGGTTCTTTCCCTGTTGCTAGCGGGTTTTTGGGCACCACTGGGTGGGAAGAAGGACTACCAGACCTCCAAAACCCTGCAGAAAATGGTCAGACCTCCACGACTGTTTGGCTGTTCAAACAAGACTGGCAGGCTGATTGTGAGTATTCAAGTTTAATGTATTAAGGTGAAGTAGCTACTTATTAAATTTTGACATCATGTTTCTTTTTTTTACCAAAAATTTGTACTATATAAAAATAAACACTATGTATGTGTGCTTCTCAATATTTAGGCAGAGGAGGTACCTGGTGACATCACACAGATCGATCTGGCAACCGATGATGTCATGATTCTGGACACCTGGGATCAGGTGTGACACCACTCTTCAATGTCTTCGTTTATGCTTGTGTATATCTCTTTTTATTCCTCTCTTGCTCTAATTCACTCGGTTATTTCTTTCACCAGATCTTTGTTTGGAAGGGAAATGATGCTAATGAGGCAGAGAAAACTGGATCATCTGAGATCGGTAAGTCAAACAAAAGCATTTGAGATGTGCAGAAGTTACATATGATCTCAGTTCACAAATATGTCCTTGTTTTCCTTTCAGCCCAAGACTACATCAATTCAGACCCCTCTGGCCGCCGTGGTATCCCCATCACCACCATTAAGCAGGGAGAGGAGCCACCTTCCTTCACCGGCTGGTTCCATGCTTGGGACCCCAAGATGTGGGGCTAAGATCTTCTGAAGTGTGTGCAAGCCCGTACCTAAAAAAACAAGTAGAAAAAACACAAATAAGTTTCATCTGCCAAACCTTAAAAGTCTGAATGCTTAACAACTATTTTGGATTTAAAAGCATTATCGACATGTAGGACATCGTGAGTTTAGAATTTTAAACTTCTCTATAGATGGATGGCAGCTTGTAGCTGCATTGAGCAATAAAGACTTGACATTTTGCAACACTGTTTTTAGAATAACACAACAAAGATTAAAATAATTACATAAGAACAAAAAGACAGAATCTTACTGTTCAGAATCTCATATTGAACTTTTGTTGTAAAAGTTTTGTCATTCTCTTCTTTGCTCATCAATAAACGGACAAGTTTTTAATTCAATTCAATTCAATTCAATTCTATTCTATTCTATTCTATTCTATTCTATTCTATTCTATTCTATTCTATTCTATTCTATTCATTTAGCACCAAATCACAACACAGGTTATTTCATGGCACTTAACGCCTTAAAGTCCTTACAGCAGAATTTTACAATATTATACAGAGTAACCCAACAATTCAACAATTCCCACATAAGCTAGGAGGGGGGAAAAAAACTCCTCTTTAAGGAAGAAAAAAACAACAGAGGGAAGGAAAAACTCCCTTTTCACAGGAATAAACCTCGGACAGAACCAGGCTCAGAGGTCGGCAGCTATCTGCCTTTACCGGTTGGGGTGAGAGGAGAGCAGAGAGAGAAAAGAACAGCATAGAGATACAAAACATGAACTGTTGGTGGGGCTGGCAATCACAGAGCAGAGACATGCAACTCCATGGCTGGGTACATCTGCAAAAGAAAGAAGAGAAACTACGCGAGCGAAGGAACTGAATGGAGAGGCAACAGACAATAAGCAAAAACTATGGGAGAGAAAAAGCATGAAGTTAATGGAATGTAATGGTGAGTTTTGAGTTACAGAGAGTGAAAGAGTAAGAGAAAAGAAGCTCAGTGCATAACAAGCTCCCCCAGCAGCTCAGGCCTATAACAGCATAACTAAGGGTTGGTTCAGGTCCACCTGAGCCAGCCCTAACTATAAGCTTTATCAAAAAGAAATGTTTTGAGTCTAACCTTAAAGCTAGAGAGGGTTTCTGCCCCTCCAACACAAACTGGGAGCTGGTTCCACAGGGGAGGAGCCTGAAAACTGAAGCTCCGCCTCCCATTCTACTTCTGGAAACTCTAGGAACCACAAGTAGACCAGCGTACTGAGAGAGAAGTGCTCTGCTAGGATTATATGGTTCTATAAGATCTCTAAGATATGATGGAGCCTGGTCATGTAGAGCTTTGTAAGTCATCAAGAGAATTTTAAATTCTATTCTTGATTTCACAGGAAGCCAGTGAAGAGAAGCTAAAACTGGAGAAATATGATCTCTCTTGCTAAATCCTGTCAGTACTCTTGCTGCAGCATCTTGGATCAGCTGCAGGGTTTTTAATGAGTAATTTGGACATCCTAACAGCAAGGAATTACAATAATCTAGCCTAGAAATAGCAAACGCATGAATGAGTTTTTCTGCGTCACGCTGAAGAAGGATTTTCCTGATTTTATTAATATTACGTCGATGAAAGAAGGCAGTTCTGGAGATTTGCTTTATATGGTGGCTAAAGGACAAATCCTCATCAAATATGACTCCAAGGTTCCTCACAGTTTTGCTGGAGGCCAAGACAACGTCATCCAGAGTAACTAAGTGATTACAGAAAGAGTTTCTGAGGTGTTTAGGACCAAGTACAATAACTTCTGTTTTGTCTGAATTTAGAAGCAGGAAGTTTTTGGTCATACAGGCCTTTATGTCTTTTAGACAGGCTTCAAGTTTTACTAACTGATTAGTTTCATCTGGTTTTATAGAAAGATATAGCTGAGTGTCATCTGCATAACAATGGAAGTTTATGCAGTGCTTCCTGATGATATCTCCTAATGGAAGCATGTACAAAGTAAAAAGTATTGGGCCCAACACTGAGCCTTGTGGAACTCCATAACTAACTCTTGTTTGTCTGGAAGACTCATTGTTGACATGGACAAACTGGAATCTATCTGATCTATCTATCAGATAGATTGGTTGAGGTTAGGGTTGGAGTTTGGCTGTCCACAATACTGAGGCTGATCTTGTCTGATGTCTGACGTGAGCGTATTGCATCACTTCCTGTCTACAAACATTGTGACTAGTGTTACTTCTCTGCTATTTCAGCTTCTTTTCCTGAATTATACGCATCTTAACTCTCTCCACACTTCTTCTAATCTCAAGTTCAAACTCACGTTTGCTCTTCTTGAGCAATTCTACTGTTAAATCTTTGACCAACGTTCACTTAACTTGGCGTTTTGGTGCTGCTAGCTTAGCAGTCAGCAATGGCTTCCCTCTCTCCCTCCACCTCTTCTGGTTTTTCCTGCTCAGTGTGTGATATGTTTAGTCACAACCCTGTCTCCCTTAATGATAATGGTACCTGTAATAAATGTAGTGTAGTTCGGGCTCTGGAGGGTCATAGAATTAGAGTCGCGGCTGTGCACCATGCTAAATAACCAGCTAGCCGTAGGAGCTCCTCAGGGAGCTGCCCAGGATACAGGCCGAGTCAGCCGGTCCCTTTTTGAGTGAATGAGTTGTACCATGGAGACAACTTCCTCTGGTTCATGACTCTCTTCTTCAGAGGGGCGACATCATCTAGAGTTGTAGCAGAGATGCTGCAGTGTTTTCTACCAGATGATCCACTTGTGTGGGACTAAGATCAACGTAGATGTCTTCCACTGCTTTAACACACGGCATCGAAGAGGATAAACATGTAACTGCTTCCTTAAACTTGGCCACGGCATCATCTGACAGACATCTACTGTAGTGGGATTTATTCCTACATGCTGTGTCGTCCATTATTGTAACTTCAGATGTTAATAAGAAGTGGTCCGACAAAACAGGGTTTGGAGAGACTGAGACTTCCAGATGAACTCCTCCGATGAACTCCTCCGATGAACTCCTCCGATGAACTCCTCCACCTCCCTGTTGGTCAGCATGAATCCAACCCGATGAGCCTCCAGAGCCCCGAGGTACTGAGGTACAGTACTCCGAGGTACTGAGGTACAGTACCCCGAGGTACTGAGGTACGGTACCCCGAGGTACTGTACCCCGAGGTACTGAGGTACTGTACCCCGAGGTACTGAGGTACGGTACCCTGAGGTACTGTACCCCGAGGTACTGAGGTACTGTACCCGAGGTACTGTACCCGAGGTACCCCGAGGTACTGAGGTACGGTACCCCGAGGTACTGAGGTACTGTACCCTGAGGTACTGTACCCCGAGGTACTGAGGTACTGTACCCCGAGGTACTGAGGTACGGTACCCTGAGGTACTGAGGTACTGTACCCCGAGGTACTGAGATACTGTACCCCGAGGTACTGAGGTATGGTACCCCGAGGTACTCCAGGTACCGTTCTCGTTAAAGGAGGCCGGGTTCTAACTGAACATGTCACTGACCATGTTGGACTCGGTCTCCTGCTAGTACAAAGCCAACATGTGTCAGCCTCCAGTCCTGCGTGATCTTTAATGAGGCAACAGGAGAAGATGTCAGGCTTCAAGGTATTTATTTAACAGCAGAACAACCAGTTCACAGAGCTCTGGGTCCAGACGATGTTTCTCTGACCACAACAGAGTATGTGTCCGTTCATGAAGTCTGACTGACTGTCTCTCCCTGACCGTCTTCTTGTAGTAAAAACACAGTGCCTTGTGCAGTTGAGCTGTCCTCTGTTGATGTGTTGAGGGGGTCGTCTTCAGCAGCTTGGTCCTGTTTTAGGACTCAGAAGAGATCAGAACAATAGGAGGTGAAACTAACGGTGGTAAACCAGCCGTACCGTACCGTACCGTACCGTACCCGGTGGTCTTGTTGTTTTTGAACAGCAGTAAACTGACCACATCAGTATCGCTGACCTATGTCGGCACAGCCTGTTGCATAGCCTGAGGAGTAAGAATTGATTAATACGAGATTGCATATCAGAAATATAATATGGCATACATATATTGTATTGTAAGCAAAGACTAGCATATAATAGCACAGCAGGAACAACATGGGGCAGGAAGACGTTGCTAACTGCTAAGCTAGCGGTACCGAAACACCAAGTTCGTGAACGTTGGTCAAAGATTTAACAGCAGAACTGCTCAAGTAGAGCGAGCAGAGTTTGAACTTGAAACTAAAAGAAGTGCAGAGAGATTACGGGACGTTTAAGTCAGGAAAAGATGATGAAATATCAGAAGTAACGGAGTGACAACTTTTGTAAACACGAAGTGACGTAATTACGCTCGCCGAACGTCGATCAAGGGGCGTGGCTCAGCCGTCATAACTGGAGGGTGAATGGGCGTGGCCTATTCCTTATGACGCGGCATCAGGATGTGTCTTTTCTCGTATATTGAGTAATCTCACGTACAGCTTGGTTGGCCAGTTTTAATACATACAAGGAATTTATTCTCAGTGTGCAAAAAAATAAAAACAGACAGACATCAATAGACATAAACAGAAATAGACATATATACAACATAGAAATAAAGAAACAAATATATACATATCTACACAGCCATGAGTTTACTGAAACAGTATGAAGAAAGGAAAGTTACACGTTGTGTAAAGCAGAATGAGAGGATATACCGTGACTCAGAGAAGGACATTGAACGTTTGAGGAAAAAAGTATTTAATACCAAGAAACATACGGATAAATTAATAGAGGAGTTAGAAAACATTGACGCAGGACAATGTGGCGACGATTATTACGACATAGTGGCTGATTTAGAAAAACAATTTGCAAGTAGCAGTAAGACTCTGGAACAAGTTGGATCAGAGTGTGATAATGATTTCCCTGATTTACCTCAATTCCAGAACAAATTCACAACACTGAGAAAAGATGTTCATGTAAAAGACAATGAGATTAAATTACTGAAGAAAGATCAGACAGAACTAAAACTGAAAATTATTCAGTTACAAAACAAGAATTCCTGTCTCAAAGAAGAGACGACCGATTTGTTTAAACGTTTAGATAAAGAAAAGAAATCATTGCAATTAAAATGCGATCAGGGACAAAAGGATCTCTCCAAAGCTCAAAAACAGATAGAGAAACAAAATGAAATAACAACAAAACAAGCTGTTGCTGTAGACAAGTTGATTGAAGCAGTGAAACCACCACCACCACAGGGAGTCCACGTTACACCCATCTCTAAACATCCCCATTTTCAGACCATGATGAAAAAGCATGACAAACACATTTTTACTCTTGAACAGGACAGACGTGTTAATCAGGGAATAGTGGACGATCTCCAGAAGGAGTTAGAGGCTGAAACAGCCAGAGAGAAGACTTTAGAAGGCAAGGACAAAAAGACGAGGAACGCATCCGATACGTTGCTTATCAGAAACCTGAGGATGGAGAATACAAGTCTTCAAGCCCAACTTGAAAACCTCAGGGCACGTTCTCAAAATGTGGCTCATGTGAGAACGCGTATATTGAAATTGTGAGCCAAAGAACAACGTGAATTTGAGTTGTCACCTGAAAAATATAAGCACAAAGAAACTCCCTTAAAATTAAATTACAAACCAAATCCAGATTGATTTCCTCCCCAGCTGCAATGCATTGTGTTGTACCCCCCTCCCCCTTTCATCACGTTGGATCTTCTCCCCACTTCTTTGACTCCTTCCAGCCGTGTCTTCTCTCAACAGAGTCCCACATCACCTTCTGTGACCACAACAAGGTTTGATCCTGCTGCTCAGCTCCTCTTCAGGGCTTTTATTTCTGAGGCTGTGGGTCCAGATCATCTTCATCTTTCATTTGTTTTCTCCGGGTGCTCCGGTTTCTGAAGAAAAACAACCAGTGATTCAAAATGTAAAAAAAATTAAATATTATCTGTAAATATTATTCTTGTTTGTTTGTTTGTTTGTTTAAATCCTTGCACTGTTGTTTAGTTAGTTTTAATTTAATATTATTCTATTTTATTGTATATATATTGTGCATTTTTACTCTTGTTTTATATCTTTTCCTGTACCTACATGCCTATAAAAAGTATTCACCCCCTTGGATGTTTCACCCTTTTGTTGCTTTTATACATGAAATCATGGTCGATATAATTCAGCTTTTTTGACAAGAATTTGCAAAAAAACCAACTCTAATATCAAAGAGAAAACAGATTTTTACAAAATAATGTCAATTAATTAAAAATATATAAGGTAAAGTAAATGATATCATAAATATCCCCCCTTCAGTCAGTATTTAGTAGATGCACCTTTGGCTGCGGTCACAGCAACTGAGTCAGTGTGGATGTGTCTCAATCAGGCCGCCACATCTGGACTCTGACATTTTCCTCCATTCTTCCTTGTAGAACAGCTGAAGCTCCGTCAGGTTGCTCGGGGATCGGCCGTGAACAGCTCTTTTTAAGTCCAGACACAAATTCTCGACTGGATATATTTTTAATTAATTGACATTATTTTGTAAAAATCTGTTTTCACTTTGAATTGAAAGAAGCAGAAAAGCCAAATTATATTGACCATGATTTCATGTATACAAGCAACAAAAAGGTGAAACATCTGAGGGGGTGAATACTTTTTATGGGCATGTATAATGCTGCTGTAGTGAAAGAATTTCTCCTTGGGGGATTAATAAACTATCTATCTATCTATCTATCTATCTATCTATCTATCTATCTATCTATCTATCTATCTATCTATCTATCTATCTATCTATTATCTATCTATCTATCTATCTATCTATCTATCTATCTATCTATCTATCTATCTATCTATCTATCTATCTATCTATCTATCTATAAAAAAAAGCAGTGTGGAGTCGGGGTCACATGTCGGGGTCACGGGACCACGGTCCTCCCCAGCCGGCGGGGTCTCCGGTCTCTCTCCCCACCTGTCTCCAGGTTCTGCAGCTCCAGCCGTCGCGGTGGTCACTTTGGTTGTGGTCGGTACGGCTCGGAAGACGGTTTTAGATCGGCTCGTTAAACGTGCAGCTGCTGTGTTGTGTGTCAAACGGCCTCGTCCAGACCGACAGCGGTTCTTCAGGCTCATTGGACCCAACAACACTGAACAAACTGCTTTGGCTGAAGTCTGGTGGAGCCGAGGGAGCGAGCTGGTGGCCGGCAGTGGGAGAAAGGAGGAGAGCTGGTGCTGCAGCTGCTGGACCTGGGGGGCCGTAAAGAAAGTTATTCAACTTATAAAAGACGTTCTGTACACCGAGATGGTTTTTAATACCGTAAATAAAGTTATTAAACTTATAGAAGTGTTCCCGGGCTTCTTTTCCAATGACCGCCCGTTTAGTGGAGTTGATCGGCCTCCCTGTGGGGCCTGAAGTGGCAGCATGCTTCCCAGCCTGTGAAACGCGCATGCGCAGGAAGATTTAAACCGCGTTTAAAACTTTTTTTCGCAACACATTTATTTTATTTACTTTGAATGGCTTCAGTGTTTTACAGTCATTAGATACACAAATAATCATTGAATAAAAATGTTGTGTTGATAAATAAAAGAACATGATCATATGTGTGATTATTATATATCCAACCAAACACTTTCCGCTTCAGATACCAAACATGTTTTTCATAAAATAAAATAAAATCCCTGATTTTACCATACACTGCCTCAAAAAGGGTAAACTAAAGCAATACTATTTTAAAATCAAAGAATACTTTTATTCATCACAGCACAAAAATCAGCAGAGGTAGACGCCTAGAAACTGTTTCTGTCCTCTCTCTGTTTTCTGATACCTTCTGTCCATTTTAATATTCCACCCAGTTCACTCGCTAAAGTCAATAAGCCTCATTCACCAACCTTTCTTAAGAAGAAATTTCTTCTTAAAACCCTCTGACCACCACACACACACTGACCACCACACACACACACACACACACACACACACACACACACACACACACACACACACACACACTGACCACCACTCACACACTGACCACCACACACACACACACACACACACTGACCACCACACACACACACACACACACACACACACACACACACACACACACACACTGACCACCACACACACACTGACCACCACACACACACACACACACACACACACACACACACACACACTGACACACTGACACGCTGCCTAAATGAGACGTTTGATGCAGCAGCTTGTCTGCAGTGACTTCATGGTGTTCCAGAGATGAATACGTGTCCTGTTGTTGAAGCTCCATCTGTGGTGGCTGCGGTCCTCTTTCATGTGTCCGATCTCTTCCTGCATTTTGAACTCTTTTGTTCTCCATCCATCTCTTGTTGTGGAGGTTCAGCTGTGGGCTCGTTAGCTTCTCTGTTGTTGCTTCTTGTGGCTGCAGCTCTGGTCAAACCTGTCCGTCTCTATTTCAACTGGAGCCGTGCGATCAAGGTGATGTGGCTCCGCATTGTTTTGTTGGAAAATCTGAACTTTGAGTCCTCACAGGTTCTTCATGCTTCGTCAGTCTGTCTCACTGAGTGTGTGCCTTCTGTCCTGTTGTCCTCCGTCAGGTCTCTGTCTCAGGACCGCAGCAGTCCGTCCCCGTGGACAGACCTCCTCACTCAGCCGCACAAACACAAGGAGCTGGCCAACTACTGCAGCCTGCTGCAGGAGCACTACCACCAGAGCTACGTCAGGGGTGAGCTGCTCCCAACACGCACCCTGAATACTGCTGACAGCTGACTCACACAGTTTTTACCCTTTTATATCTTTAGTCTGTAACCCACTTTATTAGAATACAAACCTGAAATCTCTCATTTACAGAAGCATTCGGTCTCCAATCTGCAGTCAGATCCTGTTCTCTTTACCCACCTGTGTGCGGTGCACTCAAACTCTTTTCGTGGTGTTGTGTTGCAGCCTCATGCTAACATTGTTTCTGTAAGTTTTTACTTTGATGCTGTGAGCTGTGAAAACGTACGAAGACAGACGACATCCTCAGCAGTAGTTCATCAATCAGGCCTTCGTGGTGCAGCAGCTAGAGGAGGTTAAAGAGTACCCATACTGATCCAAGGAAACCGTCAGGACACCACAGGAGGGGAACATCTGTAGAGAGGCGTGAAGAAGTCTGATGGAGCTTCACATGTGACAGGAGGAGTGGGATTAACTTATCCAGGCTTTTAAAGCTGTAGAGGTTTCTACAGTCTGCTGAATTAATGGTCTGAATACTTTTGTTCTTGAGAGATTTCAGTTTTTGATTTTGAATAAATATGCAAACACTTCTAAAAACATGCTTTTCCTTGACATTATGGGTTATTGAGAGTAAAATCATGACAATATATTTTAATTACATCCATTTAAAATCAAATCTACAGCACAATAACGTGTGTAAAACTGAAGGGTTTAAATAAACCTGAAGTTAACTGGACGTTTGCTGAATTATTACAAACAGATTCTTTATTCCCGTCAACCTCAGATTAAAAATGTGTTCATGCTAATTTGTAAATGTCTTCAATGTCAAAATGCTATAACTGCTAAACATGAACATGCTAACATTATCATTGAAAGTCTTTCACTTCACAGAGCTGCTAGCAGGGCTGTGCTCTCTCAGGCTTGTTCAAAATAAGATTCAGTAATTTCCTAAATCCTCTGCTCACCGTGATTTTCCTTCTCCAACATTAAACTCCAACAGCAGGAATAATGAATTTCACTCTGGTTTCCTCCCTGTGCTCCTCAGGTGTGTATCGCAGCCTGCAGCAGTCCTACAGCATCAGCTCCCCGGATGTCCTCATGGCCATGGACTACTGTGAGGAGTCCCTGCAGGAGATTGACATCACGTCCTTCCTGCAGACCCTCTGTGGACACATCCGGGTCTTCAGGGAGCACGGCAAGGCTCCGGGCTGGGGAGGACATACAAAGCCTGCGAGGAGCACTGCCACCTTCATCATTGGAGAGGCCGAGGAGGAGCAGCCAGAGGACAGGGCTGCCATGGCCTCCTCATGCAGGTGAGAACAGGATTCAATAGTACAGCCTGTCTGCTCCCGACAATTCCTACTGGTGTCAGTCTGCCTTTCTTTCCTATCCATACAACCATGAACACTGAGTTCAGACTCCAGGCTGACTGAGGTCTGCTGCCAGTGTCCTGTGACCTAACACAGCTGTTAATGATGTGATATTTCTGCTGTTAGTGTTGACATGGAGGACGTCAGTGAAGCTGAATCTAGAGGGAAGTCCTCTGCTCCTCCATCTCCACTGATCCCACAGTTCCCTCTGAACCTGCTCCAGTCACAGCCCAGGTGTGAGGTGTATCCAGACCTGCACAAAATAATCCAGGTAATGTCTGAAGTCCTCCAGTCAAATGGTTTATACCTGTTCCAGACTTTGTTATTCCTTTCTTCTTCGACTTGTCTCCTAATAACCAGTGAGTTCATGAGCGAATCAACTAACAAGGTTTAAGTGATGTCATTTATATTTTCTAATAATCATCTGACAGGATAAATTCATGGAGATCCTGTCTCAGTATTTCAAAAGTGTGCCCTCCAATCCACACTACTTCTTCTACTGCCCACCGTCCACCAAGAAGGAGGTGAGCTCGTTTTACATGTCTTACTGTTCACGTGTCTCCTCTCCTCTCCTCTCCTCTCTTCACTGGCTTCCTGTGAAATCAAGAATAGAATTTAAAATTCTCTTGATGACTTACAAAGCTCTACATGACCAGGCTCCATCATATCTTAGAGATCTTATAGAACCATATAATCCCAGAAGAGCACTTCTCTCTCAGTACGCTGGTCTACTTGTGGTTCCTAGAGTTTACAGAAGTAGAATGGGAGGCGGAGCTTCAGTTTTCAGGCTCCTCCCCTGTGGAACCAGCTCCCAGTTTGTGTTGGAGGGGCAGAAACCCTCTCTAGCTTTAAGGTTAGACTCAAAACATTTCTTTTTGATAAAGCTTATAGTTAGGGCTGGCTCAGGTAGACCTGAACCAACCCTTAGTTATGCTGTTATAGGCCGAGGCTGCTGGAGGACCTCGTTACAGGCTGAGCTTATTTTCTTTCCTCCTACTCTTTAACTGACTCATACCTCACCATCCTTTTCTCTCCCATAGTTTCTTATTATTATCTGTTGTCTCCATTCAGTTCCCTCACTCGTGTAGTTTCTGTTCTTTCTTTTCCAGATGTCCCGTCATGGAGCTGCATGTCTCTGCTCTGCGCTTGTCGTCTCCACCAACAGTTCTTCTCTTCTATCTCTATGCTGTCCTTTTCTCTCTCTGCTCTCCTCTCACCCCAACTGGTCGAGGCAGATGGCCACCCACATCTGAGCCTGGTTCTGTCGGAGGTTTCTTCCTGTCAAGAGGGAGTTTTTCCTTCCCTCTGTTGGAGGTTTTTCTCCCTTAAAGAGGAGGGTTTTTTTCCCACCTAGCTTATGTGGGAATTGTTGAATTGTTGGTTTCTCTGTATAATATTGTAAAGTCTTGCTGTAAGGACTTTAATGTGTTAAGTGCCATGAAATAACTTCTGTTGTGATTTGGCGCTATATAAATAAAGTTGAATTGAATTGAATTGAATTGAATTGAATTGAATTGAATTGAATTGAATTGAATTGAATTGAATTGAATTGAATTGAATTGAATTGAATTGAATTGAATTGAAGTACGATTTGAACCAGTCTAATGCAGTTCCTTTGATAAGCATAACATCTTCCAATCTCTGTAATAAAATCATGTGATCAATTGTATCAAAAGCAGCACTGAGGTCTAGAATTAGAATGAAACTCATTATTTTCTAATTGGATTGTTTATTCAAACAAGAGCATGAGCTTTTGCTGTCAAGTCTAATCCACATAATACAATTGATGGCAACAATGACTTTGTTATCATTAGCTTAAATCCAATGAAAGTAATCCGGCCATCTGCGCAAGTACAAGCTGACTTGCAGATCAATGGATTAAGGAGTCTTAAATCTTAAAACGGTCTTCATGCCTGTGTCCTCCCTTGTATTGTTCTCTTTCATTTCCTTCTGCTGGAGCTGCAGGACTGACATTAACCAGGCACAATGGCAAAGAAGGTGGTTCTAATCACAGGCTGCTCCTCTGGAATTGG
Source organism: Brachyistius frenatus (assembly GCF_029030835.1). NCBI lineage: Eukaryota > Metazoa > Chordata > Actinopteri > Embiotocidae > Brachyistius > Brachyistius frenatus. The sequence continues at coordinate 272,642 of NW_027210648.1, read as the reverse complement.
CTTCGCTTTGGCTGTGCGCCTCGCAAAAGATAAGAAGAAGAGGTTCAAGGGTAATTTCTTTTTATTGGCTTTGTCTAAACTTGCTGAGGTAGAAAACCTGATTTCTGATAGTGTTAGGTGTAAAAGAAGAACAAGAAATTAAAGAAACATCGCATGTGTTTGTACTGCACACGTGTCACATTGTTGAAGAAGAAGAGAATAGAGGAGAATAGAGGTCAAAAAGGATAGGATACATACGTTTTCTTTTTACAAAAATTGGGGAGTTTGAATATTTGGATGAGCAAGAAAAAATGTCATGAATGTCTTTTGTTTTAGTGTATGCCACCATGAGGAACTTGAGTAAGGGTGAGACACTGATTGCGGAAGCAGGTCGAACTCTGGGCAGCACCTTAGAGATCAAGCAGCTTGACGTGTGTGACGAGGACTCCATCAAAGCCTGTGTGGACAGCCTGCCTGACCGCAGGGTGGACGTTCTCAGTAAGTCTGCACTGTTTGGTTCAAAGCAGACAGAAAACAAATTGAATCTTACAAATGCAGCTTTAAGGAGAATTATTGTTGCAGCTATGCATATATTTATACTGTAAATGCCTTGATAACACTTCTTACCATTCTTAAATTCCTCTCAGTAAGTAATGCTGGAATGGGTCTGATTGGACCCATCGAGTGTCAGTCTATCGATGAGATGAAGACTGTCATGGACACCAACTTTTTCGGGCTCGTGCGACTACTGAAGGAAGTTCTACCTGACATGAAACGGAGGAAAAAAGGACACATTGTGGTCATCAGCAGTGTCATGGGTATTCAGGGTGAGGCGCCATGGCTTCTTTTCACCATAAGAGCACTGGTTTAAGATAAAGTGTCTTAACAGTGTCTCTCTCTGTTTTAGGAATGTTATTCAATGATGTCTATGCAGCATCCAAATTTGCAGTGGAAGGCTTTTGTGAGAGCTTGGCAGTACAAGCCCTGAGGTTCAGTCTGAAGTAAGATTTTGATTCTCTTACACTGCTGCCCCTGCAGAGCACAAAGACATTCTCCTTCACGGCTAACATGAAAAGACCTGTAAACCAGCCCTTGTCTATAATTGGTACATCAGTGTGGTCATATTGCACAGCAACTTGCTTCACTGCTGAGAGGAAAGTATGTGATGAAAACCCCAACCATAGCACACCCTGGTTTTAAGCAAGTTCCAACATAACATCATTCAGTAACTTCTTATTAAAAGGATAGCTATGCAGGGCGGTTTCAAATAGGAGCAGAGAAAGAGGGGCATGCATTAAACACCCAAAAATGCCATTGCAATATATTAAAAGTAATATTTGTTTACCCTTGAAGTTGGTATGCGGCATTTCAGTTTCTTATTTGGAGGTTGGTTACGTTTGTTCTGTGCTTCTTCTCCTGTTCCTTCTTCAGAATCAGCCTGATAGAGCCAGGTCCAGTGATAACAGAGTTTGAACGGAAGGTTTATGAGGAGGGTTTGAAGATTGATCTGAGCAGAGCTGACAAAGTGACAGCCAACATGTTCACAAACATCTACTTGAAGAACTACAAACAGATGTTTGAATCTTTTGGGCAGACTCCACAGGATGTAGCCGAGGTATAGTATTGTTCAACCGCAAACATGCTTCATCTTATTATATGGCATTAATTAACAACATGAACATGAATTAAAACTCTGTAACATTAATTGATGCTCTGCATATAGAGACAAATTGTATGGAAATGTGGTTTATGTTTGCGTTTTCCTTCCAGCATACCCTCCAGATTATCACCATGAACAATCCCCCTTTCCGTCATCAAACAAACACCCTGTACACCCCGATGACCACACTTAAATATACTGACCCCAATGGTGAACTTCCAATTGACGCATTTTACAAGATGGTGTTTGAACACGACAAGGTCTTCAACGCCAGCCTGAACTTCATCAAGCTTTTGCGCTGGAGAAGTCGGAAGAGATTTTCCTTGGACAAGGAAAAGGGCACCTGAGAGATGCGTTTGTTTTCAAGCATTTTTCCTTCCTTTTGTAATTAAATGCTAAAACAAATAAAGAGATGAAATATAAATGAAAAGTCATTTTGTGGTAACGATTTGCGATCTCTTCACATGTAAAGCGCTCGCTGCAGATTTTAAACCACACCCTGCTGCATTCAACTGACGACCATAACAATCTTAAGTCGTTAAGCCTCTAGGCACTACATTACACAATTAGTAAGTAGTAAACAAAATTATGAAAGCCAGTGGCAAATGCATGCATCGGGTGAAGTAGTAGAAAAAAAAGGATAAAGAACAAGTGGTCATTAATAATTAAGTCACTGGCTGTTAACTTGTGGAAAACCTCCACACATTCATTTTGAACAGTACCTGTCACCCGCATCAAACCCGAGAGAGCGCCTACAGCCTTATTGAGGACTTTTATGTGTGTGTGTGTGTGTGTTTTTTTAAAGACATCACTTTTGCTCACCATATTCTTGGTGTCGGTGGTGTCCTGTTCACAATGTGGGCTTCATTGACAATTGGAATACTTTCTGGGGAAAACCTGTTCTGATCCGGAGAGATGGATTCATCCTACTTTGGATGGTGCAGTTTTTCTTTCTAGAAACATGGCCATGTCTCTTAATACCCCTTAAAACAAGACATCCCAGGGTTGATACCAGGACACAGAGTTCCAGTCTTACACGCTCCTCTGCAGCTTCTTCAGAGCTGTCACTCACCGAAAACTCTTAACATCCCATAAAGGTTGTGTCTGTTCCCAGACCACCTATACTTAAAAAATTCAACAAAAGATGTATCAATAGAAATTTGATACAAATTAATCCTACCAACCTAATGGGTCAAAACAATATGACAATTAAATGCGGACTATTAAATATCAGATCTCTGGTCTAAATCTCTGTTAGTAAATGACTTGATAACTGATCATCAGATTGATTTATTCTGTCTCACAGAGACCTGGCTGCAACAGGAAGAATATGTTTGTATTAATGAAGCAACTCCTCTGAGTCATGTTAATTTATCATATTCCTCGAGATTCTGGCCGAGTAGGAGGAGTGGCAGCAATCTTCCACTCAAGTTTATCAATTAATCTGAGACCTAAATTTAGTCATAATTTATTTGAAAGTCTGACTCTTAATCTCTCACACCCAAATTGGAAAGTACAAAGACCGATTCTATTTGTTGTTGTTTATTGCTCACCTGGTCCTTATTCAGAGTTTCTAAACTGAATTCTCTGACTTTTTATCTGAATTATGGCTGAGTTCAAATAAAGTGATGATAGTGGGAGACTTTAACATTCATGTTGACGTGGACAATGACAGTCTCAGTTCCACTTTCAGCTCATTATTAGACTCTATAGGCTTTTCTCAGCATGTAAATAAACCCCGTCACCGTGGTAACCACACCCTCCATCTGGTTCTGTCGAAGGCATCTACGTTGATCTTAGTCCCACACAAGTGGATCATCTTGTGGAAAACACTGCAGCCTCTCTGCGCACAACCCAAAATAATGTTGCCCCTCTGAAGAAGAGAGTAATGAACCAGAGGAAGTTGTCTCCTTGGTACAATGACAATTGCGCTCTGCTAGGCAGCGACTAGAAAGCTGGAAAAGAAGTGGCATTCACTAATTTAGAAGAATTTTACCTAGACTGCAAGGATAGTCTAATATTAAATAAGAAAGCTCTTCGTAAGGCCAGGACTACATATTATTCTTCATTAATAGAGGACAACAAGAACAACCCCAGGTTTCTTTTCATCACTGTAGCAGGCTGATAAAGAGTCCCAGTTCTGTTGAGTCCTCTATTCCTTCAGCTCTCAGCAGTAATGACTTCATTAACTTCTTTACTAATAAAATTCTTACTATCAGGGAGAGAATCGGGCCGACCCTTCCTGACACCATCACTGATGTGTTGTTAAGCATAGCAGCCCTGAAAGCAACCATGGGACCAGATTTATACTTTGAACATTTCTGTCCCGTTGAGCTCTCTGAGCTAACTACAATTATTTCTTCATCTGGATCCTCTAGCTGTCTCTTGGATCCCATCCCAACTAAACTTTTTAAGGAAGTCTTCCCTTTAATTAGTACGTCCATATTAGATCAGATCAACCTATCTATTGTAACTGGTTATGTACCGCAGGCTTTTAAAGTGGCTGTAATTAAACCTTTACTTAAAAAGCTGACTCTTGATCAGCTGTTTTCGGAAACTACAGACCAATTTACAACCTACCTTGTATTTCTAAAATCCTGAAAAAAGTTGTTGCAAATTAACTTTGTAATCATTTACAAAGGAATGGTCTGTTTGAAGATGTTCAGTCAGTCTTTAGTGTACATTATAGCAAAGAAACAGCTCTGGTGAAAGTTACTAATGATCTTCTAATAGCCTCAGATAATGGACTTGTCTCTGTACTTGTTCTTCTGGACCTCAGTACTGCTTTTGATACGATTGTTCACACAAATTTATTGCAGAGATTGGAAGATACAAGGATAAAAGGAACTGCATTAGACTGGTTCAAATCATACTTACCAGATAGATTTCAGTTGGTTCTCTTGCTGATCTACAAAGCTTTTCATGACCAGGCTCCATCTCATCCCAGAGATCTTATAGAACCATATCATCCCAGCAGAGCACTTCGCTCTCAGAACACTGGTCTGCTTGTGGTTCCCAGAGTTTCCAAGAGTAGAATGGGAGGCAGACCTCTTTTGGAGATTTTTCTCCCTTAAAGGGTAGTTTTTCCCTCTTAGCTTATTTGGGAATTGTTGAATTGTTGGGTTTCTGTGACGACGTGTGTGCCAAACAAAATCTCCTGCACATACAATAACAACAAAACCCTGTGTGGTGGTGGGGTGTGGTTTGGCTGAGCTGCAGGAGGGACTGATTGGGGGAGTGGTTCAGAAAACGGTGCCTAGAAGGGGCTTTATTGGCCCAGCTGAATCAAATCCCTGATTGTCCCTCTCTTCTCTTTAAAAACCAAGTAGCAGGACACCAGAGGGGTTGAACTCCTGAGAAGACTGAGCAGCAGGCTGGCTGCAGTGGTGTGTGCTCAGCTGCTCCGCAGGAGAGCATACAGTCATTTATATTGTTTGTGTTTTGAATAAACATGTCGGAACCTGTACTTTGGCTGGTTGTTGTTCGTTCATGCTGAAAGAACCCACAGTGATGGCAAGATGTTTGTCACACCCTGGTTTACAGTCAAACTCAGGCAGCTCTGTCAAGCCAAGGAGGAGGCCTACAGGAATGGGGACAGAGTCTTGTACAACAGGGCCAGGAACAAGGGACAAAGGAGATCAAGGCAGCTAAGAAGAGCTACTGAAAGGCTTAAAAACAGCTTTTATCCAATCACCCAGCATCAGTGTGGAAGACCTTGATGCACTTCAAGACACCATCCCCCGACACCGTGGAAAATCCCCAACTGGCTGACCACCTGAATTGGTCTTCCTGAAAGCCACTTTCACACCTCTCACTTACCCGGACATCAAGCAACCTCCTACTCCCCCTGTCCCCATGGTCTCTTCACCTGCACTTCAGATCTCTGCAGTTTGCCTACTGGGCAAACAGGTCGGTGGATGATGCAATAAACTTGGAACTGCACTACATACTGCAACAACTTGATTCCCCAGGGACATATGCACGGATCCTGTTTGTGGTCTTCAGCTTGGCGTTCAACACCATCATCCCAGACACCCTCCACTCCAAATTCTCCCAGGTCACCGTGCCAGTGTCCACCTATCAGTAGATCACAAACTTCCTGACTGAGAGGAAGTTTATGATCCACTTTCAATTGTGATTGTAATGAGAATTTGAATTGAATTTTTAATTGTTCAATTTAAAAACATTTAAGAAAAAAATGCATATACATATTTGTGAAGGAATGTTCAATTCAAATTTTTTTTATATAGTGCCAATTCACAACACGTTATTTCATGGCACTTAACACATTAAAGTCCTTACAGCAGAACTTTATAGCATTGTACAGAGAAACCCAACAATTCAACAATTCCCACATAAGCTAGAAGGGAAAAACTCCTCTTTAAGGGAGAAAAACCTCCAACAGAGGGAAGGAAATACTCCCTCTTAACAGGAAGAAACCTCCGACAGAACCAGGCGAGAGGAGAGCAGAGAGAGAGAAAAGGACAGCATAGAGATCCAAAAACATGAGCTGATGGTGGAGCCGGCAATCACAGACCAGAGATATGCAGCTCCATGGCCGGGACATCTGCAAAAGAAAAAACAGAAACTAGTTGGGCGACAGAAACCGTGTTGTGTTTGTAATTGGATTATGCAAGCTATTAACACAGCCTGATCTGGGATTGAGCTGTTTGTGAGCGTGCCTCACACCGCAAGGACTTTAACAAAGGTGACTGCTTTAAAATGTTCTCTGTTTGGTAGGTAGGTAGGTAGGTATATACTTTATTAATCCCCGAGGGGAAATTTTTTCGCCACAGCAGCATACATACAGAAGCAATAATAGAAATAATAGAATAGAATAATATAATAGAAAAGCAATAAAATAAAATAGCAGTAAATAGCAGTAAAAAATATAAATATAAAATGCACAGTACATACAGTATATATACAGTACATTATATATCTATATATATTATATACAACAAACCAATCAACACAGTCAACATATATATATATATATATATATATATATGTGTGTGTGTCTATATATACATACAGTACAGTATATATCTATATATATAATATACATATAATATACAAGCAACCAAGAAAAACAGTCAACAGTGTTTTTGTACTGTGATGGATTTTGCCAGAGGTGAGTTATTGTACAGTCTTATTGCGGTCGGCAGGAATGATCTCCTGTATCAGGAATGATCTCCTGTATCTGGAATGATCTCCTGTATCAGGAATGATCTCCTGTATCAGGAATGATCTCCTGTATCAGGAATGATCTCCTGTATCTGGAATGATCTCCTGTATCTGGAATGATCTCCTGTATCAGGAATGATCTCCTGTATCTGGAATGATCTCCTGTATCAGGAATGATCTCCTGTATCTGGAATGATCTCCTGTATCAGGAATGATCTCCTGTATCTGGAATGATCTCCTGTATCTGGAATGATCTCCTGTATCAGGAATAATCTTCTGTATCAGGAATGATCTCCTGTATCTGGAATGATCTCCTGTATCAGGAATGATCTCCTGTATCAGGAATGATCTCCTGTATCAGGAATGATCTCCTGTATCAGGAATGATCTCCTGTATCTGGAATGATCTCCTGTATCTGGAATGATCTCCTGTATCAGGAATGATCTCCTGTATCTGGAATGATCTCCTGTATCAGGAATGATCTCCTGTATCTGGAATGATCTCCTGTATCAGGAATGATCTCCTGTATCAGGAATGATCTCCTGTATCTGTCCTTGTGACAGCGGAGCTGGAGGAATCTTTTAGAGAAAGTGCTCCTCTGTCCCTGCAGCAGGTGGTTGAGAGGATGGACAGGATTATCCAATATGGACAATAGTTTGTTCAGCGTCCTCCTCTCCACCACCTTTTCCAGACTGTCCAGTTTGTAGCCGATGATGGAGCCGGCCTTCTTAACCAGCTTGTTAAGTCTGTTGGTGTCTCCGGCTCCAATGCTGCTCCCCCAGCAGACCACAGTGAAGTACAAAGCACTGGCCACAACAGACTGGTAGAACATCTCCAACATCTTGCTGCACACATTGAAGGATCGAAGTTTCCTCAAGAAAAAGAGTCGACTCATCACCTTCTTGTAGACAGCGTTGATGTTGGTCTTCCAGTTCAGTCTGTTGTTGATGGAGACACCAGGTACTTGTACTTGTTATTCGGCAGAGAATGGAACATGATGGGATATACTATAAAACAATACAATAGAAATATTGTTTCTGTTTTGTTCAAACTCTGACAGGATGACAGGATGCAGAGAGATGGCCAATGGAAAAACCAAGGAATTTAGTGACAGTTTATGGAGAATGCAGGGGGGAAAAAGAGTGGGAAAGAACCGAACCATTTGAAACAAAGGTTCTCCAAAAGATTTATACTTTAGATTCATGATATACAAAGTCAGAGAGTTCATACCAAAGACATTTGGGCATGTGACTAAGGTGTCAAAGCAAAGAAAAGATGTGCTTAGATGTGGTCAGGGACATGTGGGTAGAGTGTGAATTCTTGAGGAGGGAGGTGGAAGTGCAACAAATTAGAATGAAGAAAAAAGTCTGGATGGAGGGAGACAAGAGCTTCGGGCTGGAAAACCAGGCTAAGGAACATGGCTACAATAAAGGGTGAATAAACAGAATTTTTTTTTTTAAACAGGACAATACAAATATGTGGGAAGAGAAGAAGAAAAAAAAAGGCGTGATGAATGCAACACCTCAATGGGACTCTCCATATAACAGGGAAACATCCAACAGTGCTTAGCAGTGTTGAGAACCACAAACAGTAAAACGTGTTGATTATGAAGGTATTTCTGTGTCTTTATTATGCAAGCAAAAACAACAGTTTTGGAAGCAAATTTCTTACTGCAATAAAAAAAAATTAAGTTTGTCAGTAAAAATATATAAACTGAGCATATAAATATTTGCATTGCAAACAAATTTGCTCTGACAGTTTTGTTAGTTTTGGTTACAGAATTAAGAATTTTGCTTATGAAACTAGACTTTTTGGCTGCAAATTGAAACCTTTGTTTTCAAATCAAAAACCTACGAGTTGGGTTGGATGTAATGGGCGGGACATACAGGAGATTGAGTTTCTATTGGTCGATTGGTTGCCTCAGACAGCAGGGAACTGTGTTAAACTACATCAGAGACTGCTTAAATAATATAACTCTTTCCTGGTGAAATGCATTAAAAGTGACAACTCGGCTTTAACTTTGGTTATATTTCACGTTGTCAGTGCTGACCCCGTTTTTGAAAGCAAAGGTTTTGATTGAAAAAGCAAAGGTTTTAATTCTGTGACCAAAACTGTCAGAGCAAATTTGTTTGCACTGCAAATAAGTATATTCTCTTTATATATTTTTCCTTACGAACTTGATTTTATATTACAGTGAGGAATTTTCTTCCAAAACAACAGTTTTGGAAGAAAAGTTCTCTCAGAGACAAAAAATACCTTCACATTGATTAGCTGCAGGAGATTTATTTATTTAAAAAATAAAAAAAGGCACATGCTTGAGTGAATTTTATGGTTAGGGGGGGAAGTAGCAGGAAATAATGGAGTGTGGTGGAAGTTAACAAGGCAGGAAATGCAGACAAAATTATTTGTTTGAAAACTGAGACTGGACGCTGTAGGATGTAACTAATTCCAGAAGATGGCAGTGCTGTATTTAGTTAGGATCGCTGCCGTTAAACACCAAAGAAGAAGAACACGCACTGTATCCATCCGGGTCTTTGTTTGACGTCGTATCCGGCCAAATATGAGCTAATGCTGGCCCAGAGTACAGCACTGTAAATTCATTTGTACTACCTTAACTTTGTCGAACATGTCTGGCTTATTTATTGATGCAAAATAGAGCAATACGTTTTGTCGTGGTAATTCTCACTTTGTTCGTCGTCTCTCAAAGGGCCACTACTTAGTTACATCATGCAAGAAGCACTTCATTGTTAGCCTAGCTTTAGCCTTCACGTCCGCGTTGCGACAGGGAACGCAGCTACTAGCTAAGCATTTTGTTTTTCCTCCAGTGTGTTGTGTGCTTTCTTAATTGTGCTTAAATCGTTTCTCGGATCTTTCGTTTTTCGGTCACACTCCGTGTAACAGCACCGGCTTGAAAGAAACGGCATCTCGTTTAGGTGAGCAGGCTCCTTCTTCCGGAGGAAACGTCCCCGTTGCTTCAGACCGTTTCGACTTCGTGCTTTGAGCTCCAGCGGCTCCAGAAGGACCTTTTCAACGAGCGGTAACTATTTCCACCGGTCGGTCGGTCAGTCAGTCAGTCAGCCAGGTACCGGACTTTCTGGTTTCTTTTTGTTGTGGGGTGGGTGGGAGGGGGGTTGTGGTCGTTTGACTGCCGCGATGGCTTCCTCCTCTGGAAACGACGACGACCTCACCATCCCGAGAGCAGCCATCAACAAAATGATCAAAGAAACGCTCCCCAATGTACGAGTGGCCAACGACGCGAGGGAGCTGGTGGTGAACTGCTGCACGGAGTTCATCCACCTCATCTCCTCAGAGGCCAATGAAATATGCAACAAGTCCGACAAGAAGACCATATCTCCCGAGCACGTCATCAATGGTGAGTCCTGGTCCATGTTTGGCTGCTGTCTTTTAATCTGTTGGGGGGGGGGGGGTCCATCTCAGGTTTAAACTACAGAGAACATTAATCCCACTTTCGCCTTGTGTTATTTCCATCACAGCCCTGGAGAGCCTCGGTTTTGCGTCCTACATCACAGAGGTGAAAGACGTCCTGCAGGAGTGTAAAACTGTAGCTCTGAAGAGGAGGAAGGCCAGCTCTCGACTGGAGAACCTGGGCATCCCGGAGGAAGAGCTCCTCAGGCAACAGCAGGAGTTGTTTGCCAAGGTATGGTGAGAAAGAAAGAAAAACAAAACGCACATCCCTGTCAGTTGGCTGTAGAGCCCGGGGTCTGGAAGTCGCTGTGTTGGGAAATCAATCCGCTTCATTGGCCAGGTATGCAACGTGGAATTGGACTCTGGTTGTAGCTTCTCTCTCAGCGTGCAAAAAACAAAAGCAGACAGACATAAATAGACATAAAACATAAATAAACATATAATATATAATTCAGTATGATAGTTTCAGCGCCAATAGCTTTGAAATACAGTCAGCTTTGCTACATGTGGCATGTAAGTGTGCAAAGCTTGTATTCATAAAAGACACACCAAGTAGAATATAAATAGCAAAAAAATTACAAATGATGTTATAATATAAGACCTTAAAATGACTGGAATCTTTCAAATTTGCATAGCAAACTCAGCCCAATCAACTTTGCTATATTCTGTATTACACTGGCAAATTACCTGCTGAACCATATTTGCAATAGCAACATGGATAACAAAGCTCCTTTGCGGTGTTTCATATGGTGTACTGATGTCCTAACACTCACTATTTTGGATGCATAAGTGCGTTCACACTTGACAAGGATGGAAACATGCAGTGCACTTACAAGTACCTGTAGGATGTGTGACATGCTGGACACTTTTTTTACACTGCAATCACATGCTGTGGTTATTTCCGGCAAGTACAGAACGGCAGTGTGGGGTTTGAGACAACACCACCCTGTAAAAATTCAAATATTACACAAATACGAGTCCTCACATGGAAGAGCACTATTTGTTAGTGTACAAAGGGAAGTATGTAAGTATGAGGCTGAAATAAAGTGGGAAAAGATGAGGCTGTTGTTAACATCTACATTTTAATCAGACGTTTTATTAATATTACAAATAAAAGCAGAACTGATGTTACGATATATTAACTTAAAATACAACAACAAAAATTAACCTCCAAGGTCTATGACAACATCAGTAAGTGCATCACAAAAGCAAGGGTGTAGTTAATTAGCAAAAATCCATTGAACACTAGCTTGCTATAGGAAGAGCAGGACACAGTTCAATAGGGCTTTGTTGTAAATAACATATTTCATTTTTTTTTTTAATATTTGTAAGTTTTGCTGCCTCTTTCGGTCTTGATGAATCTGGTTAAACTGGGAATATTTCAATTTATTTATAGTACCAGCATGATAATCGATAATGTCTTTATGAACCTTGTTCAAAAAAAGAAATCACAAGTATTTAGTAGTACCACCAAAAAAAAACAGTGCAGCGTTATTACTCACAACATTAAATTATCTTTTGTCTACTGGATCAAAAATTCAATGAGCCACCTCCAACCACCAAAAAAGACTGTTTACCTGCTAAAGTGGCGAAAATCTCTGGAGAACTTCTCCACTGGGTGTTTCCAACATTTTTAAATCACACAAATAAGTCAATTTACTCTCAAACAAAATGAATACAGAAAATAAAAGTTTGAGCTGCCGTCGATCTTGAAGGCCAAATTTTGCTTCGTTTTCCAACTTCAATCAAATCTTGAACGTAAAGACATGTTTTTTTTTCCTTCTAACTTGTCACTGCGTTTGAGTAGCTGCTGCTTTTTTCAGTGTTTCTGTATTATGCCCTTACTGCTTCCCCAATGCAATTATGAAGATAGTTATTCAACTCCCCGCTGAAGACACTTAGGCGCGGTATCTGAAACTGAAGCCGATAACACATTCTAATTATGAACCTTAAATTTGATATTTCCATTGATGATGCAGTCTGAAAGAATTCATGTCATGTCTTAAGAGATGTGTAATTTGATGTCTTCTCTTGTTACGACATTTCTTAGTGTGCAACAATGCACGTGTTAATCTATTTATAATACAATGGAGAGTTGTTACTGGGGATATAACATATCCATTGTTTAATAGATAATAATTTAAATATTTTTAAAATAGAGATGTGAATAGTCGGAATAATGCAAGACTGCCAGTAGTCTAAATACCAAATACAAAAGGTGAAAGTGATGATGAGTAGAATATATATATATATATACACACATATATACATATGTATATACAGTGGGTACGGAAAGTATTCAGACCCCTTTAAATTTTTCACTCTTTGTTTCATTGCAGCCATTTGCTCAAATCAAAAAAGTTCATTTTATTTCTCATTAATGTACACTC